>NW_026596109.1:18773172-18778172 GCF_907164565.1 Psammomys obesus | reverse complement strand
TGGTAAGCTAATAGGTAGGTAAGAACAGAATATTAAATACAAAGAAGTTTTGTAGGTAAAGGGAGGCATTAATGTTAAATTAGCTATGAAACTGTGACTGTTTTAATTTTTTTTTTCATTTTGACTTTTGTCTGTTTCCCTGGTATTTGTCAGGGTGCACTTTTGCCAATCATGTCAAGTAGAACAGGTAGGCCTCCCTTTCACACAGCTTTAATGATAAGTGACAGAGACGGCAAGAGGCACTCAGCTGCTTGCAGAATGCATTAAAAATTCAAAACTTTACTTATCCGTCTTTTATTAAAACTTTCTGTAATTGTGCAAAATTATTTTCCCACTGGGTTAGCTTTCAATATAGAGTACAATTATATTTCTGACACAAAATAATTATAGTTAAAAAAAACTACAAGAGAAAAGAAGTATTTATTTTTAAAGCAAAATTCATCCATTTTATATCCACAAAGAAGAATTACATTGAAAAATTAAGCAATTACTGAGCCAAAGCTCCAGTTTTGAACATTTAACTTCCAGTAGGAGACAGCTGGGTGGAAACCCAGGCAACCAAATTGAAAAGAATTATGGGTTGTAGGTGGAGCCTTTGTAGTTCTTGTCTGCTTATGGAGACTTACTTTCTACCTTCCGTCTATCAGCTTTAGAGTAGTGACACGCAGACCCACGTGTTCCTCAACAGGTATTGGATATGAGCTGGTGAGTTTTAGTGTGTTGTCTGTTTTGTTCTCTCTCTGTTTGACGTGTTCAAAGCATAAGATCTTAATTCTAAGAGCTGACTGCTCTGTGTTCTGATCTTGTGTGAATAGCATAACATTAAAAATCCCCAAATTTCTGGTTTGGCCATCTTGACTAAAACAAACAAACAAGTAAAACAAAAATCCCAGTACACAAATATCTATAAAAACAGAAT
Source organism: Psammomys obesus (assembly GCF_907164565.1). Classification (NCBI taxonomy): domain Eukaryota; kingdom Metazoa; phylum Chordata; class Mammalia; order Rodentia; family Muridae; genus Psammomys; species Psammomys obesus. Next base: position 18,777,253 of record NW_026596109.1, on the reverse strand, counting down.
TGTGTCAAGTGTAGATTTTTTTTAAAAAGATTTAGAGATTAAATGGGCTGAGGATGTGTTTCAGTGGTATGGTGCTTGTAGAGAATGTGCAAGGCACTGGATTCCACCCTTGGAATCCAGAAACAAAGGATAGGAGTTATTGCATCCCTGGAATGTAGCACACAGAAAGAGTGTCTGCTTAGAGTACATGAGGAACTGGGTGAAATCCCTGGTAACACAGTTATACTTCACACAATTTAAAGTTTCACAAATATCTAGTTAGGAAAAAGGAGTATGAGAGTGTGTGTGTGTGTGTGTGTGTGTATTTAACATTTTAGGAAGGAGTTCATGGAGCTTCACTGATGGTGGGGGAAATATGGAGGCTTGTGTGTATATTTATATTTAAAACTTATTATATTTTTATATATCACTCAAGTACATAGCATGAATATAAGGTCTGGCAACCTAGAGATGTAAGTTCAAAATTTACATAGGAATTTCCAGAGGGTATGCTCACCTCTCAATCTCACATATAGAACTGGAGTCACGTTGATATGCTGACACTGTTCACAGAAGTTTGGAAATTTAATTGCAGTCTTAGTAATACTATTAGCTAGTATGTCCTTAAGCAATTCAACATTTCATATGTCTAAGGTTCTGTGTCTTACGGCTTCCTTCTTCATCTTTCTTTTTATAAACCAATATAAAAAATTTGAAAGATCACTTTGAACCAAGAACTATCCCAAGTGTACCCATTTATTACTCATAGAAACTTTCTGAGTGTAGTTCTAATATCCTTTCTATATTAGAAATTAATAAACTAAATAGAGATCGATTAAGTTCCCTGGTGTGGCAAAGCTAAAGAGTCTGGAGGTTGAGAGGGAGAATTTTAAAAATAGTTCTGAATTCTAAACTCATTGCATTTCCTATGGCAGTGTCAATAATTCATTTAATAATGTATTGATAGATTATTCAACATTTGCTCAATTCCAGATATCATAGCAGTTAAAAATATCCCCAAATGGAGATTTCATAATCTGTTGGAAACATAGTTATGCAATCACGTTACTAAGGGAACATTCAAGAGAAAGTGGCTGGCGATCCTCAGACTAAAAAATGTCAATGTGGGAGAAGTACCGACAGGACAACTGGTGAAATCAGAGCAAAGACAGTAACCACAGAGTGAACCTTGAAGAGAACATGCTTACGGCTCCCTATGACTGGAGTCCATATTAGGTACAGGAGGAATAAGGCAAAGCTGAAAATGAGGTGAAATCCTAAAATACTTTTTAATGATGTGCATATTTTTAGCACCGATAAAGGAACTCTTTATCGGTGGCAAGACATCTCAGCATGGAATTCAATGGTCAAACTTTGGTTTAGATGTTGCATAGTTGTTCAGGTGTGGGGTCAGGAGGGGAGTATTGGCAGGCTGGGGACTAGAAGTTGTTTTAGAGCACTGGACTTGCCTTTTCACTTATTCATTCATGTACTTATTTATTTATTATTTATTTATTGTGTTCCCACTGTGGACAAGACATGGCAAAATTCTAGCCCTTAAATTTTCGTAAAGTTTATGTAGAATTACAAAAAGGACCTGTTTAAAGAGTTTAAAGAAAGGATTTGTAAGGAATTTCATATTCACAGACAAGGCCACAGGTTAGGACTGTTAAAACTCTGAATACGGCAGACAATCCAGACTGAATAACCAAAACTGGTTCTAATAGCTAAAAAGAAAATATACTATTCAAGAGGTTCATGACCAGGCTGTCAAACTGACTTTACAGGCTCCAGGATAGGGGGGACGGATGGCCATTAGCAACATTCTTTGAACCATCAGGATGATTTATTAGACTGATAGGCAACTGTACAGAAATTGTTGCCTTCCAAACCCAGTGGTCTCCAAAACAAAACATCCGCTTGAAAGCTTCACTATCTGCCATAATAGATAAATGGAACAGGCTGACACTGACCATCATGCCCCTAGAGGGCACCATTGAGAGAAGAACAACTGGACATACAAGTTTTATCATATGAATTGAAATTATCAGACCCTATGTCATTCTCAAGTTTATTGCTTGCTTTTCCAGTGCAGGTAAGACTAAGCCACCTATAGAAAAATATGTTAATTTGAGTTAGAACCAATGAAGGTAAGAGATAGAACCACCTTAGAAAATATATAAATTTGAAGAAGTAAATGAAATGGCAAGTTACCATAGGAGTTTGAATCAGATTAAACATAGAGTAACATAATTTTACAAGTACAAATACCACCAAAACCTGTGTTCTCTTCGGCCTGCCAGGGTGGTTAAAGCTTTAAGGAAACCATTAATAACTAAGGGTGTTCAGCCAAGTGGCTGGTTAGGATGTCAGCTCTCCAGAAATCTTCAGGGTTCTTTCAAGCCTGGGGTTGAATCTTTTGAGGCAGGTGAGGGGTCAGGTTCTTGACTCTCACATGCTTATTCGTCCGTTGGAGTAAGAGGAGAAAGACAACACTTGGCTCCAAGCAAGGCTCAGGCAAGTACTTGAAGAGGCCGAGTTGAAAGGCAGCAACATGAGGCAGAGCACATAAGGCTTTATTTCTGTTGGTGGCATGAATTAGAAGCGTAGGTGGTTTGACTTGACTGAAAGCATCTGCACAGGAATATTTTCAACAATGAAGAATGGTTGTCAGAGGCCTTGAAGGCAGAGATACAAAGTACTTTTGCCCTTGCCATTGTCTCTTGGCATTTAAAACATAGTACTGGAGCTGGTCTCAGATCTCATAAACTCAGAGTTATGGGAGAGCAAGGACGTGGAGAGCTGTTTCCACCTCTGGGCCCCATGAGTATACTGCTGAAGTAATGCTAAAGACACTGGGAGCTTAACAGACACTTGAAAAATGAACAGGCTTGAGGAGCAGTGAAAAGCAAACAACAGGGAGGGAAGGGGCTGTTTTCCTTTCCTGTTCCCGATCTATGGCTAAACAGGTTAAACACCTGTGAAAAGAGAGTGCTTCAGGGACACCCTCAGACTCAAATTGTCCATGGGTGTCTTGGAGATTGCGTGCCTCTCCTTGTGCAGTGATTAGCTTCCTCTTCACCACTGTGGAGGCTGGCAGCAAAGAGCGGGGCCTTCACCTGCAGGTGTTGCCATGGCAAAGGACACTTGGCACAGACTCCGGCAACATTAAAAGGCAAAAGTGAAAATGAGGGTAGAAGCATGATTCAAGTGGGTCCAGTTATCTTTACTGAGTCTTTGCCAAGAGCCAGACTGACCCTAGCTTTGGCCTTTTGACGCCTTGAAGGTCTCCAAGTCCCGAAAATCTGGTACATAAGTCAACTTTTGAAAAAAAAAATGCAGCCAGTTTTAGTATATAAACTCACTGTAATAATGATTCTGTTTCTAAGGCAGTTTCTTTTTTTCTCTCCTTTTTAAAATTATTTATTTATTTATTTACTTATTTATTTTATTACAATTTATTCACTTTGTATCCCAGCTGTGGTCCCTTCATCATCTGCTCCCAATCCCACCCTCTCTTCCTCATCTCCTCTCATGCCCCTCTCCAAGTCCACTGATTGGGGAGGTCCTCCTCCCTTTCCACCTGACCCCGGACTCTCAGGTCTCATCAGGACTGACTGCATTGTCTTCCTCTATGACTTGGTAAGGCTGCCCAACCCCCAGGGGGACTAAGGCAATTTCTTAACCCCCAAAAGATTAAGAAATTGAAAGAAATTGGTTTATGAACATTGTTAAATCATTTCTTTTTCATAAAATTGGCTAGCAAAGTAGCTGGTTTGATCTGCAATTCTGAATCTTTCTTTCGTTGCTACTTTCTTTATCATCCACATGGTTTCTCAAGACAACCAATGCTCATTTCTCTGGTGTTAAAGAGATTTCTGTCTTAACTTTCACTTGATTTCCACACTAAATTGATTTTTTTTTCTTTTCTTTTTTTTTTCCAAGTTTGTGCCTATTATCATATTTAGAGATCAAGGCTTCATCATGGTCAGGGTTCCTATATTTGATTACCTTCACAAATCAGAGAATTCTCTCATCTCTCATCTATCTATCTATCTATCTATCTATCTATCTATCTATCTATCTATCTATCTATCTATCT
>NW_026596109.1:18764303-18773162 GCF_907164565.1 Psammomys obesus | reverse complement strand
TCTATCTATCTATCTATCTATCTATCTATCTATCTATCTATCTATCTCCATCTACCTACATATCTATGTATCTTTAAGATAGATAGATAGAATGACATGATATGATGTGGATGTAATTTCGAGGCCAGGACAATATATAGACACTTCTCCATTCTGACTAGTTTGATTCACTTTGCTACTTATCTAATGGTGGTTAAGAACAATTCTAAACTACATGTTGACTGCATAGAATTTGCTTGAGAATTCCTACAATGGACCTAGATAGAGTTTCTTTCTCAGCTCCTCCACTTTAAAGAGTTGAACGCTAGTGGTTCACGCTTATGGCCTGATGGAAAGGGGGGATGTTGGCATGGTGTGTATTTAATGTACTTCCAATTCCTAAATTGCTATGAGAGTGCCATGCCAATAAGTGTCCACTGCTTTTATCAGGGTAGAGTGAAATATGGCTCTGGTCATGGGAACATAGTGGGGGGTGTTTTGGGAGGGAACTTGGCTTGGATCACCATCAGTGTGTTTTTGTCTGCATCTTTCTGCATTGATTAAGAATAATCAGCTGACTCTTCGGTGCAATATTTGCTAGGAAAAGGGTTTGAAGCAGGATAGCGTACCTTAAGTGGAGGGGCTTGAAGATAACTCAGCATGTTAGAGAGACACCACCTCATTTGTTAACTCTCTCTTCTCCTCCCCTTCCTTCCCGTCCTCTCCTTTCCCTTCCCTTTTTCCTTATTTCCTTTTAAAATAATTAAAAATTAAATTTATTAATGTGTGTGCTCATGTGTATTCACTCTCCTGCCTTAGCATGTGTGTGCTGTGGTTCACATATGAAGGTCCAAAGACAACATGAAGGAGTAGATTCTCTCTATCATGTAAGTTTTGGGGACTGAGCCCAGGAAGTTAGGCTTGGCAGCATGTGTGTACTCTATGGAGACATTTCGTTAGTCCCTTTCTTTGTCTGTCTTTCATTATTTTTTTTCTTTCCTTCCTTTCTTCTTCATTCTTTGTTTTTCTTTTTTTGAAACAAGGTCTGTGTAAGTTAGGCTGACCTTGAATTTATGAACTTCCTGCTTCAGTCTTGCAAGTTGAGGTTGCAAATATGTGCTACTGTGCCTTATGAACAAATCTTAGGGTTAAAAGAGGAAGGGGAGAAAGACATTCACTGATACTGGATCATGAGTTTCCTGTATTTGAGGTAAACATTATTCCTGAGCTTGCCAATTACACAAACAGCTTCTGAGTGTCAGTGTCCACATCGCTGGGCATGTTGAAGACTGCTTTAGTCACAATCGCCAAGTCATTTTTTTTCTAGATAATATTGTCTATCTGGAAAAATTTATGTAGAATGACTGTCACAGATTTTTCTGAACATTCTAATCAAATTTTGATCTGATTGTGGAGTTTAACATTCTGTCAACATGTCAAAGCCTGTGTTAGAAGCTCAATTATTCTCCACCAAGCAGCTCTTTTATTCCACCCTGTCTTACAGGAAGTCCCAGAAGTTCTTTGATGGGACAAAAGAATTAATGCCAAAGTTGAGTGAATTACAGCCCCTACTACCTAATTAAAATGATTTTGTGCCAGTTGCTTTTGTTGGGCAGAATCCACACATAATGTAATTTCAGTCCTGTTTGTAGGCATCCTGGGATAGATTTGAGATTGGCATTGCCATTTAAGAGGGGGTAATCAAGCAGGGCCTGGGCAGCTTCTGTGTTTCCATGAGACCTGAAAGATGACCACAGCCGAGAGGTTGCCCTGGCTGGCTGCCTCCTTTGGTAACAAGGTGGTTTGCAGGGCGCGAGTGTCAAGTCAGCCTCGGCCCCAGCCTCTCTCTGTCTAGTCTTTGGAGTGGTGCAGCTGTTGTCAGTCACAGAGGAGAACTCCAGTTATGAACGGCTTTGCTTGGCTACAGCAACATGCCTGTACACAGGGGAAGGAGAGGGAGAGGAAGATAAAAAGGGGGGAAAAAAAACCTTACAAAACCAACTCACCTAAAAAGCAAACATTTTTTTTTTTATATGCCTGGCTCTGTTCATGTATATAAAATGGACATTATGGTGGAGTGAAAAAGACCCTCGTAAAAATCTTTCTTGAAAACTATTGTTGCTGACAGCCGTGACCTCTGTGCGTCTGCATGTTTACCCATAATTCATAATTAACAAAGACATTAGAACTGCCACAGGAGAATTCTGGGCTTTATTTCTTTCTAACTGGGCAGTACCAACGCTGGAAGTGCTCCCAAATCAGTGATTTAACATTTCAGGAAATCTTGGAGAGGCAGCAGAAGCCTCCTTATATAGCTCATACGCTGGGACTTTGGCGATATGGATACGGCCGAGATAATTATTCAGCTCTCGTTATTGCTGTAGCTCCGCACCTGATCCCCGAACCATTAGAGCACTCCGCAGGTTATTACAACTATCAAACATCAAGGTCTCTTTTCTAGTCTCTTGACTATGTGGTTATCATTCTACTCCTTTTAAATCCCCCATCTGCATAGAAAGCCTCTGTGTTTTTTACTGAGCTCTGCTCACAGCTTTCCCCCCACCCTCTTCTTTATTGCTCCCCAAATAGAGCCCTTTTCTTACCAGCACATTTGCATAAAAACATAAACCTATACAAACCTCATGCCTTTCTGCTTGTATTGTTTGTATACCTTTTCTCTTGTTTGATTTTCGCTTCCAGGTTCTAGTACCCTTTAATTTGGGCAGCAAAGGCGTCAGTAGAAGGGAATTCTCTTGAGCTTAAGAAAACCGTTATATAATTTCAGATTATGGGAGTTGTCAGTGAAAATGTTTAATCTTCCACTCAGTTGAGGTCCTCTTCACTTTCTGTAAGCGTCTGTCTATTTGTACTATATGTGATACCCAAACCATTGAAGAGTATGTAAGGACAATTTGGTTAGAAAAATCTCTTTGCAGTGTGTACTTATTTAATTGGAATTTAAGATGACTCAGTCTTTGGATGAAGTATATTTTCATTTTGGGTCACAAACTAACCCTGTCATATTTTTGCTTCTAATACCCTTCTAGACAAACTAGGAGATGATCAAAACCAGACAGCCCTGCATATTCTGGGCACTGTGTCAGCTATCTGGGGGCAGACAGTCACTTATCATGATATATAAAGGTACTATTATAAATTAAGAGTCTGGAGCAGACCTCTGCGGGCTGCATCTTAAGTGAAAGCAAGATGCTATCTCCGGATGTCTTACACACTTTTCACTCCCTGTAGAAACCTTTATTTTGCATGATCTCCAACAAACACCTGTAAAAGAAGCATTCTACCCACTGTTGGCCTATCTGCAGAAAAAGCTAATTCACCAGGGGGGTGAGCAGCCACAGTCGGTATGGTGGGGCTAGGAAACATATGGCTCCCTCACTTAATATTGCTGCACAGTCATCCCACACCATATTCCCTTAAATGGGCATTAGCTCCACAGCCAAATTAGCAGGCTATAAAACATATGAAAATAAATGCTTTTTTTTTGATGTTACAAAAAAAAAATGAAACATGGTTTAGCAGTGTCTGCCCATTATCAGTATGTGCCCATTCTGTGTTCGTGAGTATAACAAATGCATTATCCTTTTTTAAAAAAAGGAAATACAGAGAACATTCAAAGACAGTTTTTCTTTTTTTAATCATAAGCAGTGAAAGCTAAGTGGCTATATGTTTTACTGCATAAGCCTATGCAGATAAGCCAATTGATTTTCTTGGCTTTTAGAAGATAATAGGTTTTTTTTGAGGAACACATTTTGTTTACCCCAAAGAGACTTTAACTATTTAAACATTATATTATTCTCCTTTGTCCATGGTGCATATGAATGTTTTCTTTAAGAGCTAAGGAATAGAGGTGTCTACACTAAATATACATCTATTAGTACAAATATGTGCCCATTGATCATCAAAAGAAATGAGTGTGCAGCATTTGCTGGAAATGGAGTTTTCTTTATGGTCAATGACCTCAGGAAGAATGCTTCACTTCAGGACTCTCCTGCTACTATGGGATCATCCCAAACACTGTCAGTGGCAACTTTTTTGCGTGTGCTTTCATACTCAACACTATACGCACCAGTTATTCTTCAGTACATGGTGAACTTCATTATTAGAAAGTTTGAGTTAAAAACCTTATTTTATTCTTAAAATTCTTACCATATATTGTCTTATTTACTGGGGAAAAGACCCAGATAATCCAAGTAGCTTGCTTAATGTCATCCAGCCATGTAGCTCATGACACCCTTTGCCTCTGATCTTTTGGCCACCTCCTCTTGCTACTATACTAAGTTGCTGCTTCCCATACTGAAATAATTCTTGATATCATCAAAGCAAGGGAAGATATTTTCAAGTTTTCTTCTAGAAGAAGTAGAGGTTTTGTGGTAACCATTCATTATCTGGATTGGTGAAAAGATGCATAAATTTGCAAGATGGTAGAGCAATAATATGGCAAAGGCTGTTTCTTTGTATGACAACCAACTGACCCCTAAACGAATTGAACCTATGACCTCTTTCCTCATTAGCTCCAGAAAAAAAAAAAAAGAAGACAACTACCCCAGAAACAATCGTTACAAGCAAGCTACAACACAAATCCCCCATGTTATTCCTTTGGGACTAATTAGAGAGCTAAAACAATGCTCTTTGAAAGACATACAAAATCATATTGCTATGTTCTTCTGAGTTGTGAATCTGGATTCCATGCAAAATTTTAAGTAGGAACAAATATATGTTGCTTTCGGGGAGAAGTTTCCAAGATTCTGTAAGATTTCCACAATGTAGGTATGTTACCCAAAATAAGTTAAAAATAACTATTGGTTCTTTAAAATAACCAATGGACTGTCATGGCATCATCATTGGTCTGGGTGTTCTACCCCAAACAAACAATTTGCATTTTGTTTTACTGAACTGGCAGGTGACAATATTTTATATTGTTGGAGAAGAAAAAAAAAAGAAAAAAGTAAAAATATACACATAGTCTTTATAATTACTTCTAAATAAGTAATACATGATTTGAATGTTACGAAAGTTCAGTTAATGTTGTTTTCAGTGAAGTTGGGTCTCATTCAAATCTTAAATGCTTTTGTGTATAATGAAAAAAATAATGTTGAGTTTTTAGTATGGGAATAAAGGAACATACAGGACAATGAAAGTGGGCCTCAGAAGAATAAAATAGTCTCATATTTGAGAGAAAGTTTCACTTAGATGATTTATAAAAAAAAACAGTACAGCCTTTCTCGTAATCATGGGGTTAAAGCGCTATAAAGAACCTTCCAGATGCACTTTGTTATCCAAGAGACAGATAGAGAGATGCCGTTCTACTGATATATTACATAAATCATGGTGCCAGCCAGAAAAACAACAGATGACCAATTTGTACAAAGCATTTTTTCCTTATGTTACATTTATTTAAAATACATTAAATCGTTGAGTTAAAATTGAGGCAGCTGGCAGTCCAGGCAACCTTATAAGATTTCTGTTTTCTGGACAAAGGCCCAGTCACATAGATAGGTGAACCGATTGGGCCAGTAAATTCACTTAGTTATATGCCAAGCCCTTGTAGATCCCAGGTAGTCCAAAATTTACCTTGCCATCCTTTCTTTCTTTTCTTTCCTTTTTCTCTATGATTCCTTTTCCTTTTCATACCTTCCCTCAACCCACCCTTCTTTCCTCCCTTTCTATAACCCTCCATTCCTTCCTTCTTTCTTAGAGGTCACCTGGAAAATAGGAAAAAAAGGATTAATACCTACTTTTTCCAAGTGAAGTTACTAGTTAATGCTGCCAACACTCAACGCAAAGAAGACCTGCAGGAGATGGAATTGGAGAAACATGGTCATTTTTCAGGGACCTCTTTTCTTGACATTGCTATGATACTTACTTGATTTTGAGGATAAAAATCTTGTCTTAGCTAGGTAGCTTTATATTAATTGATTCAAACATAACCTTAACTTATGAAACTTGTTAATGGAAATGAAATATTTGTTACATTTTTAGTCCATATTTTATTCAGATTCCCTCTCCCCCCACACACATATATTCCTATGTCTATTGACAATTGCCTTAAAAACAAGTTTTTAATAATCAGAGTAAAGACAGAGAATTCTACACTAAAAAACTTTACAATATTTTTTTCAGTTTGTTTAGTGACAGCTTCATACCATGCCATTTGACACTTTTTGTCTTAAAGAGTTCTGGTAGTTTGCAATATCTAGTTGTTTAATGAAATTAAGTATCCAAGTAATAGTTCATCGGTTTCAATAAAATGTTCTTCTTTATTGGTCAATAATCAGAAGATTTTAGTGGGAAATTCAGTATTTCAAGAAGTTAAATTTGAAATTTGAAGCTACCAAGATGATAGAATTCTATTTAAATTCATCAACTATTTTTGGGTCACTACTGTGTTCACAACATGCTAGGAACATATTTGGTAAATTTTTAAGGACTTAAATATACTTTTTCTCTTAGGAGACAAAATTAGAGCATAAGAAAAATACAAAACAAAGTCTGTTCTCTCAGTGTATGATCTCTATGGAGAGATTTGTATTTTGGGGAAATATGCAAACAATTAAAGAAAATTTCCAGACCTCAATTGGTACCAAGCTGCATTCCAAACATAATACAGACAGATATCCTTGACTGTTTAGAAGAGACAGAGGTTATGGAAGACCCTGGCTTCTAAAATACCCTGGCTTCTAGAAGTTGTCTATAAGGACCCTCATAGAAAAATGTAAGGATTGAAATACCTTCTGAGCTGTAGAGAAGATTTCGATGTCTAAGGTGGTCAGAACATTTGGTGTTAACTAACAATGTGACCATACAAATGGGTTTATTTTACCAAGCACAGGATGAATATGAAGCAAGTGTAACTAGTGAATAATTTAAAAATCTGCTAAGGTGGACATAGTGGCACACACCTTTAATTCTTGCACTCAGAAAGAGAGGCAGGAGGATTATATATTCAAGGCAATTTTGGGTTACTTCGTAAGGTTGTTTCAGATAAGAAAAATAAGAATTAGTGGATTTCCACAATGGAGAAAGACAAAAAACATGAAATATGGGAAAGATAACTCATTGTTTTTATTTTTATTTATTTTTAAATTTTATTTTTAGTATATAATAATATATTTATTTTTATTTTTAGGTTATTCACTTTGTATCCCAGCTGTAGCCTCCTTTCTCTTCCCCTCTCAATCCCGCCCTCCCTCCCTCATCTCCTCCCATGCCCCTCCCCAAGTCCACTGATAGGGGAGGTCCTTCTCCCCTTCCATCTGACCCTCTTCTATCATGTCTCATCAGGACTGACTGAATTGTCTTTCTCTGTGGCCTGGTAAGGCTGCTCCCCCACTAGGGGGAGGTGATCAAAGAGCCAGCCACTGAGTTCATGTCAGAGACAGTCCCTGTTCCCATTACTAGGAACCCATTTGGACATTGAACTGATTATGGGCTATATCTATGCAGGGGTTCTAGGTTATCTTCATTCATGGTCCGTTGTTGGAGTATCAGTCTCAGAAAAAAACCCTATGCCCAGATTTTTTGGTTCTGTTGCTCTCATTGTGGAGCTCTTGTACTATCCAGGTCTTCCTATCTCCCACTTTTTTCAGAAGATTCCCTGCACTCTGCCCAAAGTTTGGCTATGTGTCTCAGCTTCTGTTTGGATAACTTGCTGGGTGGAGTCTTTCAACAGCCCTCTGCGGTAGGCTCCTGTCCTGTTCCCTGTTTTCTCCCTCTTCCAATGTCTGTTCCCATTTGCCTTTCTGAGTGAGAATTGACCATCTTACCCAGGGTCCTCCTTCTTGCTTTGCTTCTTTAGGTATACAGAATACAGATTTTAGTATGTTTATCCTATATTATATGTCTGATATCCACTTATAAGTGAGTATATACCATGCGTGTCTTTTTCCTTCTGGGTTACCTCACTCAGGATGATTTTTTCTAGTTCCATCCATTTGCCTGCAAATTTCATGATTTCCTTGTTTTTAATTGCTGAGTAGCATTCCATTGTGTAAATGAACCACAATTTCTGTATCCATTCCTCAACTGAGGGACATCTGGGTTGGTTCCAGATTTTGGTTATTACAAATAAAGCTACTACAAACATGATTGAGCAAATGTCCTTGTTTTATACTTGAGTTTTTGTTTTTAAGAGTGTGTTTCCAAGCACTTGGGCTAACATTGTGATTTGAACATGTTTCCATCCAGAATGAACTCTAGCAAGGGCTAAGGTAAAATATACTTGACAGTCAGCTAGATCTAAATGTGCTGGAGTCCTCTTTGTAGAGTATGCTTATAGCCGAGTGTCTAGGATTTAGCACACAGAGCACAAGAATGCCCACAGTGAGTAGGACACTTGGCTTTTGAAGTATTGTTATGGTATGGCCTGGTAGAGACATGATATTATACTTTAATAAATGATAAGCATTTCCATAATGTATTCAGGAAAAAATTAGCATGGGGTAGAATAAATTAGATAATATATGTTCAAAGCATATCTGTTTATACTCTTCCCACTTGCTACAACATAATTCCATGTAACAGAAATATACTTCTCGAGGTTGGTAAAACCAGGGTTAAGGTTTTAGATAATTAGACATGTAATTTTTTAAATCCTCCATGGATGGCACCTTCTACCTGTGTCTTCATAGGGTACAGAAATATGCCTCTCCTTCAATGGACTAATTTCATTTCTTAGTCACCTTTTAAAGGTTTCTCTATATAATTTCACCACCATGGAGGTCAGGATTTTAACACAGGAATTGGGGGAGGGTGCAAACATTTAGGCCATAGCAACACACAAAATTTGTTTCTCTAGCTTTCTTTTTTTTAAAGATATGTATGTATGTATGTATGTATGTATGTATGTATGTATGTATGTAT
>NW_026596109.1:18697943-18764293 GCF_907164565.1 Psammomys obesus | reverse complement strand
TATGTATGTATGTATGTATGTATGTATGTATGTATGTATGTATGTATGTATGTATTTAATGTGGATGAGTGCTCTATCTGCATGTGTATCTTCACTCCAGAAGAGGGCACCAGATCTCCTTATAGATGGTTGTGAGCCATCATGTGGTTGCTGAAAATTGAACTCAGGACCCCTCGAAGAGCAGACAGTACTCTTAACCTCTGCGTCATCTCTCCAGTCCTGCAACACACAAAAATTGTAAACATAAGCCTATTAGAGATGTTTTTCAGAGTTTCAGTTTTTAATTGATTTGAAATTATGCCCAGCCCTTCTAATGCCATTTAAATGGGGCACATAATTATTAAATCTTTAATAGCAAAATAGAAAAGTTAAATAGCTCCGTCTTGTACAAAATGACTAAAATTAGGACTTTTAAACAAACCATTGGTTTCTTCTCTCTATTCCCTTCCACCTGCCCTCCCTACCTCCTTTTCTTTTCCTTCAGTAGAGTCTGAATTGTTGAATTACCAGGAATAACTTTCTCATCCAGTGAGTATATCTCTCCACACCTTTTGAAGTTTGTGGTATATCACTCATTCTGTTGATATACACCAAGCACGGTGAAAGGTGGAAACAGAACCTACAGATTTAGAGCTTGGGATTTACAGTCAGAAGGACTCGAATGCTGGCTGTGTAACTTCTGAGTTCTTTTTTTGACACTCTTCGTTCTAGTTTCTCCATCCATTAGGTGCATGTAACAAACTACATTTTGTAAACTTACTGAATTAATGTGTTGATATTGCAAAATAGTTCATGTGGTACCTGAAAAACAAAATGGTTACAGTAGCTTTTACCTTTTCTGTAGTACAGTTGAGGCTCAGCACACACTATCCCTAAATGTGACTGTGGAGACCAGAATAAGACACCCCAAAATATACTTGTTAGGCATATTTTGAGCAGATTATTTTGAGAAAATATGCACATAGTAGTAGCTCGGAAGAGCTGCCCTTTGCAAAGGAAATTTATATCTGTAAGGCAAACTTATACTTTAGTAAAAGGTATTTACAATAAGATGATGACTACTTTTACACAACTTTCACTAGTTTATAGAATTTTTATCCACACGACAAGGTAACTTTTATGCACCATCTCTTCCTTCTCTTTGCTTTCTCATAACTTATCTTTATATTCCTCCAGAAGACACCATTGCTTTCTATAGCTCAGGATTTTGTATGAGCTTCAATCATCTGGTACTCTTTGAATCATGTTTTGTGGGACTCCTATGCATACATAATGAATCTATTTTTCCCCTTGTTAATCTGTCTTACGTCCATTTAATGCAGTGGTTCTCTATCCTCTTAATGCTGTGACCCTTCAATAATTTCTCACATTGTGGTGACCCCAACCATAAAATTATTTCATTGCCACTTCATAACTGTCATATTGCTACTGTTATGAAATGTAATACAAATATCTGATACACAGAATATCTCATATTCAACCCCGAAAGCGGTAGCAACCCATGGGTTGTAAACCACTGATTTAATGTATAACCCGGCAAAAGAACCTTGAAGTATATAGAGTCAAGCTATTTTCCAAACCCTACAGTGCTCTCATCAGACCTGTAATTCAGTTGTAGCTCTTATATAAGCCAGACCATTGAAACATCTCAAAGACAGCTACTATCACATTTTTTTTAAATATGGTATAGTAGACCTAAAACTTTAGGAAATAAATTCCATTCAATTATTGTCACTTCTTCAAGAAATAATAATTTACAGTAGTAATGAAGCCTTGTTCTACATCTGGTCCTGTTGGAAGATTTCTCCAATCCTCTTCCTCACCCGAGAGCAAGTCAGTTTTGCTGAACTGGCTGTGTCATTTTAGAACTCCTGGGCAATAAACCCTTTAACCTGGAGAGTGTGAACAACTGAGAGCTGTTTTTTTTTTTCTTGCCACTCCCAATATATATCTTATCATATGTAACTTACATTCTAAATGTTTATTAGCTAAATTTAATACTAGTTAATTCTCTTGGGGATAGAATGTGTATCTTAAGAGAAATGACTGCCTTTTAAATGGGATAATATGGGCATTTCTTTGCTTAACCATAACTGTCCTCAAAGACAAATAATACACAGGTCTAAACTCTAAGTGCTATGTGAGGATTGATCTATTAATTTTACCTATTTATTAATTTAGCTATTTATTAATTTTAGCTATCTATTAATTTAGCTAGTTTAGCAATGAGTAGCTAAAATATACTGTGCTTTGAAGGTAAAAAGCGTGATAAAAAATTGGTAATTTATCTTTTGCTAAAACATTGTGGAAAATCATCTGGGCTCCTTTGGTATATAATGTACATTATATACCACAGAAACTAAATATAGTTAACAGGGATTGAAGGTATATGGCAAGGTAATACCATGTGTAGATTTAAAAAGTCACCAGCATCCATGTTATCTGACAATCTGAAATGCTCTAAAGAGGCCATTAGACCCTCTCAGGTAGCTAATACACAGAATGAAGTTTGTATTATGTCCAAACATAATACATGTCTTTAGAGGACATGACATTCTCAAATGACTCCACCGTTATCTTCTAAGATGTCAACTTTTGTTTATCCCCTAGATTTTTTCTCTTTTTTCACTTCACTTCATTTTTGTCTTTTCTGTTTTTCCTATTTATTTTTTATTCATTATCATAAACTTAACTCTGCAATCCAACTACACTTGGAGGGGAATGAGGAAAATATACAACCCAAAGAACTTCAGCGAGAGCAGAGGTCCCAGGGTACTTTGAGCAAATGGAGTGTGGTGCCCTCCTGAGCTACCGAAAGAATGGTCTGCTGGGTAAGATGCCCACAAGTCAAAAGAATTAATTTAGAGTTGTCCGCAGTCAGAAACTCTGATCTTCTTGCTGGTCTTGCCGTGTGTTTTCTATTCATCCTTTCTAAAGTAGACTGGTTTTCAAATGTACTCTACAGAAGCCAGGCATTTTTGCAGCTGTGCTCACAGGGTGTCACTGGCTGGAAAAATCAGAGGATTTTTGAAATGGAGTCTAAAATGTTCTGCCCCTTCCCCTGCACACCAGGAAGCTGAATTATAGATCCGTCTTTAACTATGCCTCATTGTGAATAGGTATTATGGCCAAAATGTTCTGTAGCCCCACTCTCTGAACTTTCATAGTGGAACAGAGGAACGTGACTCGGTGGAATCCTGGTTCATTGCCCTTGATCAGTGTATTTGCAAAAATTCTTGGGATAATGGCTTAAAATTAGGAAGAAGACTGATATTATTTGTTCACTTTTGTAGAGGGTTTTAAAGAAGGATCTGAAAGCTGGGAGAATCTGGCCGGCTCTGCCCTTCCTTGCACTTTTTCTGCTGCCCGTCTTTAGCATCTTCGCTTCGTTGCCCACGTGTCACCTGTGCTTAGCCATGAGGCGATATATCCTCTCTCATTCCAAAAACATTGATCTAAGTCTCCCTCCTTCCATTTTTTAATAAATCTTAGTGAAGCAATATAACATTCCAGGTCAGTCCTGTAGTGCTGTTCTGGCCTCGCTGGAGCGGTTGCTGCCGAGCATGGAAACTTGCTGGCACAGTATTGCAAAGTGACTCTGTGGGGGCTGGACGACTTCCAGCCAGCAATGAACCACGGCCAAGAAACGCCAATATGGATAATGCAAACAAGAGAGATTTGGGGCACATTTCGATTTAACCATCTGATTTAATTGACAGAATAAATGCACCTGTCAACGGGTAATATTCTTGTGATTAGTTTTGGCTGTGATGATGAGATGATGTTAAAAGAATGTCAGAACAACCTGTCCTGGGACTCTTACAGGCGGTTTTGAGCGAGGGAAGGTCAGTTTTTAGCTAGCTGAAAGAAGGATTATCCTCTTGTAATGTGAAGGTATTTTATGGGAACGGTGAATGTTTTATTTGCCGTTTTCCCTCTGTGCTTAGCCTTCACCACAAATCAACGTTGGGGACAGAGGCTTACAGAAGACATTGGCATTTGAATGAGTCTCTATGGCTACCAGGGGTAGTCATCATCTGGAAATGGCTAAAGCTGCACCTAATGGTCTCAC
Source organism: Psammomys obesus (assembly GCF_907164565.1). Classification (NCBI taxonomy): domain Eukaryota; kingdom Metazoa; phylum Chordata; class Mammalia; order Rodentia; family Muridae; genus Psammomys; species Psammomys obesus. Next base: position 18,760,221 of record NW_026596109.1, on the reverse strand, counting down.
CTCACTCTAATTGTACTTCCTGCATAACCAGAGGAAGCTATTTAAGCAGAATTTTAGTGGGAGGAGGCCTGTAACTGAAGCTTTTTTTTTTGAGAAAGAGCAAATGCTGACTTTCGAACAAGCATATTAATTAATGTTCATTCATCTTGTCATTAAATATTTGCCATCTAATGCCAGGCTCTTCTTGGGAGACTGGACTTTAGATTTGGCTCATGAGAACTTTCTCAGACTCTCTCTCACTGACCTCTCTCCTTGTGAGTTGTTACTGATCTTGCTCCGGTGCATGCACAGAAGGCAGAGAATTTGGAGTGTTCTGCTCTATAGCTCTCCACCGTTTTCCTTTGAGTCAGGGTTTCCCACCAAACCTAGAGCGAGGCTGGTGTTCTACACACCTGACCCCAGTGATCTTCCTGCCTCTTCCTTAAGTGCAGCATTACAACTACAGTCACTCAGAGCCACACTTGTTTTTTTAAGGATTGGGTGCTGGAGCTTTGAACTCAGGTCCTCATGCTTGCCCATTGTCACATTTAGATTACTATGCCATTTTCCCAGCCCTCATTTTTCCTTTTGAGGTTACTTGATCCTCCACTGTTATTGAGTTCTTCTTATCCTTCCATGGAGCCTTCCTAAATTTAATCTTCAGAACAAATTTCATACCAAATTTCTGGTCACGTTATCAGTTTGCATAGAGGATGTATCTCAGGCTGAATCTGCCCTTCTGCAGTTTCTGTTTCTGTATATAGCAACTGCTCCTTTTATAATCTCTGATTCATGAAACTAAAGTGTTCAAAAAAAATACTTGAATATCTGATTCAAGTCATTGATTTTATTCCGTAAAAAATACCATGCAAACTTATGCTCAAGGTATTTTATTTTTTTATTTTTTATTTTTGAGACAAGGTTGCTCTGTGTAGCCCTGTTTAGCAATGCACCACCATGCTTAGCTCACAAGGGTGATTCTTAAGTTCTACGTTTTTCCATTAGTTTGTTATGTAGTCATTATTTTCAATTAACAACGCCCTCCCCTGAGGATCTTTTCTGATTTCCTTTAAGTTTTGTACTACACCAAGGCCACAGAATTGTATGGACTCAGAGGCTACACCATAAGCTAAACATCACTTGAATAGCCTAGATCTGTCTTCCTTGATTTGAAATCTCTTCGAATGGGAGATAAAATCATGTGTCATTTAAAATAGTTTCCACTTAGCTGAAACTCATCACTGCAAGGAGTGATTTTCCTCCTCCACTTTCCCTTTTGTGTTCTCATGACCACCGCCCTGCTGCTGTTGCTGCTGTTTCTCCACCCTTTACCTGGGAAACTGGAATGACTGCCATTCTGGGGACTCTTCAGAAGGTAAATAAATGCCAGAGCTGCTGCTCCCCTCGTCTGCCCGCTGGGCCTTCTCTCAGCCTGACTGTGATTTCCACCACCGGCTGCTACCCACAGGGACTGCCAGCACTCAGTTCCCTTGTCTGGGCCCATGTCCGAAACTTTGGGACTAAGCCTGGAATTTCTGCCTACATCTGGAGTCCATCCTCCACATTGATATGCCAGATATAGCAGGAGCTTCTTGGAATTGCCATGGAATCAATAAGTAATGACATAAAGACCTCTATAGTTTAAAGCTTAGGCCACGTGTTGGGGCCGATTCTCGGCTGCCATCTAACCTTTATCTGTCAGTTTGCCTGCAGCCCACCGCTGGCCTCCTCTCTGCTCTTGTACATATCCATCTGCTCCTTCCATGTCTGCTCCCATACCTCCTGCATTTGCTCTCCTTTCCCAGCATCCCTCTCTCTTCTGGAAGCTGTGCCCTCCACTTTCTGTTCCACCTCACAAGGAATCAGTGAGAAGCTGCCTGATCTTACAGTATCTTACAAGCATAAAGCTGGTGACTGGCCATGGAGGGGACAATACTAACACCCTGCCACCACTTCGCTCTCTGCTGGTACAGAATTAAACAACTGAAAACACAGACACATTCCTTCACACAACGTGCAGGAAGCTTGTCCCCAACACATCAGGTTTAGTTTTTTGAACCACTGAAGTGGTTCAAATGTATCACATTTTGACTCCTAGATTCATTATAGTTTAGGAAGCAAAGAGCAAAGATGAGAGGTCAAAATTCTTTTAACTTATTGGGCTTCATTATTAAAAATGAAGACTAGATAAATAACAGCTTCAAATTATCTTTGTCTTTTAAATATTGTTTTAAAGTAAGGCACTGAAAATAGGATTGTAGAGATGTATTATGAGAATTTTCTTCACAACAGTGTACAACCACTGAAATATTTTCCTGTCAACCTTCTAGAAGGTTGCAAAAGAGACTAGAAGTATGCAAAAGAGAATACATGACTAGTAATGTTAATGAAATGGGAGAAAATATTTCTTACACAGTATTTGAATTGCTATCATTCCAAAATCCAACACAGGGTCTTCAGTGTTCATTAGTCATGAAGATACAATGTTAATGCAATGAAGCAAATTTTCAGTTTTGTTCTGACCTGTGGGTAGATAATTCTATTACAGTCCTACACTTGTTTCAATATACTTTATATTAATTGCTGTAATTTGTAAACATTATGCATGAGAACATTTTCAATTATGAAATTCCTAGAATAATAGGATATATCAAAGGATAGAAAAGTTACCTTCACATGAAGTTTATACTTACTTCCCCCAGAAGTTATATTCAGTGTTGAGCCCTGGCCAGGGAGTAACCTTGTCTGCAGCGCTCTCCGTGGGCTCCAGCAGGGCAGACTTGGAAGATAAGAGAAAGTGGACCAGGCACAGGCTCAAGGCTTTGTGGTAGCATAGCGCAAACAGTTCTTAGAGCAAAAAGGAGAGCAAGAGCAATCTGTTAAATCGATTCTGTGCTTGAAGCTTTCAACTATGATATAAATCTACCCTGTTCACCTTCCCAAAAGCCAATCCCAAATCAGTTTATGGGATTAGTGCCATGGCTCTCTACGTGAGACATTTTCATGAGAAATAGCTTTTCTTGTGTGTTTTTTTTCTTAGCTAGTTCCACATAGTAAACGTTGCTACTACATCTTAGGGACCCTAAAGAAGGTATGATACCCTAAATATTAAAGGGAAACTTAGGACTGTGAATCTGGTATTGTACTTTTCAAAAGAAAATTAGCTGGGTGTGATGGAGGATGCCTTTACTCCAATGACTGTAGAGGCAGAGGCAGGTGCTTCTTTGGATTCAAAGCCAGCACTGTCTACACATATAATTACAGTCTAGCCAGAGTTACATAATAAGACCATGTCTCAAACAAACAGAACAATTAAGTCCCGCTTCAACTTTACATATTTTAAAGCAGGTTTCTATTTGTCTCTATATTTTTATTTGAAGAGAAGATCAACATTTCACAAATATTTAAAAGCTTACCTTCTGCTAAGTTATCTTTCTACTAGCACTTGAGGCCTCAGCTTGACTTCAGTTCCCGAGAGCAAACTTAGTGCCACAATCTCAGTAACAGGTGTGAGCATCAGATAGCTCCCCCTCCCCACATTACTGCTCAGGCTTCCCATGTTACCACTGAGACTCCAGTCTCAGCCAGATATAGATGGTTTATTGAGTGCAGCACCACCAAACCCTAAGACTGGAACAGAAAGGAACTTAAGAGTCTATTTGTGACATGAACCCATTTTCCAGAGTCAGTTTATAAACATCAAGTCCACAATTGGCTCACATAGGGGGCAGATGGTGAAACAGGGTGCTCAGCTCTGGCTCCAGTTATTTTGCCAACAAGCAGTACTAGCTAACCTAGAAAGTGTGCCTGGCAGTTGGGGCTAGCTCTGCTATGGTTGGGGAATTTCTGGAAGCGACAAGGCTACAGAGTATGCTGAACATTAACAGAGTTTTTTGACAACCTGATGTTGTACAGAGATTCTTTTATGTCAGCAGCAAGTTAAGATGATATGGCTGGTAGACATGAAACAAATATGGCTATACTTACGCCAAAAGAACCTCAACACCACACACCCACAGTACTGCTTCCCCTCACCCACAGTACTGCTCCCCTCACCACAGTACTGCTCCCCTCCATGCATAGTACTGTTTCACACATGGTACCTTCTTTTATGTTTACATATTTTTGGGGAACTAAAATTTTATTCAATGGCATTATGTGTTCTACGTGTGCATTATATGGATATATGTAATAATTTAATCTAAATGGTATTGTGAGGTGCTTGAGTTGGTAAAGAGTACATCACAGTCCTGATGCTGGCATCCACGTATATGGAGACAAAGAGATCTACGTATATGAAGACTCTCATCACATCATGTGGGTGTGCGTGCAGGCACACACACCGACCCTCCTCCACACAGACAATTGAGATTGGCTGTTTTTTTCAGGGTCCTATCCCAGAACATGAGCCTTAATTCTGCACCCATGTATCTGTAGACTCCTCAGCTCAGATTCCTGAAGGTTCTTACCTGTTCCGCTTCTCAGTATTTCTTACAGCTGGACACAAACTGCTCTTTCCGTCATGGGTATTTTGCTTTTTATTTATTTATTTTTTTCATTTACATTGCAAGGTTATATATTTATACAGGTCTATATTTTCTATATTAATTACAGTTTATTCACTTTTTATCCCAGCTGTAGCCCCCTTCCACCCTCCCTCCCTCATCTCCTCCCATTCCCCTCTCCAAGTTCACTGATAGAGGCGGTCCTTCTCCCCTTCCATCTGACCCTAGCCTATCAAGTCTCATCAGGACTGGCTGCATTGTCTTCCTCTGTGGCCTGGAAAGAATGCATCCCCCCCTCAGGGGGGTGGGGTGGTCAAAGAGTCTACCACTGAGTTTATGTCAGAGACAGGCCCTGTTTCCCTTATAGGGAACTCACTTGGACACTGAGCTGCCATGGGCTACATCTGAGCAGGGGTTCTAGGTTATATCCATGAATGGTCCTTGGTTGGAGTATCAGTCTCAGAAAACACCCTTGGGCCCAGATTCTTTGGTTCTGTTGCTCTCCTCGTGGAGCTCCTGTCCTCTTCAGGTACCACTATCTCTTCCTTATTCATAGGATTCACTGCACTCTGCCCAAAGTTTGGTTAAGAGTCTTAGCATCTGCTTTGATATACTACTGGATAGAGTCTTTCAGAGGTCCTCTGTGGTAGGCTCCTGTCCTGTTTCCTGTTTTCTCCTTCTTCCAATGTCTATCCCATTTGTCTTTCTGAGTGAGGATTGGTAATCTTACCCAGGGACCTCCTTCTTGCTTAGCTTCTTTAGGTGTACAGATTTTAGTATGTTTATCCTATATTATATGTCTACTATCCACTTATAAGTAAATTTATACTGTGTGTGTCTTTCTGCTTCTGGGATACCTCCCTCAGGATGATCTTTTCTAGATCCCACCATATACCTGAAAATTTTAGGATTTCCTTGTTTTTAATTGCTGAGTAGTATTCCATTGTGTAAATGTACCACAATTTCTTTATCCATTCCTCCGTTGAGGGACATCTGGGTAGTTTCCAGGTTCTGGCTATTACGAATAAAGCTGCTATGAACATGGTTGAACAAATGCCCTTGTTGTGTACTTGAGCATATTTTGGGTATATGCCTAGGAGTGGTATTGCTTTTTAATACAATGTAGTTTATTCAGGTGATTTTCTTTATATTTTTTGAGGGTTTATGCTATCTGAAATTAGTTAGCTTTTCGACAGTTGTTTTTGGGTTTCCACAGTTTTATTTGTCAAGTTTATTAACAACCAAAGTATTTTAAATATCACATGGGAGTTGTACTGAAGGTATCTAGAGTAAGGGCTTTATTAATTTTTAGGTCATATTAAAATGCTCATCATTTTAAGTATGAAATTTCCATGTTATTTATAGTCTGTTTTCACAGAACTACATAAGTGAGAGGAACACTGGTCAGACATAGCTGCAAGCCAGATCCTCACAACATACCCTGTGCTGCAGGGACAATCCCATTTGGACAAGTGCCTACACTGACTTACTGTCATGAGTAATACTTGGGACCATTACAGGAATGAATACAATGAAAAAGAAAAATAGAAATATAGGTGACATTTTTGGATGAGAAATATTAACATTACAAAAACACAATAATTCCCCATTTAACAAATGATTATCACAAACCTCTGTAATTAAGTAAAACTAAAGCAAAAACGTATACTCTACTGCATAAAAGTGGTTGTTTAAAGTATTTTAATAGATTAAGTGCAGTTATATAATCATCAGCATTTTGTTGATTTTTAAAATATCTTCCCATTCTTGAAGTTACTTAATTTTTCTAATCCTTTCAATTTTACTTATTTTGATGCATAATATTTGTGTATAATCATGTTTTTAATTGGCATTTTTCTTATAATAGATAATTTGGATCTTTTCATTTGTTTATTTTTCATTGACTAACTCTTTTGAATAGTATTTTTTCAAGTCTTTCCCTAATTCTCTATTCTTTATAATTTTATATTGTTCTGTAGATGGACTTCATATGTTGGTAAGAACCTTCAGTTAAATAAATGCATTGCAAATATAATTTTCTATTCTGTGTGTTGTCCTTTAATATTTGAAGCATTTTGATTAAGAGTTGACAATTTAATGACATTTCATAAATACGGTCTTTTTCTTCATGGTTAGTGATTTTGGGCATCTTGTTTAAAACAAATGGCTTGAGGATTGGCATTTGTAGTCTACAGCTACCCTCAGCTACATAGAAAGTACTTACCTCAGAAAAAAAAGAAAGAACATGAGAAAAATGAAACAATACATTCCTGCCAAGATCTTAAGATAGTTTTCCATGCCTTACTATTTTACTTTTCTATTTAGATTCTCCCACTAAGCTGAAATATTAATGTATATTAATAAAATACTACCTACCAACCTCACAGACTCATTTCCAATTTTCATAGAATGAGTATTTGAATTAAAAAAGACACTCAACTAGAGCAAATCGGGTCTACAAATACCATCGGTCATGATGCTGCACAGATAGATAGCATTTGCTAGCTAACAAGCATAGCCTCCCACCCAAAAAAGTGGCATGTTAACATTACTTAACATATAAGTTAATGACTCAGGGTTTACGTCCAGTCACCAAGGGTCAAGTTGTAGGCAGTGGAGGTAAACTCCACCCATGCTTCTTCTTTTAAAAAATGGACTAGTGGGGAACAGAAGAAGGTTCAGAAATATAGTCATATTCATACAGATGAAGGCTGACAACAATAATATTGCCAAGAAGTGGAGAAATATCATCATTAACTGAATATCCAAGGCAGATAAGTGAGTCCATACCTCTACTTTACAACCCAAACAAAGAGTATTTCCAGCAGGATTACTGGATAGAGAGATTAATAGGAAATATTTTATTTAAAATGTTTATTAATGTTTTAGCTTAATAGAGACATCTAACTAGGACAGGTAAAATAATAAAACAAGAGAGTATGCTAAATGAAGTCTCTGGGTAAATAGATCACAATTATTCTTAGAACTTTCCTGTAAATTTTAAATTGCTTTTCTAAATACTCAGTAATATTTTAATACAAACACGTGTTTTGATATAATATATATATGCATATATATATAGGACATAGTATATTAAAACTAATAAAGTGTGTTATTCATGCTATAAAACTTGTATCTCAGGCAGGAATAAAAATGAACTTTAAAGTATTTGTATTACAATAAAGAAAAGAATAAAAGTAAATTTACCATAAAACACCACATTTGATTAAATAATAATGTTTCTATTTTCCATTAAATTGGCTAGCTGTTCCTCACATTATCTTCATGTTAAATAATAGAAAATTCACCCCAGTCTACTTACTTCAGTATTCTACATTAGTTTCAACTTGAAAGATGGAATCTCCTTGGAAATAGCTAATTCCATGGATGGAATGGGGTAACTCATGATGTGACTGGAAATTTTAAGTTTAGTCTGTGAAAGCAGCTATACAATACATCCTCTGGTAGTGTGCAAAATAGCAAAGAAGCAGGTCTTCCTCGTAGCAGATGACCAAGTGATAGATGCAGAAAGTGGGCAGAGTGAGAAAGACATCAATGTCAACCTGAATAACAAATACTTCAGGCCAAATCCATCAGTAGACTGCAGGGAACCGTGGGTTTAAGCAAACCGTGGGACTATATACTGAAATAACTTCAGCAGAAGAGCTAGAGAGGCCCTGGGCGACTTGGTCATCAAGCTGCATGACTTGCAAGCTTTCGAGTTTGGGAGCTCTGTGCTGCACAGCCAGCTCTCCTCCCTAGTCTACACTGACCTGTGTGGGCCATCCGTCCCACCCACATCTTCTCAATCAGGTCGCAGACATTTCGTTCCAAACTGTCAAAAATGTGTGTGTGGGGGGGTCAGTTTTTACAGCGTGTGTGGGGTTCCCTACACGGCATCGCCACTAGCTACAGTTACCTGTTCAACCAATCACATCCCCCACGCTCATTAGAAGGACGGAAACAAAGGAGTATGGTACCAAGCATCTTGCAGAAGGAGAGAGTAACCACGGCAAACCTGTCTGATCATCGAGTATGTTCTTTCCAAGGAGGGCCTGAAGGTGACTGATGCCACAGAGCTGTTACACTGTAAGAGCATCTCCGTTCGGGATGTACATCACCCAAAATGCTGGAGATTGTTGAGAAGCAGCAGCAGCACCACCACCACCAACGACAGAAAGATGCAGAGACGGTCGGGAGAGTGAAGAGCTTCGTCAAGGACGATGTCTTCCCAGCAGCTAATTATAAAGGCTTTTCCCCTCTTGAGAAGAAAGTATGCGGAAGGACTTAGCTTTCGTTCAGGAGCAGCACTGCCCAGCACTGCCCTCTTGCCTCAGAAGGAGAGCAATCTGCCTGTTGGTGTTTCAGAGGCCCTGGAACCCAGGATCTGCATGCTCAAAACTCTGTCTCTATCCGGCAAAACGCCCTGAGTTCTTAATATTTGAAGATAGGAAATTTGCCGATAGAGGAAATGCAGCAGAAGTGTAGTATGAAGTGTGGCATCTTTAAAATTGCTTCCTGGGTCAGATTTGTTTAAATGCCCACGCGGTGCCAGGTGCAGGAGTTGTGAGACTCTTGCCGGAAGTGACCCTGCGTTTATATTGCGCATGCGTGCTCCTTGCAGAAGCGCGCTCTGCTGCCTTCTTAACCGGAGCAGCAGTTGGGGTGGCTGAGGTTCACTGTGGATTTGTGACTAGCTTTATTTAGAGTAAGCACGGAACAGGAGTTCAATTAGAAATAGGAGGGGATCACCCTGGCCAACGGCACAGCAGTCCACGCAAACGACGTTCTGATGTCATCACTGTAGGCCCCCGAAGACCTGCCGCGGCTAACAGCCTGAAAACCTCTGAGATGTCCAGAAAAGCTACCTGGGAAGTCTGAGTAGGCTTGCTGTTTACTGTGAAGACACTGAAGGTGAGTGGTGTCCCAAAAGTCGCTGTCTTGAAAGCAGCAGTGCCCTACAGTGCGCAGGATCCTGAGCAGGGACGGTGAGAGACAGGTTCTGCAGTTATCATTGTCTTCAACTTGTAATCATTGCACTGGGACTATAATGAGCTCTTAACACACACACACACACGAAGAGGAATCATTTCCTTAAAATAGGGAAAGCTGGCTCTTAATATTTTCAAATGTTTCTATTTGCCTCTTCCATATGACTGTGTCAGTGTTGGTCTAACCAAACCCTATCTCTTTTCAAGGGATGGGTTGACCATTTTCCATCTTTCTACCCACTCAAGCTCTACCCACTCAAGCGTTCTCCTCTTTGGGGGGGTTGGCAGCAGTTGAGTTTTCCTGTCCTTTTTATGCCTTCTTTTCATATTTGTATACTTTTAGAAACATCCTTCATTGGAGTGGGTCTAGCACCTCAAACACGAAGAAAGAAGAACAAATTTCTAATACCTTCTACAAGTAATTTTTTTTCTATCTTATTTGAGCATGCCAGTGAGCAATGGGTCAGCAAAGCCATGCTTCTCAAAATAAACTATACCTGGAATTTAGTAACTTAAAACAGAACATTTCAGTTTAAAAGCTGTATAAGTGTTTTGACTTACAATACATGAGAATTTGACATTATTTTGAAACATATAGCATCTAAGTGATCTTAAACTTAGGACATAAAAGGCAGAATATTCTGTTTGATGGATCATAATCATTCCAATATAATGGCGAAAATATTGATAAATAATCTCTGGCACATTTGTGCAAACAATACTTACACTGATAGATAGGAGTCACCGAGGCGCAGGAAGACATGACAGCACCTTAATACACAATGCTAAGTAGACACAGGCGGTATTAAAGGGCAACATACAACATGCTCTCAGTTCTGTAGCAAACAGAACTTTTCATCTCTAGACAAAAGTGTGGAAACAGTAAATTAATGAGAGGGTCACAGGAGCTGGTGAAAGAAGAAGGAGCTGAGTAGTTTGAGGGATTTTTATGGCAGCAACATTATAGACTGAACTAGTCATGCATTGGTCAAAACTCACAGAATTGTACAAAACAGCGAAACATGCTTGAAAATGAAAATGCCTCATTTACATGTTTGGAGATCTGAGCACAAGATGGAAATTTTATTCAAAAATGTAACAACTGAAATAGGTGAATAGATGAGGAAGAAGAGGAGATAAGCTAAACCTTGCTCCTCCCAGGGCTTCTTCAACCGCCTTTATCATCCAGTTTATTGTGTTTCCAGATATTGTCTTTGACTCATCCTATAGTCAGTGTGACAGTATGACTTCTGTCCTAATGTTGTATAGAGTGTTCTTTATGTGTCTGTGAGGTCCACCTAGGCCATGTAGAAATTCACATCTGCTCTTTTTTATTTATTTATTTTTCCTGGCAAATAAGCTATCCAGTAGTCATGTATTCTACTGACATTATGTTAAATCTGTTTTTCTTCCAACTCTGATAATGTTTGTCTGATATTCGTGGGTGATCTACTATTTCGGTACATGCATTTTTAACATTCTGTTGTTGAATATTCTTCTTTGAGAAAAATGTTTAATTTATTCTTGATAATTTCATGCATATGTACAATGTACTCTGAGCATATTAATCCCATATTTCTCTTCCCACTCCCATATACTCTTCTCATCTCCCCTTTCAACCTTACATGGATTCTCTGTTGTTGTTTTTAGTTGTTGTTTTGCTTAATTTTTTAATTTTTATTTTTTCCTCACAGTTTCTTCATTATGTATTCTGACTGAAGCCCCTTTGCTCAACTCCCCCAGTCCCACCCTCGCTCCCTCTTCCTCTCATCCCTTTCTGCTGGCCCACTGAAAGGGGGAATTGCTTCTCTGGTTTTTAAATAGCACCCTGCATCCAAATAGTACTGCTCACATAAGCACGCATGTAGGCCATCCACTGTGGCACAGTCAACCTACCAGGTACCACACCCCTAAAGAAAACTGACCCTTCCCCTCCTACAAGCTGCTCCTCCCTTATCCATGCTGGAATGTGAGTGGCTCGACTCCTGTAAGTCACGTGTAGACAGCAGAGCTTCTGGGAGTCCCTAAGAGCAACGGCCCTGTCATATTCAGAAGACAGCAGTTTACATTGACCTTTTCCAAACAACCGCTGGCTCTTCCCGTCTTTCCATGCCCTCTGCCACAGTGTTTCCTGAGCCTTTTGGAAGGAGCTATGGTATAGACGCCCATTTGAGGCTGAGCTCTCAAAAACTGATGCTTGTTCTCTGTACTTTGTTTGGTCGGTTTTCCAAGATAGGGTTTCTCTGTGTAGCATGGACTCACTTTGTAAACCAAGCTGGCCTGGAACTCACAGAGATCCCCCTGCCTCTGCCTCCCCAAGGGCTGAGATTACAGGTGTGTGCCACTGTGCCCGGCTGTTCTCTGCACGGTGACCAGTTGTGGGTCTGCATGAACCACCCTGTGCTTTGCAAAGACGTTAACTTTCTCTTCTCACTTTTAAAATTAATTTTGTTCTTTGACATTTAGCACATGTATATATTCTATTCTTCCCATCCCTATGTCTGTCCTACCCATATCAAACCCTCCTCCTCAACATTTTGCCTTTTATTTGACTAAAACTTAAGGTTTTTTTTGCTCTCAATTGGTTATCAGTGCAGGTACCATCTTTTCCTACACCTTCACTTTCAGTCAGAATGTGTCTTTAAAGAAAAATGTCTTATAAAAAACATCTATTTAAATCTTGTTCTCTTTTCTTGCTCTATGTCGATCAGTTGCTCTGTCTTTTAACTGGAAACATCAGTCTAACATTTTTATGTAATTATTGATTTTATTATTAAGAATAATTATTAAGAATAGACTTGACATTGCTGTTTTATCACTTGCTTATTTTCTTAGCTTGTGTTCCATTTTGTCCTTTCTTGCTGTCTCCCCTGGTTATTTGATGTTTTCTTTTTTTCCTTATTTATCTACTAGACACTCTATCTCAGTGGTCACCATGGAACTTACAGAAGGAATTTAATTTGATAGCAATTTCAGCCACACACAAAAACTATATGCGTCTTATCTACCTCCCTTACTTAGGCTATGTTTATGTCTTTTTATGTTGTGTATTCAATTTCAGATTATTGTATCTCTAGTTATTTTTAATATCTTCATCTTTTAACTTTTATACTATAGTTAAAAGTTATTTGTTTTCTTAATGACCGCCATTCTGACTGGGATGAGATGGAATCTCAATACAGTAAATGTGATTTACTCACTACCATTATAGTATGCATTAAATTTGGGAGTTGACTATATTCTAACCTTTAAAATGAGCTATAAACTTCCATATCTTTTAATGTTGTTAGTTAGCATTCTTTCATTCCAACTTGAGTTCCTTCCAGCATTTATTGTGTGGGAGGTCTGATGGAGGTGGATTTCATTAGCATTTGGTCCTATAGTAAAATATGTATTATCTTTCACTTCTAAAGAGCAGCTTGGCAGGTGTTGTAGTACTACTTAATTTTTTCTTTAGGGACCTAGAGCACATCACTCCAATGTTTTCATACCTAGAAAGTTTATGATGAAAACTACATTTTTCTTCTAATCTTGAATTCTGGTAACCTCTGAGACAAATTTGAACTTTGATCTTTGCATTTGCGTTTTCTATATTTAATATTGATACAATTATAGACAAATTTTCTGTCACTATTTCCCCTAGTTTCTAGTTATATTTTTCTGGATTCTGATTTTTCTAATTTTTTTATTTAGATTAAGCATTGATGTTGAACTCTGAAGAATGAGCAGATAAACGATTGCTTTAAGTAAATACCTATGGGCTGGATGAAGATAGGAAATGAAATCACTGATTTATTATGTTTTAAAATCTAGTAGCTCTAAATGGTTTTACACAAAAATCTTAATTTTATATTTTAATTTAATATTATTTCTTAAATATAACTACATGCATTTGAATTTAAAATGTGATATCTTATTTGGAGAATGTATCTTAGGAGCACTTTTAGTGAATAAACTTTTATGGTGCAATTAAAAACATCTTAGACTGGGATTTACAAGACCCGAATTTTACTTTTTGTTGTTTAATCTAAGGTGATTTAACATACCCAAGACTAATCTCTCTGAGAACAAGGAAAAATATATAGCTACTCTGCTATGAAAATAATTTTTTAAATATTTGGTGAATTATCTTATAGTGAATTTCAGAGACTTATATAAAAATTACTGGGAGAAAAACACAAGTAAAATTAATTTTATAATTGATTAGGAAAGAACATTATTAAGAGAAATGTATCAGGAAAAAAGCCACCAAGTTCATTTGGACTTGTTAATAATCTAAATACTGGTTTACTTTGACACATTTTTAATGAATACACAATCACAGCTAAAATTCCCATGACTCTTCTATTGAAGTAGCTGTCATTACTTTTCTTAGTCTTGGACCTGCTGATGTTTCCGGTTGAAGTCTCTTGCCTGGAACTGTAATTAGAGTGCATTGGACAGTAGAGTGAACAGTCACACTCTCAAAGCTGCTCTCTTCTAGGAGACCGCCTTTCTTACCTCACACTTGGAAATCTATCTCACTGACTGCCAAGTGAAGGTTGAGCAGACAAGACTAGGACAAGGAAGTACACGTGGTTCCACTGTGCCAAGTATTTATGAAAAGGAGCGCTATTAGTTATCGTATGTTCTCAATGGCAACATTGAAGAAACTGAGTTACAAGGTGGTCAGTTTTATTTGCTCATAACACATAAAATAATTGGCAAATGGAACTTTCTTTCCAAGAAATTCTTTAGTGCCCATGAATAAAAGAAATGATCATTAAAAACTAGAAATTGTCAGCTGGACAGTGGTGGTGTATGCCTTTAATCTCAGCACTCAGGAGGCAGAGGCAGGTGAATCGCCAAGTTTGAGGTCAGCCTGGTCCACAGAGTGAGTTCCAGGACATCCAGGGCTACACAGAGAAACCCTGTGTCTAAAAAAACAAAAAGCAGAACCAAAACCAAACAAAAATTATAAAGTGTCAACACTTTAAATTTACTCCATTTAGACATACAAGTACCTACCAAACCACGTTAATAGAATTATTGGGAATAATGGATATATCTGGACAAGAGTCTTGAGATACAGTGGCTGAAAATTCCTGTTTTTTTTTTTTTATATATTTTAGAGATTTGTAAATAATTTTAACATTTAATGTTTGACTCTTGGCAAATAGCCTAAGTTCACAGTTGGGTGATATGTGCTATTCTTAGACAAACAAACAAACCATGAAGACAATCACACTATGAAGACAGTCACATTGTAGACATAGACATATGGCATCATGAGAGTCTCTCTGATGGTGTTTTGGGTTTACTCTTCATGAATATTATTTTCACATTAAGCACAGTAGAATATTTTCTTCTGCTGTACTGGCTGGTCTTATGTCAACCTCACAGACAAACTAGAGTTATCTGAAAGGAAGGAAACTCAGCTGAGAAAATGCCTCCATTAGATCCAGCTGTAGGGCATTTTCTTAATGAGTGACTGATGAGGGAGGATCCAGCCCACGGTGCGTGGTGACACCCTGGGCTGCGGTCCTGTGTTCTATAAAAAACAAACAAACAAACAAACAAACAAACAAACAACAACAAAAAACTGCGGTGAGCAGGCCATGGATGGCAGCCAGTGAGCAGCACCCTCCATGGCCTCTGCATCAGCTCCTGCCTCCAGGTTCCTGCCCTGCTTGAGTTCCTGTCCTGACCTCCTTTGGTGATGAATAGCGATGTGGAAGTGTAAGTTGAATAAACCCTTTCCTCCACAAATTGCTTTTTGGTCATGGTGTTTTGTTGGAGCAGTAGAGACCCTAGTCAAGATCTCCATGTTTATTATTATCTGGGATTGCATGGAGTAGGCTTAACACTGAGAAAAATAGTTTTTTTTTTATTATAAATTTTTGCTATGAGCATTCACATAGCAGAGGACTATTTGGTTCATGATTACATAATTTATACAACGTGATTCTTTGAAGAATTATCTTTGACCATGTGCTGCCAGCTTCCTAATGATTTTTGCACATGTATAGAGGAATTTTAATTCGGACGTGGCTGCTCTGGCAAGAAATCACCACATCCTAAGACCTTCTAGGTCTATGTGATCTGGCTGTGATACAGACACACCTTAATCCAGGGGACAGAAGCCAGCAGAACTGAGTTCAAGGCCAGCCTGGTATAGAGCAAGTTTCAGGTGAAGAAAAGCTTAAGTCCAGGTGAGAGGATACACCCCTTTAATCCCAAACAGTGAAGGTAAATTTAGTTTGTAGAAGGAAATATCCACGTTTGAAAGTGATGTCTAATTGAGTGGCAGAAACAGTGACAAATCAGAGAAAGATTTGACAGAATAGGATATGCTCAACTGTCATGAGAAGAGAAAGGAAAAGGAAGCTACTTAAAGAGCAATGCAGAGAGAAAGAGGAGACAGTTTTACTAGGACAATAATGAAGAGACAGATTGCAGGGAGAGAGAATTCAGGTGAAGACCAAATGAGCCAGCGAATGAGAAGGAGACAAAAGATTAGAGCAGATTGTTAGAATTAGTTGAAGGCCAAACAAAGCAATTCTGGGGACAAGAGAGAAGCCAGATTGAATAAGTCAGTTTGAAGAGGAGTTTGAGCCAGAACAGCTCAGCTGAACCAGACAGCCCAGAGTTCAGAAAGAGAAGAAAGGGTGAGCTTATTAAGCAGTAAATCTCAGATGCCAAAAACACTCTATGCCTACGTTAGATTGTGTAGAGGCAAGATGCTTCCAGGACTAGGCCTAGGTTAGCAGGTGGAGGCAGTAAATCTCCCAAGACAACAGCTGAAACAGGCTAATGAAAGTTCCTTTTACAACGTGTGTGTGTGTGTGTGTGTGTGTGTAAATCATACACACTTAAATGTAGTCCACAATTGTCTCTTCATCTTTTAAATATTGATCTTTTGAAGTCGAGCTCGATAATCTTCACATGAGTAAACTACAACTCTGAGGATCATCTTTCTAGATTTCTGTCTAGACACGGCCAAATACACAGCTATGCATGCATTCTAAGTTAAAATACCCATGAAAATGAATTTGTGCATATGAAAAGGCAAAGACAAGAATTCTTGCTTAAAAAAAAGAAAATAAAAAAGTCCAAAGTCCTGTCACTACTTTAAATAAAATTATGCTTGCAAATGTTTTAAAGATATAATTATAAACAATTTAAAAGTTATCTTAGGTTCACAGGAGTTGGAATAATTGTGTAGAGGTAGCTTATATTTTGCCTAGTCTTCTTCAATAGTTTTACATTTTATTTGGGTTCTTTCATGTATTTAGATATCTTGCATAATTATATCAGTATATTCGGCTGAATATAAGATCATCAACAGTCAAATTGTGATATGCATATTGCAGTTTCTTGTGGGGCAGCATATTGTCCATTATTTTTATTAAACTGAACTTAAATCATTTTAACATACTAGGTCATTGAGCCACGTTAAAAACCTTGGAAATATTGGAGCTATGTGTGAATAACAATTTAAGAATGTGTTGGACAGAACTGTTTTAACAACAATCTAAGTGAGCAGATGAATGAAAATAAATGGCAATACATGTGTGAAGTCCTGAGTCGTATTTCTTCAAGGTGACATTCCTACATGATACCCTATTTTTAAAATTTTTCTAGATGATCCCCTTTTCAGAGTCTGTTTGTGTTCTGTGACAAGCCATGCTTCTTTAGCTGTCTTCAAGGATCCATTGACCACACTGAAAATATCAGCGAACACCTTAGACAATATTTTATCGATATTACTAGAGGTTAAAAAAACATAATGCCTTATCAATGTTTGAGATAACAAAGAATCTAAAGCATTCATCTTTGCAGTAGGAGTGCTGGCCACACTGGTCTCAGACCTCGGGCCTTACTGCTTGCTGAGCTGTGGTTTGCACATGGCTTTTCTCTTCCAAGGTCAGGCCTACTCACAGGAAGTACTAAAATATTGGTTTTCATTAGGCCCATTGCTAGAACAGGATGAGACACATTTTATGAACTGACATCCCGAAAAGGATCATCAATTTTACTGCATTCTTGAATGCAGTGACTACTAAGATTTAACTATCCAAATCCATCCAGAGAAATAGTTACCAAGCACGGGGGGCACAGCATTGAAAGGGATAGAGGTTTTTAGGGCTTAGGGCTATGTGCATGTAGAGAAGAACACTGTGGGAATTCTATTTAAATTCACCAGATGTTTCTAATTTTCTTTAGGATGCTCCCTCGCCCAAGATATTACACATAACTATGTAGGAGATAAGGACAATTCACAGAATTAGGTCTCACTAACCCAAAGATTAACTTCAGCCAAAGGCCGGGAGGATGGGAACTCTGGCTTCCATCTGCTC
The DNA here is from genome assembly GCF_907164565.1 of Psammomys obesus. Classification (NCBI taxonomy): domain Eukaryota; kingdom Metazoa; phylum Chordata; class Mammalia; order Rodentia; family Muridae; genus Psammomys; species Psammomys obesus. The sequence continues at coordinate 18,742,407 of NW_026596109.1, read as the reverse complement.
TAACGGTGCAGTTCATTGGGCCCGTCCATGGAACATTGATCTCAGTATCTCTAGGGATGATGGAAAGCACAGATCTCTATTTAGAGTTATGTCCATGGCTGGTCATCTGGTATGGCAGAGCCATCCGGCTGCTTGTCCTTTGGGATTGTACAACACTGGTCTGTTCTCACCCACAGTTTATGTTGCTTACCTGCTCATCTTGTGCCAACCCAAGCAAGACCTAGCCTCTCTCAATGACCTTGCTAGCACAACTGAACTGTCTGTCATACAGGCATCTAAGTGTATCTTTGATTACAACTAAAGCTGTTTCTTTGCTTTCTATATATTTTGAGATTTTCTTCTGGAAAAAAAAAAACAGCAGTAAGAGATTGGGTAGAAGATAAAGAAGGCATGGGTAATTTGTGGGAATAGATTCTTATTTTAAAATGTATTTAGGTGAAAATGTTCTGTGGACGTTCTTTCCCACCAAACTTCTTGAGTACTCATGTGCCCAAGATAGATCATTTACAAAGGCCATTGTTCTTTTTTTTTCTAATTTTTTTTAGGATGTCATTAAGAGGGAAAATAACACACTACAAACAGTATTTTATTTCATAGAGAGATTCAACATAATGACCATATTGTTAGAGACAGCCTAATAAGAAAAGGACTGATGGGTTTGAGAGTTGACCCAAGGGAGGGGTAGGGAAAACAGACGAGTAGGGGTTGAGCATATATAAGCAGGGCTGGGACTCATAGCTTGGCTTGCAATGAGTCTTGCCACATCCAATTATCATTAAAGCCATTGCTCCCTTCTAATGTTCAGCTGGAGTTCTGCTCTAACATGTGCTCATGTTGATAAAACTTACCACAATCCTGTTGTAGCTCATTTTTTTTAATATCTAGCCGTTGTAGCCTTTTCCTGGCAATATAGAGCTCCATCCAGGTGATGAGGCCATTCTGATTTGGCAGCTTCACTCAGGCATTTCATATCAACTAACTTTCATAAGTATTATGAATGAATCTTAGTCAATGTTGCTAGCTTTCAGTCAGCACATCTAGAGGACCCTTCCTGAATCACTTAGCAATGCTACCTTAATTATGACTTGGATTGTTAGTTTGATCCATAGATAGAGCTTGGTTTCCTTTCTTTTCTTTCTTTCTTTCTTTCTTTCTTTCTTTCTTTCTTTCTTTCTTTCTTTCTTTCTTTCTTTCTTTCTTTCTCTCTCTCTCTCTCTCTTTCTTTTCTTTCTTTCTTCCTTAGAGATAGAGTTACTCTGTGTATCTCTGCCTGTACTGGAACTTATTTATTCTGTAAACTTATTTATTCTGTAGTTGGCCTCAAATTTAGAGATCCAACTGCCTCTATCATCCAAGTGCTAAGTTTGAAGGCATGTGGTACTACACCTGGCTATGAGAATGTATATGTGTGTAAGTGTGTGACTGGGTGTGCACACAAACATATGTGTGTGAGTGTGTGTGGCAGACAGAACTTTATAGAAATCATCATTATGGTTATTTCCTAGTGGAGAAAAGAAAAGGAGAGCTGGTATCAGACTTGAGATAAGAGCCTTGTATACAAGACAACTTATTCTCAAAAGAAAAATATGAAGTATTAATTTCATTATTTAGAATATATTATTTTGACACATGTATTAGATTATTGGTTGACTAGTCCTGCATCATGATTTGTAACCTTTGCTTGTACATCTGTGCAGGAGTTCTAGGTTATCTCCATGCATGGTACTTGGTTGGAGTATGAGTCTCTGGAAAGACCCCTGTGTTCAAATTTTTTGGTTCTGTTGCTCTCCTTGTAGAGTTCCTGTCCTCTCCAGATCTTACTATTTCCCACTTCTTTCATAAGGTTCCATGCACTCTGCCCAACAGTTGGCCATAAGTCTCAGCATCTGCTTTGATAGTCTGCAGGGCAGAGCCTTTCAGAGGCCCTCTGTGACAGGTTCCTAACTTGTTTCCTGTTTTCTTCTTCTTCTGATGTCCATCCTCTTTGCCTTTCAGGATGGGATTGAGCATTTTAATCGGGGTACTCCCTCTTGATTAGTTTCTTTAGATGTACAGATTTTAGTAGGTTTGTCCTATATTATATGTATATATGAGTGAGTATGTACTGTGTGTGTCTTTCTGCTTCTGGGACAGCTCACTCAGGATGATCCTTTCCAGTTCCCACCATTTACCTGGAAATTTCATGATTTCCTTATTTTTCATTGCTGAGTAATATTCCATTGTGTAGAAGTACCACAATTTCTGCATCCATTCTTCAGTTGAGAGGCATCTGGGCTGTTTCCAGCTTCTGGCTACTACAAATAAGGCTGCTACAAACATGGTTGAGCAAATGTCCTTATTGTGTACTTGAGCCTCTTTTGGATATATGCCTATGAGTGGTATGGCTAGATCTTGAGGATACTCCATATACTCTTTGATCATTGAGGTTTTTGATGTAGAAAATCCAACTTCCTTTTTAATTAAACCTAGATGAATACATATATTTGAATGGAAAATATTTACTCTTGGAGCTGAAGAAATGACTCAGCATTTAACAGCTTTTCACTTACAGCTCTTGCATGGAGTCTAGATTTGTTTCCTACAATCCACATAACCTCTTGAAACCACTTATGACTCCAGTATCAATGGATCTGAGCTCCATAGACTCTTGCACACTTGTGCTACATATAAACTCATGCAGAAAAAAATATATACACAAAAAATAAATCAAAATAAGTCTCAACATTATATAGAATTTTTACCCTTTTTCCTGTTCTCCCATAGCCCAATGTTTTAAGTTTTTGATTAATAGTTTTTCTCTCTAAGTCTTTAAGATTTTCTATTATGTAGTCAATAAATGTTACTAGACTAGAAATGAAGTCATTTAAGTTACATTGAGCTAGAATTCACTATTATGTTTTGGTTATTAGGTCACCATTAAAATTGAAGCCTTTCTTTGAACTATTATGGAACCAAAGTCCAAGTAGTTAAAATGGAATATGGAGACATTTTCTCACATGGCTCTTGAAACAAATTATTTCATTTGCTAATGTAGTAATCCAAGAGTGATGCTGGGAATGCCCGCACCAAGTTAGTTGAGAGAAATTATTTGTTCTATCTAAGAGCTCAGAAACTATAAAAGGAAATAGCTACTTAAGTAAGCTACTTAAATAAAAGATGCTATGGAGAATGTGGATTGTGTCAAAGGACACAAGGCCAATTATTTGTGTGTGTGTGTGTGTGTGTGTGTAGTTTCATAGTGATCTATGATAAGTGGGTACTGTTCATTTTGAGAAATATCAGGAATTAATGATGGTCTCAAATTTCAATTTAAACATTTAATTAAGGAACTAGCATGCTCTTAATCACTCTAGGAATTTATTGGAGTAAGTTTACATGTATGTAAGTTGTCTATGTGTGTGTGCACGAATGCAGCCATATGCAGATATTAAATACAAACAAGGAGGAATCTTGAGGAGTAAGAAGAAATAGAAATGCTGAACATAGGGACAGGGGACTCAGTTCCAGGGGAAGCTTCTGCACAGATGTAAAGTCTAGAAAGAGAGTTAGGAATTTGAATCTGTAGGGATAGTATCATAGAAAAGGCTATGGCATTCCAGAAATAGCCTACTACTGTTGGGAGGACATTACAAAGAATAAAATCAGAACTAAGGAAAGAGCCCTCACCTCTTAATTCCTTTTCACACTAAATGTTCTCTAGGATAATGGCAATACTAGACAGTAACTGATGATGCAAGATTTCATTGTCTAGAAGAATAACATTCTGGCATAGAACATGGGAAATGGAAATGGATGCCAGGCGACTATGAATCTGTTTCTTGGCTGAGAATCCAAAAAGAATATATTTGAGAAGCTGGATAGTTTAAAAGGCCACTGACGTTAAAGCATTTCTATAAAGGAGGCATCATTTCTGCTCCAAGTCTGTGGAAGCATGGGGAAAGTCAAGAGTGACAGAAGAAATTTGCATGTAACGCTGCTATGATAGCATGGTGGTGCGCATGCCTGGAATCCCCACATTCAGAAGACTGAGGCAAGAGAAATGCCAGTGTGAGGCTACACTGGGCTACAAGAAAGAACCTTTCTAAACAAAAGTTTTATCAGAAGAAACCTTTGGCTTTCTTCGATACTGAATGGACACTTTGTGTTTGGAAATTCTGTAGTCCTCAGGCAGCAGATGTAAGTTAGGTGGGGGCCTAGCATGTTTCCTTTCAAAAGTAGCGTGTTTCCCTGTAAGCTTTCAAAAATAACAGGTGCTTAGAGAGGATAGCCCTGTGAACTAATAAGCTTTATGTGGCTTGAACAAATTATGTCGTCTCTGAGTCTCAGTTTATTCATTTATAAAATAAAGAGAACATCAAATTTGGAAATTATTGTGAAGAATGTTTGTGTAAAAACTTGACAATGTAGTTGTGGAGTATGTCTTTCATTTATAATAACCATACAAATAATAATTATACCATTACAATTATATTCCTTTTTAGCTCTGAAGTTTTTGAATATCCTTTGTTACTTAGTTCAGTCAATTCCACAGTTATAACCCACAAAATAGTTTAAAACCTCAATTTTTTATCTTTTTAATATGTACTCAAATAAATTATGTTTTGAAGAAATATATCTTATTGATATTTTAAAAACTTTGCTTTTAATGTGGTACTTAAGTTTAATATTCATTATAAATATCTGAGAAAGGCTATTTTAGTTGCTTTGCTGACTAATTGTACAAATCAGTCAAATTTTATTTTTAAGTAATATATAAAGATATACAATATGTACATATTGATGAAATAATGTCCAAAGAAGGTTAAACATTGACTCTCAAACATGTGTCATTTCTTTATGGTGCGAAGTTCTACCTTTTCAAAGTGTGCAGTGTATCTGTTTTTACCCTTATGGCGATACTCTTTAGTGTTGACTGGACTTACAATCACCATACAAGCACACCCGGGGTGGGTAAAATTGTATCTCCATAAAGGCATAACTGAGGGCACAGAACCCACACTGAATGTAAGCAGCAGCTTCCCATGGTAAGGTGTCCTGGACTGAATATTATGGAAAGAGTGAGCTGAGAGCTGAGCACTGGGATTGGTCTTTCAGACTGCTGGCTGTGGCTTCCTCGCACTCCTGCGGCTATACTTTCTCTGTCACAGTGGAATGTGTGTTGCCTTAAACTGTAAGCCGAGTGAAGCATTTCTATGCATACATTGCCCTTGTCAGGTCTTCTGTGACAGCACGGGAGGAGCAACTGATGTAACTGGCTGTATCCTAGTACATTAGTGCATGTTCCTGTCGGCAGTTCCACTCCTGCCTCCCCGTATTTCCTTAGCATCTGACAACTAACATTCTGCTATCAGCCAAGACGAGATGAACTGTTTTATATTCTTCCTGTGGATGAGATCATTCAGGCTTTGAATTCCTCTCTCACAACATGGTTGCTACAAATGAGGGAACATCATATTTTTATGGCTAAATAATATTCCATTGTACGTATGCCACGCCTTCTTTATCCATTCATCAGATGATGGACATCCAAGTTCTTTCCATTTTTCAGTGATTATAAATAGTGCCTCAGTGAATGCTGAGTACAGATGTCTCTTTGATATCCTGATTCATATTCTTTGGCTATATACCCAGCAGTGAGATTTCCTGGATCATATGGCAAGTCTATTTTTAATTTCTGAGGAACGTCCATGCTGTGTTCTGTAATGGCTCTGCTAATTTACATCCCCACTAGCTGTGTGCAAGAGCTTCTTTTCTCTTATGCTCACCAACACTTGTCATCATTAGCCTTTGATAACAGTGACACACATTAGGGTTTTAGACCGCATTTCTCTGAAATTCAGTGATGCTGAATACTTTTTTTTATAACTTTGGACATAGTATGTTTTCTTTTGATAAATACCAATTTTGATTTATTAGCCTTTTTTTCTATTAGTTTGTAGTTGGATTTTTTGTTGTTATTGAATCTTTTTAGTTCCTTATATTTTATAGTATCTGTCCCTCATCTGACATTTATTTGTAGGTATTTCATGCTGTTCTGTTGATTATTTCCTTTGTTTTGCAGATTCTTTGGGCTTTCCTATAACCTTTTGTTATTTCTGCTTTTGTTTTCTCTTTGTTTTTAGAGATATTTTTTTAAAAAGTTATTCATTCCAAAATTCCTATGTATTCTCTCAGTGTTTTGCTTTTTTAATACGGGTTTCATAGTTTCTAGTTTTATATCTGGTCTATTTTGAGTTTATAATTGGTGAAAACAGGTATAGTTTTATTCTTCCTTATATGAATGTGCAATTGTTCCAGCATCACTAATTGAAAAAGTTATCCCTTCTCCAGTGTGTATACCCATCTCTTGTGCTAAAAATTAGTTGACTGTGCTCCTGGGATCATGTCAAAGTTTATATTCCTTTAGACCATTACCCAGAAGCAAGTATGGTGATTGAAAAAAAACATTCTTTTTTCTTTTTTAATCTCAGTTTATTTACTTTACATCCCAAGGGTGCCCCCTCCCTCTTCTCTTCCCAGTCCCTATCCTTCCCCCTCCCCCGTTCCCTTTCTCCCCAGACAAGAGGAGGCCCCTTCCTTCTGTATAAATCCTCCCCAGCACATGGAGTAACATCAGGACTGAGCATATGCTCATCCCCTGAGGCCAGGCAAGGCAGCCCTATCTATAGTCCCTACCTATATGCCTGGAGTGAAGTAATCCAAAATCAGGAAATAGAGTCCATGTTAGAAACAGCCCACCCCCTCCACTCACCAGGTACCCATTGGCCACATATGCACAGGGGTCCTAGGTCCAGACCGAGCATGCTCCTTAGTTGTCCCTAGAAGCCTCCATGGGTCTGGGTTAGTTGTCTCTTTTGGTCTTCTTATGAGGTTTTTGTCCCCTCCAGGGCCTTCCATCTTTCCCCCAAAACTTCTACAGGACCCCTGGAACTCTGCCTCAGGCTTGGCTGCAAGTTCCAGCATCAGTCCTGATGATCTGGCTGGCAGGAGCCTCCCAGATACAGATAGTCAAGTTTGGCTCCTGTCTGCAGGCATAGCAGTGCATAATTAATAGTGTCAGGGGCTGGCTCTCTAAGGTGGGGTGGGTCTTAGATTGAGCCAGTTACTGGTTGGACATTCCCTCGATTTTTGTTCCCTCTTTATTCTGCACTTCTTCTAGGCAGGGTAACTTTTGGATAACAGGTTATTTTGGATGTGTTCTTCCCCTCCCTCCACAAGTCCTGCCTGGCTTGGAGGTGATCACTTCAGTCTTCATGTCTCTCCCTGTTTGGAGTCTCAGAGTCACACCCATCTTCTCCCAGGAGGGTACCCTGATGTAGGCCTCCAGATTGACGAAGAGATGCCCTCTCCCTCAGTTTCCCTTTTTGTTCCCAGTCCTCTCACCTCCCACCCCCATTCTCCTCATATCCATCCCTATCCTTGCTTCCCTCCGCATTCCATCTCCTGCCCAGTTTCTCTTCTCTTCATCCACTTGAAAAAGACGTTCTTATACTGAGATATGGCTTTCAACTTAGTTGAAAAGAAACTTGCGGGGGGCGGAGCCAAGATGGCGACTAGCACACACAGTTTCCGAGCTGTGGAAGAGATAAAGTTCTGAGCTGATGTGTGGAAGAACTTCTGAAGCCAGGGAAACAACGGAGAGACTTTCTAAACAACAGGGAACATCGCAGGAGGTGAAAACCTTGGTCTCGGGTCACCCACGGACTTGATTGGGGAAGGTGAGAAACGATCCTTTGATCTCTCGGCACTCCCCTCCCCCAGACCTCCCTCCTCCTCAGCACAGGCACAGCCGACTTGCCTTTCTCAGCGCAGACCTAACTGCCTGGGGCCTACAGCCACTGAGGCGGAGCCCCAAGCCCTTTATCGGCAAAGGCCAGCAGTACTGTGTCTCGGAGCCCCAGATTCACTCGCGGCGGCTGCACCATCCTCCCAGGGCCCGAGTCTGCTAGACGCCATACTAGCTCCGCACGAGCGCCATCACTGACGGTACGGCCCGCCCAATCCCACAGTGACAGAGAATACGCTATATACTCACCAAAACCAGACAAAAACGCCATACAAGCTAGACACACCAGGCGCTGGGCCTCCGAAGCTTGGAGAGCACAGTAAAGAGACCCCAGGACTTCCCAGAAAGCATCTGGACTAGCAACCCAGTCTCCAGTTACAGCGGGACTTTCTAACCTGGCGGCGGAGCAGCACTGAGCTGGCGGGGCACATCAGCCCTCCAGTTTAAGACTAACCAGGGCCAAACCAGAGAACAGAAAGGCTGATTACCCCGATTCCCACTGACGTGACCACCCTGAAATCTCCAGCTGCAGCAAGACCTCATAACCTGGCAGTGACAGCAGCACGGAACTGGCGGAGCACATCAAAGAAGCAGGGCCAAACCAGAGAACAGAGAGCCCAGATACGCCAATCTCTGCCAAGTGTCCTGCCTGTAAGTGAGTGCACCCTTGAGAATCTGCAGCTCCACTGATCCTGGGTTCTGCTAAAACAGAAGCCAGGCATCGAACCCCCTCCCACCCATATACCCACTTTGGGAAACAGAGGGGCACTTGGAACATTGAAGTTCCTGCTCTGTGGGTCTAATTGAGGAGTTAAGGCAGTTAATGCCAGAAATTGCGCTGCGATCATCACTAGCGCCTGCGACATATACATTGCAGAGCCCCTCCCACACACTCAAGGGTTCAACATTAGCCATCACTCTGTCCCTCGAGACACACGCCCACACCCACTTACACACACACACACATATACACACACACGCACGCACGCTTGCATTTGCCTCTGTTTGCGCCTGCGTACTTTCCTCCCACAGGTACAGCTAGTCCTCAGCATACACTAAGGACACGGGACCTCTCTCAACTTCCTGAAGAATTCTCCAGACTCGAGAGAGAGACAGTACCAGTCTGATTGGCAGAATCCAAAAACAAACAGGGAAGGCCTCAGACAAGCCAATGGCCAGGGGTAGGCGAAAGAACACTTCCAACATAAATCAGGACATCATGACTTCACCAGCAAACCCCAAAACCGATGGATACTCCAATTCATCAGAAGCACAGGAAAATGACCTTAAAGCCATGCTTGCTCAATTATTTGAGGCTTATAAGGAGGAAATGAACAAATCTTTCAAAGAATTGGCCAGTCAATTGGAGGTAAAGAAAGAAGAAATAGACAAAACCCTTAAAGAAACACAGGCAAACATAGCCAAACAAATAGAGGCACAAGTAGAGAAAAAATTAGTGGCATACAAAAAGGAAATGAACAAGGAAATAGAGTCCATCGTAGAGAGACAGGAATCCAAATTCAAACACATAAAAGAAATGGTGCAAGGCATGAAAACAGAATTAGAATCAATAAAGAAAACACAAAATGAGAAAACTCTTGAGCTGGAGAACTTGGAGAAAAGATCAGGAACCACAAAAGTAAGCATCACCAACAGAATACAAGAGATGGAAGAGAGAATCTCTGGAGCTGAAGACACACTTGCAGAAATTGATACTTCTCTCAAAGAAAAAGTAAAATCAGAAAAATTCCAATCACAAAATATCCAAGAAATCAAGGATGCTATGAAAAGACAAAATCTAAGAATAATAGGAATTGATGAAAAAGAAGACTCCAGGCTCCAAGGTCCAGAAAATATTTTCAAAAAAATCATAGAAGAAAATTTTCCCAACTTAAAGAAAGAGATGTCCATAAATATACAAGAGGCCTACAGAACACCAAATAGACTAGACCAGAAAAGAAACACATCACGTCACATCATAGTCAAAACACTAAATCTACAGAACAAAGAAAAGATATTAAAAGCAGCAAGGGAAAAAGGCCAAGTAACATATGAAGGTAGACCTATCAGAATCACACCAGACTTCTCATCAGAAACTATGAAAGCCAGAAGGGCCTGGGCAAGCATCATGGAGACTCTAAGAGATCACAAATGTCAACCGAGACTACTATACCCTGCAAAGCTTTCAATCAACATAGATGGAGAAAACAAAATATTCCATGACAAAACTAAATTTACGCAATATCTATACAGCAAACCAACCCTACAGAAGATACTAGAAGGAAAACTCCAATCCAACGAAAACTAATTCACCCAAGAAAACAGGGCATACAGATAACATCCCAACAAAAATGAAAAGAAAACAAGCAATGAAACAAGGTAAGATCATCGACTCCATTACAAAAGGAACTAACATGCATTGGTCAATATTATCTATCAATATTAATGGACTCAACTCACCAATAAAAAGACACAGGCTAACAGAATGGTTACGGAAACAGGACCCAACATTCTGTTGCATCCAAGAAACACACCTATGCAACAAAGATAAACACTACCTCAGAGTAAAGGGCTGGAAAAATGTTTTTCAAGCAAATGGTTCCAGAAAACAAGCTGGAGTAGCCATCCTAATATCTAATAAAATAGACTTTCAACCCAAGTTAATCAAAAAAGATAAGGAGGGCCACTATATTCTCATCAAAGGAAAAATCCAACAAGAGGACATCACAATTTTGAATATCTATGCCCCAAATACAAGAGCACCTACATTCGTAAATGAAACAATATTAAAGCTTAAATCATACATTGATCCTAATACCTTAATAGTAGGAGACTTCAACACCCCACTCTCATCAAGGGACAGATCAACCAGACAGACACCAAATAGGGAAATAAAAGCACTCACAGAATCCCTAAATCAAATGGACCTAATAGATGTCTACAGATGTTTTCACCCAAACTCAAAAGAGTACACCTTCTTTTCAGCACCACATGGAACCTTCTCCAAAATAGACCATATAGTTGGTCACAAAGCAAGCCTCAACAGATACAAAAGGATTGAAATAATCCCTTGTATACTATCTGACCACCATGGACTAAAGCTGGACATCAACAACAACAGAAACAACAAAAAGCCGACACGCACATGGAAACTGAACAACTTACTACTCAATGACAGCTGGGTCAAGGAAGAAATAAAGAAAGAAATTAAAGACTTTCTAGAATTCAATGAAAATGAAGGCACAACATACCAAAATTTATGGGACACATTGAAAGCAGTGCTCAGAGGAAAATTTATAGCACTAAGTGCCTACAAGAAGAAATCCGTAACATCACATACAAACAACTTAATGGCCCAACTGAAAAACCTAGAAAAAAAAGAAGCAGATACACCCAAGAGGAGCAGACGGCTGGAAATAATCAAACTAAGGGCAGAAATCAATCAATTAGAAACAAATAAAATTATCCAAAGAATCAATGAAACAAAAAGCTGGTTCTTTGAGAAAATCAACAAGATAGACAAACCGTTAGCCAAACTAACTAAAAAGCAGAGAGAAACCATACAAATCAGCAAAATCAGACAGGAAAATGGGGACATAACTACAGACACTGAGGAAATCCAAATGATTATTAGGTCATACTACAAAAGCCTATATGGCACAAAATTTGAAAATCTAAATGAAATGGATAACTTTCTTGACAGATTCCATCTACCAAAATTAAGTCAAGATCAGGTAGAAAGACTGAATAGTCCTATATCTCCCAAGGAAATTGAAGCAGTCATTAACAGTCTCCCCTCCAAAAAAAGCCCTGGACCAGATGGCTTCAGCGCAGAATTCTACAAGACCTTCAAAGAAGTACTAACACCAATTCTCCTCAAACTATTCCATAAAATAGAAACAGAAGGAACACTACCAAACTCATTCTATGAAGCCACAGTCACTTTGATACCTAAACCACACAAAGATCCAACCAAAAAAGAGAACTTCAGACCTATCTCTCTTATGAACATTGATGCAAAAATACTCAATAAAATACTTGCAAACCGAATCCAAGAACACATCAAAGATATCATCCACCATGACCAAGTAGGCTTCATCCCAGGAATGCAAGGGTGGTTCAACATACGGAAATCCATCAATGTAATCCACCACATAAACAAAATGAAGGAGAAAAACCACATGATCATCTCCTTAGATGCTGAAAAAGCATTTGACAAAGTCCACCACCCATTTATGTTTAAAGTCTTGGAGAGATCAGGGATACAAGGCACATACCTAAAGATAGTAAAGGCAATATACAGCAAGCCTATAGCCAACATCAAACTCAATGGAGAGAAACTTAAAGCAATCCCACTGAAATCAGGGACAAGACAAGGCTGCCCACTCTCTCCATATCTCTTTAACATTGTACTTGAAGTCCTAGCCAGAGCAATAAGACAACTAAAGGAGATCAAGGGGATACAAATCGGAAAGGAAGAGGTCAAAGTGTCACTATTTGCAGATGATATGATAGTATACATGAGCGAACCCAAAGATTCAACCAGAGAACTTCTTCAGCTGATAAACACCTTCAGCAAAGTGGCAGGATACAAAATCAACTCAAAAAAATCAGAAGCCCTCTTGTATACCAAAGACAAAAAGGCCGAGAAAGAAATTAGGGAAACAACACCCTTCACAATAGCCACTAATAACATAAAGTACCTTGGTGTGACTCTAACCAAGCAAGTGAAAGACCTGTTTGAGAAAAACTTCAAGTCTTTGAAGAAAGAAATTGAAGAAGATCTCAGAAGATGGAAAGATCTCCCGTGCTCATGGATTGGTAGGATTAACATTGTGAAAATGGCCATCCTGCCAAAAGCAATTTACAGATTCAATGCAATTCCCATCAAAATACCAACTCAATTCTTTACAGACCTTGAAAAAAAGATTCTCAGCTTCATATGGAGAAACAAAAAACCCAGAATCTCCAAAACAATCCTGTACAACAACAGATCATCTGGAGGTATCTCCATTCCCGATCTCAAGCTGTACTACAAGGCAACAGTAATAAAAACTGCATGGTATTGGCATAGAAACAGAAAGGAGGATCAATGGAATCGCATAGAAGACCCAGAAATAAACCCACACACCTATGAATACTCAATATTTGACAAAGAAGCCAAATCCATTCAATGGAAAAAAGACAGCATCTTCAACAAATGGTGCTGGACCAACTGGATGTCTACATGCAGAAAAATGAAAATAGATCCATATTTATCACCCTGCACAAAACTAAAGTCCAAGTGGATCAAGGACCTCAACATAAAACCAGATACTCTAAATCAGCTGGAAAAAAAAGTGGGAAACAGCCTAGAACTCATTGGCACAGGAGACAACTTCCTGAACAGAACACCAACAGCACAGGCTCTAAGAGCAACAATCAATAAATGGGACCTCATGAAACTGAAAAGCTTCTGTAAAGCAAAAGACACTGTCATCAAAACAAATAGACAGCCTACAGATTGGGAAAGAATCTTCACCAACCCTTTATCTGACAGAGGGCTAATATCAAGTATATATAAAGAACTAAAGAAGCAGAAAAGCAACAAACCAAGTAATCCACTTAAAAAATGGGGAACAGAGCTAAACAGAGAATTCTCGAAAGAGGAACATCGAATGGCAGAGAAACACTTAAAGAAATGCTCAACCTCATTAGCCATTAGGGAAATGCAAATCAAAACGACCCTGAGATTTCACCTTACACCCATCAGAATGGCCAAGATGAAAAACTCAAGTGATAGCACATGCTGGAGAGGTTGTGGAGAAAAGGGAACCCTCCTCCATTGCTGGTGGGAATGTAAACTGGTTCAACCACTTTGGAAGTCAATCTGGCGCTTTCTCAGACAACTAGGAGTAGTGCTACCTCAAGACCCAGCTATACCACTCCTAGGTATATACCCAAAATTTGCTCAAGTACACAACAAGGACATTTGTTCAACCATGTTCGTAGCAGCTTTATTTGTAATAGCCAGAACTTGGAAACAACCCAGATGTCCATCAACGGAGGAATGGATACAGAAATTGTGGTATTTTTACACAATGGAATACTACTCAGCAATCAAAAAGGAGGAAATCATGAAATTTGCAGGCAAGTGGTGGGATCTAGAAAAGATCATTCTGAGTGAAGTATCCCAGAAGGAGAAAGACAAACTTGGTATATACTCGCTTATATAGACCTACAAGACATGATAAACATAATGAAATCTACACACCTAAAGAAGATAATCAAGAAAGTGGACACAGGCGAAGGTGATTAATCCTCATTTAGAAAGACAAATGGGATGTGCCTTGAACTTATGACAGGAGTCTACCACAAAAGGCATCTGAAAGCCTCTACCTAGCAGTGTTTCAAAGCAGACACTAAGACTCATAACCAAACCCTCGGCAGAGTGCAGGGAATCATATGAAAGAAGGGAAGTTAGTATGATATGGAAAGGATAGGAGCTCTACAAGGACCAAATATATCTGGGCACAGGGTCTTTTCTGAGACTGAAACTCAACCAAGGACCATCTATGGATATAACCTAGAACTTCTGCTCGGATGTGGCCTGTGGTAGCTCAGTAACCAAGTAGTTTTCCAAAGTAAGGGGGACACGGACTATTTCTAACAGGATCTCAAGGGCAGGCTGTTTGACACCTCCCCCCAGGGGAGGAGCAGTCTGTTAGGCCACAGAGGAGAACTTTGCAGCCAGCCCTGAAGATACCTGATAAAACAGGGACAGATGAAAGGGGAGGAGGTCCTCCCCTATCAGGGGACTTGGAAAGGGGCAGGGAGGAGACCAGGGAGGGAGTGTGGGGTTGGGGTGGGAATGAGGGAGCGGGATACAGCTGGGACACAGAGTTAACAAAATGTAACTAAAAAGAAAAAAAAAAAAAAAAAAAAAAAAAAAAAAAAAAAAAAAAAAAAAAGAGATTAGGGAAAAAAAAAAAAAAAAGATCACCTTACATGATAGGGGCTGAATATTCTAACCTGGGCCATCTGTATGCTAGAGAAAGAAAGAACATTGTACTGTCTCAGCCCATGAAGTCGGGTGTCATAGTCTTAATCTAACACTGTAGGCCTGTAGCTCCCTGGAGAGTTCTCATCAGAAGGCAAAGAATCTGGAGTCTGATGTCAGCAGAGCATGACAGTCCCCGATGTGGTCGCTACATTGATTAGGTTTTTGTCAACTTGACCCAAAGTAGAGTCATCTGAGAGGAAGGAATGTCAATTGAGAAAATGCCACCATCAGACTGCCTTGTACACAAGTTTGTAGGGGCATGTTCTTGATTAATGATTGGTGTGTGCTGTGTTTAATAGGTTATTTTGTGAGAGTCAGAAGATAAGAATGTTGAGATAAGTGCAGATGATAGAGGCCTCGCTTGTAAAATTTCAGAGGGAAGCAAATACTGTCAGGGATATTCATGTGTTATTTTGTGTTAAAGCATCCATGGAAGTGAAACCTGTGAGTCACTGAGACAATAGATACTGGTCAGTGGAGGCTGAAGAATCAGCTGTGATTGATAAGAGACCAGCATAGTTTGTGCAAAATATTCTGAGGAGTGTTTCTGCAGGGTCAGCACACAGAAGCTGTGGTTCAGAGGGAGCCAAGACTTCATCTCATCTGGCAGCCTAACTTCCAAATGTATAAGAGTCTCCCAGGTGGGAGGCTTGGCACTATATGGCAGAGTTGGAGTTCCTGAAGAGAGGCCAAGAGGCTACTGGTGCAGCCTCTGCAGACCCAAGCACACTGGAAACGCCAGTGCCATGGGAAGAACAGTGGCAGTGTTGCATTGAGCTGGCTGAAGCTGCCTACAGCTGAGCCTAGGAGACAAGCTGTGTGTGCTGCAGATGGCAAAATGGAGAACTGAAGTTTCCCAATTTCTTTGGACCCGAGAAGATCATAAGTGAATCCTAGGACTTGTACACTGAGTATTCATAGTGTTGAAGTTTGGTTTTGCTTTGATTTGACTGTGACTGTGCCCTGGTTCTTTTCTCTTGTAGTAAGAAAATATTTAACTTATTTCATTTTATAGGTGCCCACATTTGAGGGACTTGGATTTTCAGGGAGACTTTGATGTTTTTAAAAGATGGAACTTTTAAAATCTTAAGATGTTTAAACTGTGGGACTTTTAAAGCGTTACTATAAATTGTATACTGTGATATTAATGTTAGCATAAAACTTGGAGGACAAACAAGAAAGGGAAGTTTGTGATTCAATAATGATGTGTTTGTGTCAAGCTGTCAAGGGTTAGTTTATTTTGTCCACATGACACAAGCTAGAGTCATCTGAAAAAGGGAGTCTTACTAGAGAAAATGCCTCCATCATATTCATCTCTAGGCAACTCTGAGGAAGCATTTTTCTTGATCAGTGATTGGTAGAGAAGAAACCATCTGGGCAGATGGTCCTGGCGTGTAGAGTGAAATAAATTGAGCATCAGGAGAAGCAAGCCAGTAATTAGTATTCCTCCGTGCTTCAGTTCCCGCCTCCAGGTTCCTGCTCTTCTTGAGTTCCTGCCCTGACTTCTCTCAGTAATGGACTGTGATTGAGATGTGTAAGACAAATAAATCCATTTATCACAATTTGCTTAAAAAAAAAAAAAAAGAAAAGAAACTTGCAAAGTAAGTTTTAGATTTGCTTCAACTGTAAACCTATTTAAGTCTACAAAACTTCTTTTATTAGTTATTAGAAATGATAATGTTGATTCCAGGATTACACTAGTTGTACAATTCACTGTTAGAGCTAATTTTTGGTAAGGTATACGTGTCTAGGTGTTGGCCTTCCTCCTCAGATGGGAAGGTCCTGGGACTCAGGAGCCCAGGAACCATACTGCTCTGAGATGGGAAGGTATCCTAATGGAAGAGCTTCCTCAGATGCCGAGGCCCAGGAACCACACAGCCCTGAGGTGGGACAGTGTCCCAATGGAAAGGCATCCTGGGACATGGGAGCCCAGGGACCACATAGCTCTGAGAGGAGGCCTCCTAAGCAGGGTTATTGCAGTTCCCCAGGGAGGGTTTCCCCAAACCCAGGTGAGCTGAAGAGCTCAGGAGCCTCAGCCCTGCTCCTTCTGCACTTCTTGGCTTCTTTCTATGACAGAGTCACACCAGACAGCAAATCTCATAAAGGAGATTTATTGGAGGGATGAATCCAGGAGAGGAGAGATGAATCCAGGAGTGGCTGCCTCTGCTCCCAGGAAAAGGCAACAGAGAATTGTGCAGACACAGCCTTTATATAGGACTTTTTAAGAGACAAATATTTCCTGAGTGAGGACTGATGGGATTTCAGGTCCTGAGCTGAGGGGGGAGCTAAGGGATTGGTGGCCTTTTGTTCAGATTTTCTCCTAAAAGCATAATCTGGGAAGGGACCTAATGAGGGGCTGGAGATGGCCTTTTTGCCATTTACAGAGGCTACCATCGCCATTATGGCAGAGAGGTGTGGGGGAGGAGCCTGTCAACTCACGCCGCAGTGGCTTTACACAGACCTGAACCCTAAGCTAAACAAAACAAATTTCCAAACTAAACTATGAACTTATACTAAGCGGTCAGATACTTGGTTCCTGGCTGGCAGGGCCAGACCATGTAAAGCTCCCTGTCTCGGAGTAATGGCTGGTTTTTTCATTGTTACCGCAAAGATGGCACCGATCGCCTCGCAGACTAGCACCAGTTAGACAGGCCTCCTGAGTTCCATGTCAGCAGCAGTGGTAACTGAGGCCTCGGGTGCTGCTGCTTTCTCTGTGGCTTCATCTTCTCAGTTTCTCTAGGCATCTGATCTCACGTGCCAGGGCTGTAGAGATTTAGCCTCAGCGACTCTAGAGTCCTGAGGTGTTGCTATCTGGAGGTGTAGACAGGACAGGAGCACAGCCTGAAGATCTGAGCACCCCCTTCAGGGGCCGCTGAAGGTGGCACCCAGGGGAGCTGAAGAGCTGAAGAGGGGGCATCCAGGGAAAGCGGTAGGGGCGGGGCCCAGAGACAAAACCAGAAGCAGCAAGTTCGACTTTACATGTCTTGGGTGCATTGGTTCTTATTGCCCCCTTTCTAGCTCTGTATTTCGCCTATCTCTCTCTTTTTCTTTGCCTGGCGAATGCCTCATTTATTTATCTGTTTCAAGAACCAGCCTAAGCTACGTGTGGTACCTTCCTATACGCCTGAACAGGAAAACTGTGGGTCAAAGGGCAGCCTCAGCCACACCAGTGTGTCCTTTCTAAAAACCTGGAAAAGAACAAGAAAAAGAGCCAGTGTCCTTGGTCTAGGGAGATCCACCCCCAGCACGTTCATGGTTTTGTGTTTCAGTCATTCTTGGTTTTTTTGTTTGTTTGTTTGTTTGTTTGTTTGTTTTTATTCCTAAAGATTCATTGTTAGTTTTTTTTTCTTATTTGAGTCTCTCTCTCTCTTTCTCTCTCTCTCTCTCTCTCGTTCTGTGTGTGTGTGTGTGTGTGTGTGTGTGTGTGTGTGTGTGTGCACATAGGCATATGAAGGCCAGAGATTGACAATGGATGTCTTCCTCAGTTGCCTTTCCAAACAGTTTTTAAGACAGGGCCTTGCACTGAACCAGTAGCTTGGTAAGATTTAGGGACCTGCAGGTATCCACCTGCTCCTCCCTAGCACTTGAATTACAGGCATGTGTGGTTGTGCCCAGCGTTTGGTGGAAGTGATAGAGCACACTCAGGGCCCCACGCTTACGCAGCAAGCCCCGCCAGAGCAGTGCAGCCTCTAGCATGTTCAGCATGATAGCATGATTTTTAACACTCTCTTCTCGGTGTGCAGCTTTTACTCTCCTCCACAGGTTTTGTTGTGTTCGCCACCACCTCTGGCTCTCATACTCTTTCTGCCTCCTCTCTGCAATGATCCCAGAGTCTTTGAAAGAGGAGATGGCATGCAGTATTCATGTTATAGTTAAGGCTGCACATTCCTCAGTCTTTCGTTCTCTGCACCTCAGCCAGCAGAGGATCTCTGTTGATCATCTGCTACAAACAGAGAGAGCTCGATTCCTTAATCTATGAGCACAATCAACTATCATTAGGAGTTGGCTTACTATTATATCCACTTAGTAGGATAATAGTAGTAGACTCTGCAGTAGAGTCTATAATCTGTCTAGCCATATACTTATATATTTTTATTAATCTACCAATTAAGAGTTGTGATTTCTCATTATCATGAGAATAAAAAACATTTTGATTATAACAAGCAATTTTTAAATGACAGCAATTTAAAATAATCGTAAAGACAAGAACGGAAGCAAAGAAAAGTTTAAGAGAAAATGTACTAAGAAAATTTGACACTCACGTTCCATCCAGCTTTGCATTTTGAGTGTTCGAAGTTGCTGATAGTTTTCTTCAATTTTTTCTTTTTGCTTTTGTCTTTTTTCCAACTTGTGTTTTCAGAGTACCCATTTTCATGCTCACTAATTATTCTGTTTGATTTTTCTCACCAGTAATGCTTCCTGCTGATATTTCAATATCAGTGCATTTATTTTTAACTCAAGAATTTGCTTGATATTTTTTCAAATGACATCTGTCTCTTTGTTAAAATTTTCTTAAAATACTGAAGTGTTTCTCTTTGTTTTCTTAAGGTCATTGAATTTATTTAAGATGGTGTTTTTCAATTTAATCTGAGTTCTCCTGTACTGAACATTGCCTGGCATGATCCTGGTACCTTGGTATGTTGAGTTATAGGTTCCTGGAAGCTGTTGCCACATGAAATCATTGGCCATTGGGAGATTCAGTATTAAATCCAGGCCTTTGGACTGTTTCTCTTTGTCTTTCTGGAAACTGTAATCAGGCTGCTAACCTTCTCAGAGCCCATATTATTTCATCACTGAAAGACAGCAAGGCACAAAATTGCCAGGAGATATTTTTGTGTTATTGTTACTATTTCAATGGTAGAAGGCCATCCAAGCCTAAATATGCTATTTGTGTGTTGTTCATAAGTAATGGAAAGAGTAAAAGAAAGTGTCTGTCCCTACAAGTCTCTTCTGGAGCCAGTAAAGGCTGAGATGACTAGTTTGTAGTTATCTGTGTATAGTAAGGAGGCACGGAGAGAAACTTCTGGGCTCTAGACAGTCTCTGTGGATAGACTAATCCCAGCAGCCTATGTCAGACCTGTGACTGCTGAGATGCCAATCAGAGTCCTACCCTGGAGCCCACGGACAGTCAAAAACAGCACAACCCTTGGTGAGAAACAAAAACTTCACTTGTAGAAGCTATGTATTGTTGTGATCTCAGGGCCCATGGCTGCCTAACCAGTTATAGGTGATTCAATCTGGAATGTAAGTCTGATGAAATGGGGCCATTTCAGAGGCTTTATTCTCATATAGGTCTGGGATCTGTATTTTTATGGTCTTCCCAGTATCAGGCTTCATTAGTCAAGTTTTAGATAAACGTCTTAGGGTTATAGTCATATTTGACCCCCAGTCAATAGCATCTTCTTGTCCAGCTATGCTCTTTAAATTTGGAGCAGTGTTTGTGAAGGTAGACCCTTGGCTATGCAGGTTGGCCATAATGTAGTTTTCTCCTGAGTTTCACAGTAATGAGCACCTACACAGTTTCATCAATGCCCATGACTGTAGATGTCAGGGATAGTGGCTGAAATGGGAGTATGTTCCAGTGGGCAAAGGTCTCTGTCTAATGCTGAGACATTTCTGGTCATCTGCAAACACTGTACTGTCCATACTTGTGTGACATGAGACTGAAGGGACGAGCAGTGAGACAGACCTACAGTCCAACACCGATGCTGGGTCTTCATAGCTTCAGCAAGAGGACGTATGTGTCACAGACTCAAAGTTTGGAGAGGAGGCAAGCTAAAACTTAAGGCAGCCCTATCAGAACACATATTCCTTCCTGAAGTCAGCCTCGTCCAAATGATGCATCTGTAACCACACTCTGTGTAAAGGGGCGCTAGTTTCCACGAGGTACCAGTTTCAAGGCAGAAGGCCTGACTGAGCTCTCTATAAAGGTCTGCTCTGCTGACACTGGGGGAGAGGTAGGAGACAGCCCATTAATTCCGTGTCTGTTCCAGGCGCTCAGTCTGTGGGTACTAGAATGGCAGAGTTGTGGGCTTTGTCCTATACTTGGCTTTCCTGTAGTTCTTAGCTTTATGCCTTGATTTATTTCTCTTTCTCTGCAAGTGAGTGATGTCTCTCCCAATACTGGGATATATAAAAGTAGGGAAGAAATGACTTTTTTGTATGCATTTTTAAAGGCACCTTTTTTTTCTATTTTCATAGTTTTTTAAATTAATTACAGTTTATTTACTTTGTAGCCCACCTGTATCTCCCTCCTTCTTCTTCTCCCAATCCCACTCTCCCTCCCTCTTCTCCACCCGTGCCCCCCCCCCCCCGAGTCCACTGATAGGGGAGCTCCTCCTCCCCTTCTATCTGACCCTAGCCTATCAGGTCTCGTCAGGGCTGGCTGCCTTGTCTTCCTCTGTAGCCTAGCAGGGCTGCACAACCCTGAGGAGGAGGTGATCAAAGAGCCAGCCACTGAGTTCATGTCAGAGACAGTCCCTGTTCCCCTTACTAGGAAACCCACTTGGACATTGAACTGCCATGGGCTACATCTTTTAATTGTACTATTAGAAACAAACACTGTGTGTTTACCAGGCTTCCTTAGCTCTTCTGGAAGTAGTCTTGTGTGTGAGTGAACAGCTTTGTTTGCCCTTGGAAAACAATTGTGAGGACCTTAGTAGGCACTGTCTGGCTCAGCCTCTATAAACATATCTTGCTGAGAAATATATTTTCAGCATCCATCACACCCTTTATGAAGTTTCTCATGTAAGGGATATGGGTTTAATTTGGCTATGGCTGCTGAGGTAGCACCTGGGGGCCACAGATTCTTTGTTACTAATGAATTCTACTGATGATGTTCAACTCAGAGCAACCAAGCAAAAAAGAATTATAGATTTCTCTATTTCCATAATAAAAAGAACCAAGCAAGGTTGTTCACTTACTAGCATATGTAACTACCAATTCAAGATAAAAAAAAATATTAAAATTGAGAAGACATAGCTTTTTTTAAATACCCAGATAACACTCAACAAATCACTTATTTCCTTGAAAAAAATAGATACCAATATAAGGTAGATATTTTAAACCTCTAATTATATTCTTTCAAAATAATGGTAGTTGGTAATGCTGGAAATATTAATCTTTCATTTCCAATCACTGAGAAAATTAAAATTGGTAAAATGATCATAAAGCTATAGGTTTCTCAGGGACCATCAAATTAAATTTCACATAGAGTTTGAGTCAGAGAGAAGAAATGTACTTATGATACATGCAAGAATATTGCTCAGAAATTTAACAAAAGAACTTTTGCCTTAAAAACTTTTATGAAAAATACAGACTTCGCTTGATTAAAACTAAAGTCAATGGTGCTTTTGAGGTTACATGTCTTTTGTATGACTTCTCCACTAGCCTGTTTCACGGAACTGAAAAGGAAAATCCTATTTAAAACATAAAAAATAGGAAATAACTGAGTCCATAAGCGATGTTTCGTCCCCACAGTTTGCAAATGCCAGCCTCCTATTGCTGGCCTCAAATTGGTCTGTTTGCTTCTAGCGTGCAGATGGCCCTGTGCTACTCAGCCATACTGGTAGCATTAAGCTCATTGTTAAGTGTCCACTGTTGCGAATAAGCATCCCTTTGGATAGATGTTTTTGTCTTTCAATGATTTTTAAATCCAGGTAAATAAACATATTGTTAGGGTTGATTCAGGTCTCAAATTCATTTCTGGCCATCCTGGCCACGGGAATGATCAGAACAAATGTATACTGCTGCCTACAGTGAAGCAGCTTGGGAAGGTTGAATTGTAATGCCATTGGTGAGACTCTTATCACTTAAAAGCCACACTCACATAAGGTATGCCAGACTCTTGTACTGTATCATGGACCAAAATAATTATCAAAAAGTTGAAAATTACGTAAAGCCATTTTATATCGACAGGGCAATGAAGGAAAGATAAAGCTGTTTCTTGGTTACTCCAAATTATTCTTAACAATTTATTTTGAAATAATTTAAGACTCAAAGGGAAACTGTGAAAACAATATAGAAATTTTGTTCAGTCTTGATACAGCTTTGCCAATATTAATTTCTTGAATAACATGGTGATCTAAAATGCTCAGGGTGACTTTTTAATACCTGACACTTAATTCAGGTTAAAATTTCAAAGAAATAATTTCAAAAGATTTTGCCAAAAAGCCAACCTCAGATGAGCAGCCCACTAACCACTTTCCGAGAGCCGGGGCTGCACGTGTGGGCCACCATGAATGGCTCGTCACTTTTGAAATTTTAAATTCCTCTTCCTTTGCCCAGTCCAGGGTCTTGTTTAGACCACCCTAACCTTGTTGTGGTGAGATCTTCTTGAGTCTCCTCCTCTACGTCTGACCCTCACCATTGCTTTGTGATTTTGTGACCTTGACAATCTCCGGAGTGCTGCTCTGTCCTTGTAGACTAATCTCCACATGGAGTTTTTGAATACTTACACCGAGCTACTTCCTCCTTTGACAGGGATCCTTCAGAAGTGACAGGCCCTTCCCAGCTGAATCACTGGGAGATGTATGATGTTGGTAAATCAGTCATGATGACGGTGAAGTAGTATGTGCTGAATTTTCACCATTTCCCTTATTTTTTTTACCCTTATAATATTATAATAATTTTAGAGGGTTTTAAAGATCCTTTAAATACTTTTTTTTTTTTTTTTTTTTTTCATTTAAAACATTTGCCCTTAGTTTGAGGATTCACTAGTGGCTCTCGATGAAAACAATCATTGTCATTTAAAGTGACTTTTCCATGTTGTGTACTTTTCCATCTTCTTGCTTGCTTATGTAAGTATGAGCTCACGGACGGACGGTCACTCAGTAGGCAGGAATGCAATATTGCTACTTAATTATTCTGTATCACTTTGACCCAGCTCATACCATGAAGAACTGTTTCACATTAACTTGTACCACTTCAACATGCTGCATCTTATATGAGCATTTTCGTATTTGTGACATAACAAGATTCTCTAGACTAATCTTTCAAAATTCTCTGTGCATGTATGGCCTGCATGCATGTATATGTGCGTTACCGTGTGTGTGAGCAAACGTGTGTCTGTACTTGGCTTTTGGGGGGCCTTAGGCTGACATTGAGTATGTTCCTATGTCTTTTCTACCATATGTTGAGAGCTGGGCCTTTCAACAAGCCAGGACTTGTGGGGATTCTTTGTTTGACCTTGTCTCTAGTGAGTTGATGTTTCATGTTGGTGCTGGGAATCAAACCTCCTGTCCTCACAGGAGTGAGAGGCAGCCACTCCACCTGCTGAAGCATATCACCAGCCCCTACGCTCATTTTATTGTTCTCTGTTCCAGATCCCTGGGGATCATTTCGCAAAGAAGACGTGGTTTATTACATTGAAAAATATGTTTCAGGAAGAAAGATTTAGGCTCTAAGCATGTTCACTGTTTCAAGCATTTGACTGCTGGTGTCTCAGTGGTCACAACTAGAAAAATGTCTGTGTATAATAACATGAATACACATTCATATATTTTCATTTCTCTATTATCTGTGTATGTATGCATTGTGTGTGCATGTGTAAAACACACTGGAGGTTTTCTTTTGTTTTTGACACAGGGTCAGGCTGTAGCACAGTCTGTCCTTGAATCAGATCTTCCTGCTTCCGACCCTGAGTGCTGGGATCGTAGTTGTGAGCCACCACATCCGATTCATAAAACACGTTTTGAAAGTAAGCACATGCAAATATCTCTAATTCCAGGCTGACAGTCTGTGGCTCAGGTTAGCCTACCCTTCTCATTTTTAACTTTTTTTTCTTTTTTTTTAATTTTTTTATTCAGTTTATTTACTTTACATACATGGGTGCCCCTTCCCCCCTCTCCTTCCAGTCTCCCCTTCCTCTTATCCCCCTTCCCCTCTCCCTTTAGCACCAGAAAAGGGGAGCTTAATTTTGTACACTATTGTAGTTTTTCTGTGAACTGGGTGGATTCAATGAGTTTTTTTTTAAGTTTTTTAACTTTTATTAATTACACTTTATGCACTTTAACTTTTTACCCATACAGAGAGGTCTTGCTGTCATTATTCACGTATTTGATTAACCTTAGCATACACAAAATGCTGCAGATTAGCTCACACATTCCCCTGTAAAAATCAGTGCTACTCACTGACTGGAGCATGAAATTTGTGTAGACTTTTTCAAGCTTTGCTGGGAAAGAATACCTTCCCTCTTTACCCTCTTAATAATTAGCCAAAGTGCTGCTTTGCAAAGTTTTTTTTCTGTTTCCCTGAGCTTTTGTTATTAATTTACAATAGAGTTGTATCTTTTGTGTAGTTTTTCCTTTATTTTGGGTTTTCTCCAATTCCTGGTTGAATTTGAAATTTTTACATACTAATTTTTTGCAATACATAGGAGTACGTGGTTGGAGAATGTACAAGCCATGTATTTGCCCCTACAGCCATGTTAGCATAACCTTACTACTCTCCAAATACCTTCAGATACCAGTTTCTTGTTCCTATAATTTTCTCATCTGCCCATCATATAAATTAAATACATTATCTGGGCTTTAGGATACAGCTTATTTCACCTAGCAAAATACACTTAAAATTCATATATCTTGTATAAATCAGTATTTTGTTAACTTTGTATGGCCAAGTAGTTGTCTGTTGCCTGAATGCATCAAGAACTGATTGTTCATCTATCATAAAAGTGCATTTGTGCTGCTTCTTGGATTTGGCAATTATGAGTGAGATTACGATAGAGATCAATTATGCATGTCTATGCGCGTGTATAGACGCATGTGCACACGCTCCCCTGTGCTTTGAAGGATGAAATGCCCAGCACTGGCGCTCCTGCACTGGTAACACATGTGCCCTCAGCGTCGTAGCAAGCCTTGGAACAGTGTGGTAAGAGGTCAAGCCACTGCCTATTTTCAGCAGCACTCCAGGAGAGTAACCGCTGCCCAACAATTAGCCACCTCATCCTCCTCACCATGGACAGGTACATGGAGATTAGAGATATTCCTAATAGAATTCAAGGTATACTTGATTCCGAATTGTGTCAGGGCTGGAGAGTGCATTCATGACCACCACGTTCCTAATGCAGTGATTTTCCACTGCACCTTTTCTTTTAAAAACAAAGACAAAAAAATAGTTTACATTAATTAGCATACATAAGACCATTATCGGAAATGTCCCAACGAATATTTATTTGTACTAACTGAATCAATCATTGTGAACAATTCCTGAAAAATAGGTGTTTAAATTGTCTTCCACTCAGGAACACGAGCATTTGCCATTTCTCTTTGGGGTACACCCCACGAACGAGATAAAATAGCCTCACTTTATATGTGATGAATCAAAATGTCCAGACTTTTTTCTTCTTCTTCTTTAAATAGGTGACTCACTTTGCTTCTGAAGAATTAGTAGCTCATAAAATGCACACTTCCAAAATATTAATAGAAGGGTGTGTGGGTGTGGCATGTCACAGGGAGGCACTGTCAGTGGGGGGGATAGCCAGAGAATTGTGTGTGCACATGCACCCCAGCTCCATCTGTAGAAACTTCAGACAAAACTGGAAGGCATTCAGATGACTTGGCCAGCCTCCCCCACCCCTTCTTTAAAATTCCTTTTTCTGGGATACTCTGGCCAAAGACTAACAAGCAGTGAAATGGCAAAAGGCAGGCAGCCGGTAAAGAATGGAGGAGCAAATGGCTGGGGTAAAACACAAACTGCGATTAGGCTGTGAATAATCAGGGCCTGGATCGGAGTTTGTTATGCATATTCCATGGTCATAATTTGGTATTTTCAAGAGAGAGGGAAAAAAAAAAGAAGAAGAATCCCATTTAAAACAAAAAAATAAGAAAAAAGTAAAAGACAAAACCACGAGTACCTACCTTTGTAATTCCAGGTATTAGCCGCGCACCTTTTAGGAGACTTCCTGCTCAGGTCTGCTGAGCTACACGAGTACATCTAAGAAAAACAGGGTGACACGCCGCACCGCTTTAATGGCGCACGGATTCTCTCATTGTGTGCTTGGTTCACATACATCAACATTGTAAATTTTGGACATTCTAAAATACATTTGGCAAACGGCTGAGGAGAAAACCGTCTGTGAGCTGAGGAAACTAAACCTGGTGGCGTCTGAACCAGTGCAGGCGTCCATTTGTGCTCTCCGTGTGTGCAAGTCTTGGAGCTTTGTGTAACCTTTTCAGAAATACATAAGCAGCTTTGAATACCATCAAAAGGTGATCAGGAGCAATTTTCTTAATGGTGTGTTCATGTGTGGGGAGATGCTATTATGTAGAACCCCTTCTAAACCTCTGGAACAATGTGAAAAGGTTCTTTAAGGAAAAAAATAGACATTTCCAAGTAACTTATTAAAAACACAGCTCACAAAGGGTTTTAATTTCATTACTCAAGTTCTAGAGTGCAAAATTAGAGCCAAGTGTGGCTGTTAATTATATATAGATTGACTCGATATTGTGTGTGCTATTTGGTCTCTTACTTTGGCTTGGAGGGCACAGACAGAGACAGAAATAATTCACCTTCTTCTTGCTTTAACATGAGCAGTAGAAAACTTGTTTGACCCATTACAATGGACTATTGAAAGCACATCATGATTGAAAGGGAGTGGAAATCATTAACTGAATGGGAGCTGTACCAATATTATGCAACTTTCCTTCTATAAGCTATTTTCTTAAGGTTTAAAACAACTACACATGATTTGTGGTTATTCTTTTTGTATTGGTGAAAACATAGCTTGGGCAGTGGAATGCAGCAAGTCAAATAGACTGGTAGAGCAAGGCTGCAGTTAAAATGTCCTTCCTGTCACCCACACTGATTCTATGGAAATGCTATCTCTACCATATCTGTCCCATGCTGAAACCGATAGCACCAAACCATGCTCAACTCAAAGCCCAGAGCAGGAAGTTGGGGCTGGTTTTGTTTTATACCTTGAAGAATCATGGCTCTTTCCCTACACCCACTCTTTTATCTAGATCATTTATACTGAGATATTTGGAAAGTGTATTCCATGCCATGAACCTTGCTATTTTATAGCTTGTGTAAAAAAAATTATAGATATTTTTTGTACAGTTTGGAAGAAAATGTTTACACCCCTTAGACCCAGAAAATATGGGTAGTTATTTTTAAGAATTGTCAAAAATTAAAGTAAAAAGATATTCATTTTTGGTACTACTTATAATAGTGTGGAATTCTAAACCAAGCAAATGCTTAGCAGTTTAAAAAGTAAATAAATTATAAAACATACATATTTTGATGTAAAATATAATCATTAAAATGTTTCAAAGAATATTTCTACCAACAAGAGACTTCTAACTGTATATTTCAGATGTTCTATGTGTTGAATAAATAAATAAAATAATAAATTCAAAATTATGTACATCAGAAGATTTAACAATATCCAGTCAGCTAATATGAAAACCTGCTACTTTTTATTTTTGCTAAAGATCGTGTTTTTGAAGGTCAACCTACATGCACAAATCCTGAGCACCTCATTGAATTCTTACAGCCTAAAGAGTTTTAGTGAAGGGAAATGTTAAATGACTGTAGCCTGATCAG
Organism: Psammomys obesus; assembly: GCF_907164565.1. Lineage (NCBI taxonomy): Eukaryota > Metazoa > Chordata > Mammalia > Rodentia > Muridae > Psammomys > Psammomys obesus. The sequence continues at coordinate 18,714,034 of NW_026596109.1, read as the reverse complement.
CTGTAACAGCCCAGAAGTGTCCAGGCCCACCCCAGTCCAGCGTCCTGCCCCACATAAAACATTTGTATGGCATTAACGTTGAAATGGTTCCTGTGGTATTCCAGATGATGGCTGTGTTTGAATTCCATATAAATGGTCCATTCATTAGGTATTCTTTTTCTCTATATAATTTGTTTCACATTACATTTGTGCTATCTCTCTATGTTACTACATCTAGGGACATTTTGATAATTAGCAAAGCTGCCTAATGTCCTTCGTTGGTGTATTAGTTTCTATTATTGTCGGATATTAACAAACACATCAGGAAACACTGTAATCCGTGCCATTTTGGTGCATAAATCTGTATGTTTGCATTCTTGTGAGACTGACTGTGACTCGGGTGCACAGAAATCCTGCTTTACTTGATGCCCATCGTTGTAAACAGTTGCTCTAAAGAGCAACTGACCGGCAGAGAGTGGAGGAATTAGTTATTTTCCACCCTTGTCTCATTTTGGCCACAAACACTTCTGATTTTACACGTTTGGAGAATGTGTAGTGCTATTTAATTGAGTTAATTAAAATTCTTAAATGAATAATAACATTTTTATACTGATCTCTTTATTTGTAACACATTTATTCAAATTATTAGCCTGTTTTTAGATTGTTTCCCTTTTTGGTCAGTGCCATTCAAGAATAGTTAGATCATCACGAGTGAGGTAACCCTGAAGCAGAAAGACATATATGGTATATACTCACTTATAATTGGATATTAGCCATATACTATAGTATAAACATACTAAATTCTATAGTCCTAAAGAAGCTAAACAACAAGGAAGACCCTAGGGAAGACACTTAATCCTCATTCAGAAGGTCAAACAGGGTAGACATTGGAAGTAGGAGAAGACAGGGAAGAGGACAGGAGCTTTCCACTGGGGTATCTGAAAGACTCTACCCAGCAGGGTATCGAAGCAGATGCTGAGTCTCATAGCCAAAATTTGGGCAGAGTGAAGGGAATCTTATGAAAGAAGGGGGAGATAAAAAGACCTGTAGGGGACAGGAACTCTGCAAGGAGACCAACAGAGGCAAAAAGTCTGGGCCCAGAGAGGCCTGCAGAGACCGATACTCTAACAAAGGACCACGTATGGAAAGGACCTAGAACTTCTGCTCAGATATAGCCTGTGGGCAGCTCAGTTTCCATGGGGTCCCTAGTAGGGGGAACACAGGCAGTCATTGGCATGAACTCAGTGTCAGTCTCTCTGATCACCTCCCCCTGGGGTATACAACATTGCCAGGCCACAGAGGAGGACAATGCAACCAACCCTGATGAGACCTGATAGGCTAGGGTCAAATAGAAGGGGAGGAGATAGAAGGGTCAGATATCAGTGGACTAGGGAAAGGGCATAGGGGGAGAAAAAGGAGGGATGGTGGGACTGGGAGGAGACAAGGGAGGGGCCTACGGCTTGAATACAAAGTGAATAATAAATTTAAAAAAGAGGCATATTGTTAATTAATAATAACTTTTATGTTTTCATTTTTATATTTATGTAATTTTTATATAAGATTTTATTTTATGTTCATATAAAATTCATTTTATCTTATTACAATGACCAGAATTTTCCGGCAATTTATTTTTTAGTATGAATTATGTTTTTCCTCAGTGTATTTCAGTACAGCTGAGTATCCAGCTATTCCATGTATACTTCATGTTTTGTTTTGTTTGTACTAGGCAAGCATTTTACCAATGAACTAAAACCCAAGATCAGAACTAATTATAAGAGACATTGTCATCTCCTCATTATGTGTTCTTGACATCCCTTTCAAAGCTCAGTTGACATAAAAACAGCTGATTTGTTTCTGGGTATCTGTCTGTTGTCCTTGTTTTGGTTACACTGTATAGTTTTGGTTACTGTGGCTTTGTACTATATTCTAAAATCTGGAAACTTGATGTTTCCTGCTCTGTTTGCCGTGCTCAATAGTCTTTCCTTTCTTTCTAAGACAGAAGGGCTTATTTCTGCTCAAAGTTTCAAGGTTCACAGTCATTTACGAAGAGGAAGGCATTCAACGTGTTTCTACACTAATCTCTTCTGGGAATGAAGCATAGATTCTATTATCTATATTCATTTTTAATTTATTCATTGAAAACTTCATGCATATGTGTAGTGCATTCTGATGACATCTCTTCAAACCCTGCACCCCCCTCCCCCCTCCCACTCCTCCCAACGCGTTCTCATCCCATTCCCGAGTCCTTTGGTTTTGTTTTTGTGACTCAGTGTATTGGACAGAGCCCTGTGGGCGTGGATGGGTGTTGAGCATCTGCGTGGATGGGTGTTGAGCATCTGCTGGGGCTTTGGTACTCACACTCCTCTCTGGCTGCAGCCCTGATCTCAATGACTCCTGCTCCTCCAGCAGCCCTTAGAGGAGGGGCAGGCCCTGGTGAGCACCGCTTCCTACCAGGACCATTCAAAAGTCTTTTGCAAATTTGGGGTAATAATTTTAGAATTACTTTTCTTTTGTGTGTGCAAAATGTCACTTCAACCTTTGTGACAGTATAGGGATCTGAAACATCTCAAACAATTCTGATAAATTCATGTCAGAGTAACCTATCATAAATTTGAAGTGTATTTAACACATCTATCCTAGTCACCATTAATGTAGTTTACCAACAGTGCATCCTTGAGTCTTAAAGGCACACCTTCATTATCACTTGGCTGTGGCTTGCAGCCTCCTCCCAGCAGTGAGAAAGATTTTGTAGTATAGATGAGTTAGAGGTGAGTACTTTATTGGGGTCTGTTTTTCCCTTCTGTTAATAGTACCTTTATATATTTAAATTCTTCATTGTTTGAGATATATTTATGATTGTTATATACTCTTAGTGAATTGACTCTTTTGTCATTATATACTAACGTTTATTAACAATTTTTGTTTAGAGCTTACTTTTACCTGATGTAAACATACTATTTTCTTTTGTCTTTCATTGACATAGAATAGCCTTTTTCTCTTAACATTCATTCTCTGTTTCATTAAAAGAGAAGTCAGTATTAAAAGCAAGGAGTTGTGTGTATTTACATATGAACATTTAATCAACTTAGCCATTGAGTGACTCTATTGACAAGTACAGTCAATTTACATTGAAATAACTCTTTTGACAGCTATTGTGATCTTCATTGTTTTCTGACTTGTAAGTAACCTTTAATATCTTTTTTAACTTTCCTTAGTAATTCTTATCTGCTGAGGTGTGAAAACGATGTTTTGATACTATGTTATTAGATAAATAGTATGGTGGGTTTTTAAATATAGACTCTATGTTTTGGAAGTCATTTTAGGTTCAGAGAAAAAGTATGCAGAAGATATGGATTTTCAAATATTGTCCCCTCACAGCTGCAGCCTCATTACCAGAATCACTTGCTCTAGTTGGTGATTTGACATGGGCCCAAGACCATTGTTCAGAGTCTGTAGTTTAAATCAAATTCAAGGTTGCTAGTGTAAGTTTGTGGTAATGAGTAAATGTATAATGATTGTTATCTACCATTATAGTATTATAGTGGATTTTAAAATTCTTAAAAATTCTCTATGTTCTGACTCTTCATCCCTCCCTTTTAATAATATTTAGCAACTTCCAAATTTTACTTTTGATAGGCCTGTATTTTTGTCAGAGGTTTATGTAATCAGAAGCACATAGAATATGAGTGTTCACACAGCAATACAAACTTTACAAAGTGTTATGTTTTCAGGATAGGTCTGAAGAGTGTTCTATTGTTTGGGTAGACCATAGTTTATACCACAGTTTATCACTTTATCTCCTAATGGCTATTTCCGTTGCTGTCTAGTTATACAATATTGAATAAAACTGCTGTGGAAAATTGTGTGGAGGTTTTTATGTAGGCATCAGTTTTAGCTAAACACCAAACAGTGCGATTCCTAGATCATTTGGGAATAGTGTGTTTAGTTCTGCCTTACCAGGCCCCAGAGGAAGACAATGCAGACAGTCCTGATGTGACCTCATAGGCTAGGGTCAGATGGAATGGAAGGGGGACCACCACTGTCAGTGGAATGGGGGAGGGACATGGGAGCAGAAGAGAGAGGAAGGGCGGGATTGGGAGGGGATGAAAGAGAGGACTACAGCTGGGATACAAATTGAACAAATTGTAATAAATAAAAAAATTAGAAAAAAAAGAGAACTAAAGACACCACTAAACTGCCTTTTAGAGTGAGCTCATAATCTTGTGATCCACTATAATGAGCGAACAGTCCCATGATTCTAACCAATTTTTGACGTTAGTCTGGACTTTGATGCTAATATGTATGTGTCTTGTTTGCATTTCCATCATGACCTTGGGCCCACATGTTACTGGACAACTTGTCACTCTTGTTTAATGTGGGAACCCTTTGTTGGTTTCAGATGGCTGCACTTTACCTGATGTCATTATTACACAGTTTTCCTCTTAGATCTTGGCTGGTTTTCATCCTCTCTCAGCAGTGTTTTCCACAGTCCCTTCAGAGTTTGCATAAACTTACTAACGTACTGAGATAAAATAAATTTCAGGGAAATTCTACCGCAAGACCCTAGTTCACAGTACTCACCGTGTTACCACCTTCAGAGAGTACTTTAGTTTTGTATTTTATATTTTCATGCTAATTTTTTTTGTTTAACTTTTATAAAGAGTGTAAATGCTGTGTCTATATTTGCTGTGCATGGGGATATACTTTGTTACTGACTTTGTTCCTTTATCATGCTCCATTGACCATCTGAGGGCTCATCCTGAGCACTTTGTTTGATCAGTTCTATTTGTGTGGTATTTTTCAATACCATACTTTCTTTGTCACCATGCTAACAGGTAGTGTTAGTCTTGTACCTGTCTCTCCATTTCAACATTAAAGCTCTACTATGTCTTTTGCCTTTCTATATGCACTATAGGATGAGTCTATCGGTAGCCATAAAATCACTTTCTGGGATTTTACTGAGGACTGAATTAAATCTATACATCAAGATGGGAAGAACTAATATCTTGGCAATATTGAGTCATGGAATACCTATTTAATTATTAATTTTTTGTCAAAATTTTGTCATTTTACAGAAAGAAAATAATTACATCTTCTGTCTCATATGTACATCCTAGCTTTTAATAATTGTAAGTGTGTAAATAAGAGACTACAAGAATAGATATAAGCTATGAGACTATATAGAGGACCTTGACAGGTATAAAATTTTGAGATAAGAATTGAAGAGGAGGGCAAAAGGACATTTGTAATATGAAAATAAAAAGGAGGCTAGTTGGGTTGGTAGAGCAGGAAAGGTGGGGAGGAGGTAAATTGTAGAGAAGAGGAGGAAAGCAAAACCACAGAAAATATTTTTAAATGCCATAACAAAACCCAATTACTTTGATGCTAATAAAAATAAAATTTAAATATGTTTTGCCATTTTATCATATAAATTGTAAATATTTTATCATACAATTGTAAATATTTTATCATATAATTGTAAATATTTTGCTACATTTACACAGCATTTAGAGGGTTGTAATGGTATTTGTTGAATTTATTGCTGATGTAAAAAAGGATGTGATTGCCTTTTGAAGTATGTGACACTATTCCTGGGAAAACATGAATAAGTGTCTACTTACTTCAGATTGGAAAATGACAATACACCAAAATAAGAATACCACTGAAGTCAAATTTGATGATGAACCAATGAGGTTGATTTGTTGGGGTTACTTACAAGAATATGGGTGATAGATTACTTATTGCTGCATAAATGACTCAAAGACAGCTACATTGCTAGGAGTGCACATAGCATTTGTAACGGCTGAGAAACTTAGCACTATACAACTTGCAGGCAGCTCAGGAAGAGGACAGTGTCTTTTCTAGGCACCTCAGATGGTCTCAGCCTCTTCCAGGCAGTTCAGTTGGTCTCTCTGAGATAGTTTGGCTCTTCAAAGAGTATAACTTGGTAGTCCTTAATGCTTACACAAGCTTATAGAGAAAAGGGACTAGTGAGTCCTGTCAGTTTCAGGGACTTTCTGAAAGTTCTGAGTTGCTTAATTCCCTTTACAACATCTTGAGTCTTAATGAGCTTCCCTCAAAGAACAGAATTTTTATCTTAGGTACTTGCTGCACAAATGGGTTAACTTTGTATCTGGCAACATTTCTATAATTGCTTATTAATTTAAGATGTTTGTTTTGTCAGTTCCTTGGGGTTTCTAAGAAACAAGACAATGTCAAAGGCAAATTTCTTTCTAACTTTTATGATTTCATTAGAGAGGACCTAGAGTAGAAGGTTGAAAACAATGCTGAGAAGGGTCCCCTTGGCCTATTTTTAATCTAGAGTTAAAGCTTTAGATGTCTTATTTTAAGCATGACATTAGCAGTAGATCTTTAAAAAAATATATTATCAAGTGAAAAGTTTCTCTCTATTAATAATTTAGTGACAGTTGTAATAATAAATGGATTTTCTGTTGTCATCTTTCTTCTTTACATTGTTGATATCTATGATAGATTCATAGATTTTTCTAATGCTAAGCTAGTCTTGCAGAATTTGCATAAATCATACTTGGCCATGCTATATAATTCTTCTTGTGCATTGATGTATTTGATTTTTTTTTTTTTTGAGGATTTTTATAACTGTGTTCATTAGAGTTTGTCCTGTGGTTTCCTTGAACCATCTCCCTGTATTCAATATGAAAGTGTTTCTAGTTCATAGAATGACATAGAAAGGGCTTCCTCTTTTCTTAAATTTACCAGTGAAGTCATGACAGTCAGGACTCAACTGGCTAATTTTTTTTACCCACTATGTATTCATGTGAGAAAAAACAATCTATGTTCTATATATTCTTGTTTTAACATACTGCTCATTTTATTTGAATTGCTGCTTTAATGTTCCTTATGGTTAAGCTGTAAGTTTTCTTTTCTCCATGGTGGCTTCATGATGTTTGGGCATTAAGATTTAGCTGGTTCCACCATTTTCATCATCTAAAAGGCTTGCTACAAAATGTATTATATGTGAGTAATTTATTAGCCTTGTGAGTGAAGCTCTTTAATGAAGATGGGTTTGAGACAGTGGTCTAAAATCAGATTTAATTTCCTTAGCAGAACTAGGCAAATGAAGGCTCAAGTTTATTCTTTTTTTTCAATTTATTTTATTTTATTTTTAATTAAACTTTATTTACTTTGTATGCCCCCTCTAGTTCCCTCCCTCCTCCCCTCTCAATCCCTCCCTTCTTCCCCCTACTCCACGCATGCCCCTCCCCAAGTCCACTGGTAGGGGAGGGTTTCTTTTTCTTCCTTCTGATCCTAGTCTGTTAGGTCTCATCAGGAGTGGCTGCATTGTCTTCCTCTGTGGCCTGGTAAGGCTGCTCCCCCCAGCCCATGGCAGTTCAGTGTCCAAGTGGGTTCCATAGTAATGAGAACAGGGACTGCTTCTGACATGAACTGATTGGCCTGCTCTTTGATCAAGTTTATTCTTATGTTTAGTTTTAAGATTTGTTTTAATGCAGGCAACCAAGTTCATGCTGATGACTGCCCTTGCTCCCTTTACTAGGAACCCCCCACCAATGGAGAATGAGCTTTCCATGGGTTATATCTGAGCAAGGGTTCTAGGTCCTCTCCTTACATGGTCATCTGTCTGTGTAGACACCTGGGCCCATATTTTTAACTCTGTTTGTTGTTCAACTCCTCCTGGCAAGGTGGACTTACTAGGCCACAGAGAAAGAGAATCCAGACAGTCCTGATGAAACCTGATAGGCTAAGGTTAGATAGTAGGGGAGGGGGACCTCCCCTATCAGTGGACTAGGGGAGGGAAATGAGGGAGGGGAGGGAAGAGTGGGTGGGACCCGGAGGAGATGAAGGAAAGGTTCACAGCCGGGATACAAAGTGAATAAATTGTAATAAATAATAATAATAACAATAACAATAAAGAAAAAAATGAAGAAAAAAAGATTTGTTTTATAGTAAATTTTTACTTCACCTAAAATTGTCTGTTATTTGAAATCTTAGGTGATAATTTCTTTTTTTTTTTTTTTTTACTTTTCTAATATGCCTTTAATTACAATCCATTTTTTTAAATTATTAATTACACTTTATTCACTTTGTATCCCCTCATAAGCCCCTCCCTCCTCCCTTCCCCATCCCACCCTCCCTCCCCCTTCTTCACGCATACATGGAGATAACCTAGAACCCCTGCACAGATGTAGCCCATGGCAAGTTCAGTGTCCAAGTGGGTTACCTAGTAATGGGAAGAGGGACTGCCTTTTGCCTCTGACATAATTTGATTGGCCTGCTCTTTGACCATCTCCCCCTGAGGGGGGAGCAGCCTTACCAGGCCACAGAAGAAGACAATCCAGCCACTCCTGATGAGATCTGATAGACTAAGATCAGAAGGTGATAATCTCTTAATTGTTTTTTTTTAAATCTATAAAATCTTTATAATATTCTTTTTAATGTTTCTAATATTTTTAAAGACCTCACATTTAAGAATTGCAATTATTTTCCCATTTCTGTGCATCAACTTACCACAGCTTGGTACCCTAAAACAACATACCTTTGTCTCCTTAAAAGTTCTGGGGGCAAAATCCCAAGTTCCCAGGGCTGAGCTCTCCATGTCTGTTGAATCATACCCCCTGGAAGTTGTGTGGGGTAATCAGCTTCCTTGCCTTTTGCAGTTCTTTGGGTTGTGCTTTCTTGGCTGGTGCCTCTTGCTCTATCTCCCAGCCAAAAGCATAGCACCTTGCATCAGCTGTCATGCTGCCTTCTGTCTCTGTCGTCAAATATTCCTGTTTCCCTCTTACAAGACACTTGTAATTGCGTTTAGGGACCACTAAGATAATCTAGAATCATCTACATTTTCTCAAAACATTTTTTTTTTTTTGTATGCAGCCAGAAATGGGACAGCTGGATCATATGGCAGATGTATTTTTAGCTCTTTGGAGGAACCTCCATGCTGCTCTCCATAATGGCTGCACTCATTTTCATTCTCACCAGCAGTATGGGAGGTTTTCTTTTTGTCTTATCCTAACCAGCACTTGTTCTTTATTTTTTTTTCCTTGTGGTTTTGATAATAGCTGCTCTTAACTAGGGTGAAGTGACCTCTCATTCTGGTTTTATTTTCCATTCCCCTGATGACTAGTTATGCTGGAGAAGTTTTTCATGTACTTATAGGTTATTTGTAATTATTTTTAGAAATATCTATCCAGTCATTTTGACCATTTAAAGTTGGATTATTTTGTTGCTGTTGACAGTTTAAATTCCTTTGGTATTCTGGATATTACTCCCTTGTCTCACGACTAATTTGTAAATCCTTTGTTCTCTGAGGTCGTCTGATTGCACTGTGGTTGGTTCCTTTGCTGTATAGACCCTTCTCATTTTCATATATGCTATGTCTCCATATTTGAATTTATTTTCTCTGCTTTGTTATTTTTGTGTTTTGTGGTTTTATTAATCTCCTCTCTCTTTCTCTGACCTTGTTTGACAGATAATTAAATCATTGATTTTAAAGTTTTGACTTTTCAAGTACGTGTATTCATGTAAGTTTTTAAGGTCCATTGGAAATATTTGTAGCTGCATTCAATGAGATTATTATGTGGCATATCTATTATAGTCTGGGCAAGTATTTTAAATTTTGGTTATGCGATTGTGGCTCACTTTGATTATCAGTGTTATTTGGTTTCTAAGTGTTTGGCAATATTTATAGTTCTGTGTTTCTGAGTTTAACTTAATTATCTTTATGCCAAAGTACAGTTTTGGTGTTTGATTGGCAAGCTTTTGAGTGTGCCTGTATATGGCAGTGCATGGATGTGGGGGGGTGCAACTGTGTGTGTGTCCATGTGAAGGCCAGAGGTCAACCGCAGGGTCATGTGTCAAGAATTGTAAACCTTGCTTTTTTGAGACAAAGTCTCTCCTGGGACCTGGGTATCACCAATCAGGCTTGGCGTGCTAGCCAGTGAACCTCTGAGATGAACCTTTTTCCAACTTTCAATTAGCTACTTTTTAAAATCAACTTAAGAGGCCATCAACTAGATGTTTGAAAATACCATTTTAAATACCTGTCTATATATTTAGGAGAAGTATCTTACCTAGTTCCACTATTTACTGAGAAAATGGATTTGAAGTTACCTACAGTTACCTTAGATTTGTATATTTCATTTTAATCCTACTAAGTTTGGGTTTATATATTATAAGCTATTTATTTACTTGGTACAAACAGTATTATCATATATTTTTGGTAGAGTAACAGTTTTCATTGATTAATGCCCTTTGCATAAAAGCTTATTTTTTTTAAATGTATATAGTTTTGTATATATCCATCATCTTTATTTTAATTTGTATGCACAATTTTTTTTTCTGTCTTTTTACATCACTTCTGTGCCTTATTACCTCCATTTATCCACATGTTTAAAAACTTATGGATTGCATTTTTGTCAGGATATGCCTTTTAAAAATCTTGTATGAAAATATCAATTACGTTCTTTCCAATACTATTAAATACCTTATCTGGTGCAGTATTAGCTTTATTATTTCTAAGTGGTTAATTCAATTCTTGGGTTAGAAGCATCAAGATTTCTATTTTAGTGGGTAGGTATTTAATTATTGACGTGATTTTTGTAAGGATCATGTGCTTTATAGGAATGTTTTCCTTCTTCGTAGGCTATAGTTTTTTGGTTTTACAGTCCTGTCCGGATTTCATTTTTATCATGTGTATGCAATGTAAAGCTTTTTCTGCTGACCAGCCTTTGAGTTTACTTACCTAACTGTTCTTTGGTAGTTTATTATTTACCTATCTGTGGGTCCTTATCTCCAAACTTTATTTTATAGATCTCTGGCATATAACCAGTTTTACATCTTTTATATATCAGTTAAAAATGTATCATATTTGTATGAAATTTCATGTATTCCCTAATTTTTATTATATTATTTACAGCTATGAGTCTTTATGCTCACACCAGCATCTGAACCCTGACAGTGCCAATACCTACCAGCACTCTAGATGGGTGCCACAAGCTTCTTCTTGCTGACATGCTCAGTAGTTTCTTTCATGATGTTCTTTTTGTATTATTGAAGGTATTTTAAATGAAGCGCGGTGATTTTTACCTCCCACTGAGGAGCACTGAGCTTTGTTCTGGAACACGCAGATGTTCTTTGCCTTATTTGAACTTATTTCCTAGTAACAGGTGTAAACTGACAATGTTGTAAATAAAAATGTTTTAAACAAAGCAATCGTGCTCATTTGTCTGTTTAATTCCCATGGTTTTGTTAGCTGCTGTCAACCATGTATCAACAGTGTTACTTTTCCATAACTTCTTGAAGAGAGATAGAGACTCACATTCATATAATTATTTATTGCAGGAAATTGCTAAACATTCTATCTTATTAGCAGTTATCATTCTCTTAAAATTCCTAATCTGTAAATTATAGATACGTGTGTGTTGAAAAGGCAGTATATACAGGATATGTCAGTGGGCACTGATCCTCCACAGGTAACAGCCGTGCTCTATACCTGCTGGTCCGGACACAGTAGTAACTCACTCCCCACTACCCTTGCTATCAAGGGGCCGACAGAACTATAGCATCTCAGCATCACAAGAAAAAAAATTATACCACATGTTGCTAGCCCAGGAAAGGATCAAAGAAAAAAAAAAAAAAACCAACCAAACCAAAAGCAAACAAACAAAAACACACACAGGCTCTTCTCCTCAATTTATATCAACTTGGTACCGTCTATTGTCAAAAATTTGCAGGCCAAAACCATCTTAGAGGAGGGACTATATGTTTGGTGATGATAGTCTAAATCCTGTCAAAGTCCGCATTCATACTCTATTCTGAAATGTCTAATGGCTTCCTTTAAGCTATGTGCAGGCTTTATCCAGAGCATGAATCTTACAGGGTGCGTCCCTCTGCCGGGGGTCAAAGGATATGACAACGGTTTACTCATTTTAGTGGGTTTTGTTTCACTTCATGCATCTTTTAATTTTGGATATATTGCCTTGTTTTTTATTCTTTCTTTTCTTCATAATTTGTATGATAAGTTTATTGTGCTCTCATTCAAAGAAATTTTGCCTTAATTATCTCAATATCTGCCATTACTTTTATTTCTTCCTTCAACTTTTTAAAAATTTGTTTGGATTGTCATTCTTTTGGGGGGGATGATGCCAATCTTAATAATTTTCAGTCTTTTAGTTTTGCATATGTACACATCCAAGATTATCAATATTCCTTTAGGTATTGCTTTGAATGTATATTACTTGTTTCTATGTACTACTCATTAATTTTCAATTTCAAACACTGCCCAGTATTTGATATGTTTAATTATTAAATCTGTAAGTTACTGAGAAATACTTTAATTTAAAAAAAAAAAACACCCGTGTTTTGGTTATTTTGTTGTTAATTTCAGGAAAAAATTGCATTTTATTTAGAGATTTCATTGTTAGTGCATATGCTTAATGTTGAATATCCTTATCCATGTTTACTGTTTAAAATGTGCAAGTCAATGTGAAGATTAGAAATTAGAGTGCAGTTTCTTTGCTGACTGACCAGTTTAATCCTTATACACTTTACACAACAGGCACAGCCCTTACAATCCCAAAGTCGGATTGCTTTACTGGCATCTTTGCTTTAGGTGCTTTAACTAAACTATAACCTCCACACAAACAACCAAAGCTGACCCTGTTTCGGCTCTTACTTCTTCTTTTACACAAACTAGTGACCTTGACAAGAAGTTCTGAGTGCCTAGCTCTTATCCTGCAAAACTACTATTTTTAAGAGGACTGTTAATATATGAAGGTACCTTTTTGTCCTATGTGAGGTTAGTTCAAAATTCTCTTTGATGAAAACTAAAGGCCATCCATTTGATTTCATGTGGAAATTCATTTGATTCTATATGGTTTAGTGAATGGTCTAGCCTTCGTGACTGATCCCAATAACACCTCACAAGTCTAGAACCCATGTATAAGCACATGAAACCATTTTTACTGTTCTACTCTTTCTAACATTATGACTTTTTCTTATTTATAACAATAAATGGATAGCAGAGTTAATCTTTGTTTATTCATTCTCCTTTGTATTCAGTACAGATCTTTGAACTCTTATCAGTTTCTAAAAATTGCAGCTGCGGGTGGAATCACTTTGAATTGATGTAATTTGAGAACTGACTTTTATGATTATTTTATCTATCTATCTATCTATCTATCTATCTATCTATCTATCTATCTATGGATGTCTGATATTTTTCCATATATTTTTCATGCTGTTTCTTTTATCATTAAATTCCCCCAACTTTAAAATTATATCATTTCTGTGTGTCAAGGTTTCATAGAGCCATTGCTTGTATAATTAAAGATACATATGATTTCTTATTCTATTGTATAGATTATTCAGAAGCCCGAGTTTTCTAGTTTTGTTACTTTTGAATAGGATGCAGTTGAATGAATTTGTAACATTGAGTTTGGAGTCATCAAACCTGGTAAATTTACTTACTACTTTCAACTGTCACCTCTGAATCGCTTGCAAACTCTTCATACGTGCTCATATTTTCAAGAATGCTGGGAATTTTTCTCCTGAACAGTCCTTGAGGCCCTTACTTTTCTCCTCTCTTCACAGTTGTCTTGTGAACAGAAGTGGTAGCTGCAAGCACCCTCAGCTCATCTCTGAGAGCCAGGACCACTTGCATATTCACCTTCCCTGTGTTTTCTAGCTATGGCCTGTTCCTTTCGAGATGAAAAAGCTCCTTTCTCCTCTAAGTGCTCTAAGAATATTCATCATGATTGAATTTTATCTATATAAGTAATGTGTTCGTAGAAATGACATGAATTTCGTTTTTCACCTATTATAAACATTTTTTACCTGGAATTAGCATAAAATTTCTGTTACCTTCCTCACATATTGGTGAACTAACTTTGCATAATAATTGTTTCAAGTTGTTTTATCTATGATTATGAATGAGACTGAAATGAGAATTTCCTAGAGTACCATGGCTTCGTTAAGTTACTGTCTTATTTTGGTGACCAACCTATTTTTCTTTTTTCTTCATATGTTTATCCAGTGAAACAGATATTAATATCTGATTTCTTTATATGCTTTACTCTTTTCACTTGTTCTAAATGTTTAGATTAATATTTTATTTGAACACCTTTACTTTCAAATGTTTACACGCTTTTTCTCTAATGTCCTAAATGGTGCATATTTCGGGCTTTGTGGACTATATGTATTATGTCTGCTCCACATCTCTACTCTACATCTCTGCTCCAACTCAGCAAAAGGAAGTATATGACTAAAATGTGGATGAATTTAAATAAAACTCTGTTCAGACCTGGCCATATAAATTTCAGATAATTTTTAGAAATAATGATGTAATAATCTCAGTTTTTCTATTATTTAAAAACATGTAAGTCACCATATATTGTTGATGTAAAAACAAGATAGATTTGCTTTGGCACAACCTGTGCCTTACCAAAATTGGTATGGAGTTGCTTCTTAAAGAGACTTACTGAGACCTGTGGGATCATTAATAACATTCACAAATTCATTTTAGATGCTCTACTATCGAAATATGTACTCTTTTTGCTTCTTTACTATCTGTGCATTCCACTGCACCACTGCTGAGATCATCCATGGTGCTATGCCTGCAGCACATCCACACTGCAGACCCAGGCTGTGCAGTACCCAAGAACTTTAACAGTTACAGAAAAAAATCTCTGTCTAAAGACAGGTGCTGCTTCTTTTGGGCATTATAAAAAAAAATCTCATGAAAAGTGTTATATCTATGGTGTTTCATGTTTTTGTCCTTCTTTCCACCTCTGTGGCTTCTTGAGGGCTTTGATGCTCAGGGTAGGGGCAGAAGGGACTACCTCATTTTTCTGTTCTGAGTCATCAGTTTCACGGTCATTCTCAAACCTTTCCAATCCCCAGTTGCCTAGACAATGTCATCACCAACTATTTTTGGAGATAGATATAGGAGACAGATATTAAGGGAGGTCCAGAGACCTGTAGAGACAACCTCACCTTAGACACACCTCAGATGCTTGTCTTGGGTCTTGTTGGGGTTGAATTGGGGTAGCATGGAGGAGGAGGCTGGTGTTAGATGAACCTGGATTCGGGACAACAGAAGAAAATTGTACTGTAGTGTTCTCCAAGCAGAAAGCTGAAACATCCCAACTTATTCTATCGTTCCTTATGATTTTGATTTGTAAAACTGACAGATTAAGTATTGCTGGTGGGTTTTGCTTTTAAATTCTTTCAGGGTCCAAAATTCTAGCTTTTACAGCATCTCTGAAGGCCCTCCTTTGTGGTGTTCTCTGAGCCTTGGAGGTTGTGGGGTTGAGAAAAATGTCATCTGTAGTGAGAACTCAATAGTCACTTACTGTCAGCACGTTGAACAATGATGAGACTGCGTTAACTGCTACCCACTGCGATAAAAAGTTTCTCCAAGTGAGCTTGGGAACTGCGTAAAACGATGAATATAAACATAAACATGTAGAAGGCAGCTTGACAATGTGGCCCTTAAATAAAAAACAAAACAAAACAAATCAGTAAGTCCTCCTTAGAGCCCATCTTCCCTAGCTATGGCTTTTAACCATGTTCACAGTAAGAAACATAATTTCCCTTCTGTGGAGAAGGCTTCAAACCAATCAAGAAGCTCTCTTCCATAAACAGTCTTGCCAATATTGTGCCAGTGAGCACATCTTGCCTGGCATGTTGATATGACATGCAGGGTCCAGTGCTGGGTGGGACCATTGATAAGTTTTCTTCCCTAGCACTTTGCATAGCACCTTCCAGGATTATGAAAACTAGCCAGTTAGCAGAGAGTTTCTGTATCTTCAGAAATAGCACTTTACAGTAATGAGAATTTTGGAGTTTGGGTTTCTTAAAAATACACACAAAAATATTATAAGAATATATGTTTTTGTTTTGATCCCAAGTATGGGGGGGGATTGGGGCTGCTTCCTAGGAGCTGATTATGATTGCCTCATGCTCTGGCAGAGTGTGGTTTGCCAGCTGCAGATAGTTTCTACAAGTATGCGGCATTTGGGATCTTGGGGACTTTTCAGAAGATCTATAAGTGCCAGTGCCCACATTGGTGGCTGCTGGTTGGTGGTTGGATGTTGTTGGTTGGTGGTTGGATGTTGCTG
>NW_026596109.1:18655877-18697933 GCF_907164565.1 Psammomys obesus | reverse complement strand
GTTGGTTGGTGGTTGGATGTTGCTGGTTGGTGGTTGGATGTTGTTGGCCATGGTTTGTTAAGCAGTCATATGCAAAGAAATGAGAAGAAAAAGAAATTAAATATACCGATGGCCAAGATCAAACTCGCCCCAAGGAGCTTGATACCCCCTAATCAGGAGGAAGTAGTCTACCAATAAGATTGCCCCCTTTCCTCTACATCCTCCTTTCTTTCCTGTCTAGTGTTAGGGGGTTGAAAGAGTGAAAGAAAAGGAGTGGAGAAGGGTGGAAGTAAAAAGAACCCACAAAGCAACAAATGTCAGATATACCTTACCATCCGGTTATGGTGGGCAAGAAGAGCAATGACAACAGCCTGCTTTTTGTTTCTGTTTTGTTTTTGGTTTTGTCTTCAGAACCTCTGGGGCCTCCTTGACCACTAATTCATTGGATGGTAAGCCACTTCTGGCACTGTGACGTTCAGTTAATCGCCTGTTACTCCTAGAAGCAGCTTCAGTTACCCATGTTGGACGCCTTTGTTCAGGGTTACTTTAAAAACACTTATATTTTAAGAAACTTACACACTAATAGAGTTTTATAAGGCTTCTTTATAAATCCTTAGTTTTGATGAACACATTCCCTCTACCTTCCTCTCTGCCTGTGCCAGCCCCACTCAGACCTTTAGCATCCTTCTTCCCCATTTCTTCATAAAACATGGGTCACGTGTGTTCTACTGTCCTCTTTTATTGTATTTTTATATGGGTTGGAAGATTCTATGTTCCCAAGTAGTTTCTTCATGAGCACTTCATTTTGCTTAACGCTTTCTTTGCTCCCCATTTTTCTACCCCATCACCCCCTTACTTGATTTCTATCAGCATTATTTCCCCTCTCTCCTCCGATTTTATCTATATTTTACCATTCCACTCTCTAAAAGCACACCCCACCCCCAACAACTACCTAGTTTCCTGGTTTCCACATACATTCTAGTCTAAACACACAAAACAGAAATATTGAAGCTATGACCTACATTTGAGAGGGAACACTTAGTATTTGTCTTTTTGGACCTGGGTGACCTTACTCCATGTAGTTTTCTTTTCTAGTTCCATCCATTTACTTATCCCATTGTGTATTCAAACGATGTGTTGATTATCCATTTATCAGCTGACATCTAGTTTACTTCCATTTCTTAGCTATTGTGAATAGAGCAGCAATGGATGTACAAGCATCTCTATAGTAGAATGCAAGGTGCATACCCAGGAGTAGTATAGCTGGATAATATGGCAATCCCATTGTATAATTTAAAATTAAGTACGGTGATAGAGTCCACGGTCTTCTTTTTGTTCAGAATTGCTTTGGTATTTAGTCTATCTATACACATTTTGAGAATGTTTTGTTTTTGTCTTTAGTTTTAGGTCCTGTTTTTTTTTTTTTTTTTTGTTTTTTGGTTTTTTTTTTTTTTTTTTTTTGGATAGGACTAAATTTGATTTGATAGGTGGCCATTTGACAAGACTATTTTAGCACATGATACTTTCTATCATTGTAAGGGTCTTTCGTTACCTTGGTTAGGTTTATTCCTGGTGCTTTATTTTCATGAGGCTATGGTGATAGTGACTTTTTTCCCTGATTATTTTTTCTTTGTCATTGCCATTGCTACATAAAAAAAGCTTTGATTTTTATGTGGTACTTTCATACCCTGAAAAATTAATTTAAGAGGGTCTTGGTATCATCATTACAATACCATAAATAGAATCATATCATCTTCAAACAAGGACATTTTGCTTTCTCTTTTTCCTTTTGTATCCCCCTTTTCACCCTCATTTCTTGTGCTTTACCTGTGACTTAAAGTGAATATCCTTGCCATATTCCTGATCTTAGTGGAAATGTTTAAATTTTTTTCCACACTTAACACAATGTTAGCTCTACCTTGTTTTCTACAGATTTTATTATAGTAAGGTATTGTCTCTCCATCCAAAGCCTCTCCAGAAAAAGATGTTAGAGTTTTTCAAAGGCCTTTTAAACATCTAATAAGAAGATCATGTGATTTCTTTCTATGTATATGATGGAAAACATTTATTGATTTAAATATGTTGAATTCTTCTGTATCTCTAGAATGAAACTACTTGGTCATGACAAAGGACCTTAGTCATATGATCTTAATCAGTTTTCCAATATTTCTTTTTTCTTTTTATTTTTTAATATTAATCACAGGTTATTTACTTTGTATCCCAGCCATAGCCCCCTCCCTCATTCCCTCCCAATTCCACCTTCCCTCCCTGTTCCTTTCCAAGTCCACTGCTAGGGGAGGTCCTCCTCCCCTTCCATCTGACTGTAGCTTATCAGGTATCTTCAGGACTGGCTGCAATGTCCTCCTCTGTGACCTAGCAAGGCTGTTCCTCCCTCAGGGGTGGGGGAGGTAAAGGAGCCAGTCCTTGAGTTCATGTCAGAAATAGCTCCTGTTCCCCTTACTAGGGAAAATCCTCTTGGATACTGAGCTATCATGGGCTACATCCGAGCAGGGGTGCTAGGTTATATCCATACCTGGTCCTTGGATGGAGAAACAGTCTCATAGAGGATCCCCATGCCCTAATATATTTTGTCCTTGAGGAGATTCTGTCCTCTCCCGGGCATACTAACTCCCCCTTTTATCATATGATTCCCTGCATTCTACCGAAGGTTTGGTTATGAGTCTCAGCATCTCCTTTGATACACTGCTAGGTAGTCTTTGTGGTAAGCTCCTATCCTACTTCTTGTTTTCTCCTACTTCCAATGTCCATACCATTTGTCTTTCTAAGTGAGGATTGATCATCTTACCCCAGGTCCTCTTTCTTGTTTATCTTCTTTAGGTGCACATATTTTAGTTTGCCAGTATTTCTTTTTTTTTTTTTTTAATTTTATTTTTCTTTTTAGTTACATTTTGTTAACTCTGTGTCCCAGCTGTATACCGCTCCCTCATTCCCTCCCCAACCCCGCACTCCCTCCCTGGTCTCCTCCCTGCCCCTTTCCAAGTCTACTGATAGGGGAGGACCTCCTCCCTTTTCATTTGACCCTGTTTTATCAGGTATCTTCAGGGCTGGCTGCAAAGTCCTCCTCTGTGGCCTAACAGACTGCTTCTCCCCTGGTGGGGGGAGGGTCAAACAGCCTGCCCTTGAGATCCTGTTAGAAATAGTCCGTGTTCCCCTTACTTTGGAAAACTACTTGGTTACTGAGCTACCACGGGCCACATCCAAGCCGAAGTTCTAGGTTATATCCATAGATGGTCCTTGGTTGAGTGTCAGTCTCAGAAAAGACCCTGTGCCCGGATATATTTGGTCCTTGTAGAGCTCCTATCCTTTCCATATCATACTAACTTCCCTTCTTTCATATGATTCCCTGCACTCTGCCGAGGGTTTGGTTATGAGTCTTAGTGTCTGCTTTGAAACACTGCTAGGTAGAGTCTTGCAGATGCCTTTTGTGGTAGACTCCTGTCATACGTTCAATGCACATCCCATTTGTCTTTCTAAATGAGGATTAATCACCTTCGCCTGTGTCCACTTTCTTGATTATCTTCTTTAGGTGTGTAGATTTCATTATGTTTATCATATCTTGTAGGTCTATATAAGCGAGTGTATACCAAGTTTGTCTTTCTCCTTCTGGGATACTTCACTCAGAATGACATGCCCACTTACACACACACACACACACACACACACACACACACACACACGCACACACACGCTTGCATTTGCCTCTGTTTGCGCCTGCGTACTTTCCTCCCACAGGTACAGCTAGTCCTCAGCACATGCTAAGGACACGGGAACTCTCTCAACTTCCTGAAGAATTCTCCAGACTCGAGAGAGAGACAGTACCAGTCTGATCGGCAGAATCCAAAAACAAACAGGGAAGGTCTCAGATAAGCCAATGGCCAGGGGTAGGCGAAAGAACACTTCCAACATAAATCAGGACATCATGACTTCACCAGCAAACCCCAAAATCGATGGATACTCCAATTCATCAGAAGCACAGGAAAATGACCTTAAAGCCATGCTTGCTCAATTATTTGAAGCTCATAAGGAAGAAATGAACAAATCTTTCAAAGAGTTGGCCAGTCAATTGGAGGTAAAGAAAGAAGAAATAGACAAAACCCTTAAAGAAACACAGGCAAACATAGCCAAACAAATAGTTTGCCAGTATTTCATTGAAAATTTTTGCATCTATGTTCATCAAAGAGGTAAGTCTGTATTTTTTTTTTGTTATTGTTGGTTATTTGGTTTGTATCAGTGAAATACTGTCTTCATAGAACGTCTTCTTCCTTTTCTGTTTCATGGAATATTTTGGGTGATATTGTTGTTAATTCTTCTTGAAAGAAGAACTAATTCTGATAAAATTCTGCAGTCAATCCATCTGGTCCTGGGTTTGTGGGTTTTTTTTGGGGGGGGGGAAGATGCTTTTTAGATTTTCCAGTTTCATGGAATAAAGGTTTTAAAAGTTTGTCATTATTTTCTTAATTTCACTGATGTCTGTTATGATGTCTCTCTTTTTGTTTCTAATGTTTTTGGTCAGAGCTTTCTCATGGTTAATTTGACTAAGAATTGCTCACTTTTGTTTCTTTTTTCAAAAATCCATGTCTCATGTCTTCACTTCATAGATTTTCTTTTTCATTTCTATTCTATAATTTCAGGTTTTATTTTCACATCTCTTCCTATCCATTGTTCATTTTCTTATTTTCATCAAGACTTCCTGGTGCATCATTAGTTATTAATTTGAGATATATAAAAAAATCTTTGATGTAGGTACTTAGCACTATCGTTTTGGACCTTTAGGACTACTTTCATTTTGTTGCTTAGATTCATCTATCTTATGTTTTTATTTTCACTCAATTCTAGAAGTTTTATAAGTTTCTTCTTGATTTGTTCAGTGGCCCAGGTATTATATAATACTACATTATATAAGCTTCATGAGATGTTGTATATGCTATGTGTTCTATTGCTGTTGATTTCTAGCATTATTTCATTATAGTTATAAAACATAAAATGTTATTCCAAGCTTCCTCTTTTTTAAGACTTGACTTGTGCTCTAATATATACAGAAAGTCTCATGGGGTCCTGAGGAAAAAGTTTAGGTTTTTAGTGTTTGGTTAAAATATTTTATAGATGCTTGTTATATCCACTAGATTCATGATGTCATTTATTTTCAATATTTTTCTGTTTAATGTTGACCAGATAACCTGTATGTTGATGGGAATGTAGTATTAAAATAACCCACTATGACTGTATTTAAGCTGAACTGTGGTTTTATATCTCGTGGTATTTCTTTCCTGAAATTGGTACGCCTATGTTTGGTGCATGTGTTGGCTAGTTCATCTGAGAGGAGGAAATTTCAACTGACAATACCTCCATAAGAGCTAACTGTAGGGAAGCCTGTAGATCATTGTCTCAGTGGTTGATGTGGGAGAGCCCAGCCCATTGTGGATGCAGCCACTCCTAGGTTGGTGATCTGTAATTTCATAAGAAAACAGACTCAGTATGCCATGAGGGGCAACCAGTAAGCAGCTCTTGCCCATGCCCTCGGCATCAGCTCTTGCCTCCATATTTCTGCCCTGATTGATTTTCTGCCCCAACTTCTGCAGTGATGAGCTGTGATGTGGAAGTGTAAGACAAATAAACCCATCCCTTTCCATTATTTTCCATCATGATGTTTCTTCACAGCAATAGCCACCATAACTATATAGGTACATGTATGTCTAGAACTGTAATGCCCTTTGATATTACAGTATGATAAATATGAAGTTAGCCCCTTATCCCTCTGATTAGTTTTGATTTGAAGTCTACCAAGTCCAATATTGGAATAACAATGCTTGCTTGTTTCCTTGTTCCATTTGCTGAAAATGCCTTTGTCTATCCTTTTGCTCAAAGGAGGTTTCTACCATTGATGGTAAGTTGTGTTATTGAAGACAGTCAAATGGTAGATCATGTTTTCTAACAGTCTTCTAGTATGTGTGTCTTTATTGGGGAAATGACACTGTCAAAATTCAGAATCATTATTGAAAGATGCTATTAATTCTCATCACTTTGTTGGGATTTTGTTTTCTTAGACCTTGCTCAACCATCATGGTGTTGTTTGTTCCTTGTGACTTCTAGGATGTCTTTATGTTTCTCTTCAGTCTGATGTCTTCTTTCTCAATTTCTCTATACAATTAGTAGCCATGTATTCTTTTCATATGTTTTTATCTTTGAAAGTTTTTATTTCATCTTAAATATTAATAGATATGATTTTGGTGGGTATAGTAATCTAGTAGGCAGTTGTAGTCTTTCAGAACTCAAGAATGCCTCTTTCCAAGTCCTTCTAGATTTTAAAGTTTCTGTTGAACATAAAACAAAATAAACAAAAAAGTTTCTGCTATTCTGATGGCTCTGGCTTTGTAAGTGACCAGACCAGTCTTCTTACAGCTTTCCATAGCTGGCGTCCTTGGGACCCCTTGCTTCTTAGTACTGGACAATATGTGGATGACAGATACATGGCCTGGGAACTCATAGTCAGTACTTAAAGCTAGGGACATGGTGGAAACTTAGGGACTTGACTCACGTTTCTTACTAGCTTGCCATTTGACTAGTTAGCTCTTATAAAAAGGCATATTCTGCATTTTCTTAGTGCAGCTGTTTGTAATATATGTTCAGCTGATCAAATTAGGTAATTTTGTATTTCACAAACAGTCCTTAACTACATCTTTGTCAAATTGCTTCTATAGTTATTAAATTTCTCCAAATCTCCCACTGTCAGATTTGTTTGTTTTTCTTAACTTGGAAAAATAGTTTTTCTTTATGCATTTTGATGATGTTTTCAGAAATAGCTAAATTTATAATTGAACTTATTAATGCACTTTTAATCTCAACAAATGCATTCATTTTTGAAGTGCATTTTGATCAGTGTTAATTTTACTACATTAGGCTTCTTTGGTGTTAAAAGGAGATATATTTGCAATTCTTTTACTTTCATATTTTAGATTTTTACAGTATTATTTTTAGTATAAGACACTTCAGATTTTTATATTTTATATTTTATGTGGAAATATGTCACTTCATATACAATAAAACATTGATTATATTTGAGCTTATATTAGCCAGTTTCTCCTTTTTAAAAATTTGTCTACTTCTCCTATGCTCTATTAACTCCATTTCTATTTGTTCTTATTTTAGTCTGGAGAGATGGCTCCAAGCTGAGAGTGTTTGCTGCCCTTGCAGAGGACCTGAACTTGATTTTACCTGACATCTACACTGAGTAGTTCACAGTTGCCTATAACTCCAGCCCCAGGAGATTTAGTTTCCTCTTTCTGCAAACATCTGCATACATCTGCATACACCACATACAAAAGCAAACACAATATACATGAACAAAGATAATAAAATCAAATTTTTATGTTTTATATTAATTACAGTTATTCACTTTGTATCCCAGCTATAGCTCCTTCCTCATTCCCTCCCAATACCACCCTTCTTCCCTCATCTCCTCCCATGCCCCTCTCCAAGTCCACTGATGGGGGGGGGGGTCCTCCTCCCCTTCCATCTGACCCTAGCCTATCAGGTCTCATCAGGACTGGCTGCATTGTCCTCCTCTGTGACCTGGCAAGGCTGCTCCCTCCTCAGGTGGGAAGAGGGGATGGTGGTCAAAAAGCTAGCCCCTGAGTTCATGTTAGAGACAGTTACCCTTACTAGGGTACCCATTTGGATACTGAGCTGCCATGGGCTATAACTGAGCAGAGGTTCTAGGTTATATCCATGAACGGTCCTTGGTTGGCGTATCAGTCTCAGAAAAGGCCCCTGTGCTCAGATATTTTGGTTCTGTTGCTCTCCTTGTGGTGTTCCTGTCATCTCCAGGTCTTACTATCTCCCCCTTCTTTCATAAGATTCCATGCACTCTGCCAAAGTTTGGCTATAAGTCTTAACATCTGCTTCAATACCCTGCTGGGTAGAGTCTTTCAGATCCCCCAGTGAAAGGCTCCTGTCCTGTTCCCTGTCTTCTCCTACTTCTAATGTCTACCCTGTTTGCCCTTCTGAATGAGGATTACATTCCCTAGGGTCTTTCTTGTTGTTTAGATTCTTCAGGACTATAAATGTTAGTATGTTTATGCTATATTATAAGGCTAATACACAATTATAAGTGAGTATATACCATGTGTGTCTTTCTGCTTCAGGGTTACCTCACTCAGGATGATCTTTTCTAGTTCCATCCATTTGTCTGCAAATTTCATGATTTCCTTGTTTTTAATAGCTGAGTAGCATTTCTTTGTGTAAATGTACCACAAATTTTGTATTCATTCCTCAGCTGAG
Organism: Psammomys obesus; assembly: GCF_907164565.1. NCBI lineage: Eukaryota > Metazoa > Chordata > Mammalia > Rodentia > Muridae > Psammomys > Psammomys obesus. The sequence continues at coordinate 18,689,656 of NW_026596109.1, read as the reverse complement.
GGACATCTAGGTTGCTTCTGGATTCTGGCTATTACAAATAAAGCTACTATGAACATAGTTGGGCAAATGTCCTTGTTTTATGGTTGAGCATCTTTTGCATATATGCCCAGAAGTGGCATAGCTGTATCTTGAGGTAGCGCTATTCCCAGTTTTCTGAGAAAGTGCCAAATTTATCTCCGAAGTGGTTATACAAGTTTACATTCCCCCAAGCAATCGAGGAGGGTTTTCCTTTCTCCACATCCTCTCCAGCGTGCACCAACCCTTGAGTTTTTTATGTTAGTCATTCTGATGGATGTGAGGTGGAATCTCACGGTCATTTTAATTTGCATTTCTCAGATGACTAAGGGCTTTGAGCATTTCCTTAAGTGTTTCACTGCCATTTGATATTCCTCTGTTGAATATTCTCTGTTTAGCTCTGTATCCCATTTTTTAATTGGATTACTCGGTTGGTTGGTTTAACTTCTTGAGTTCTTTACATATTCTGGATATTAGCTATCTTTCAGATGTTGGGTTGGTGAAGATCTTTTTCCAGTCTATAAGCTGTCATTTTATTCTATTGAGAGTGTCCTTTGTTTTACAGAAGCTTTTCATTTTCATGAGGTCCCATTTATTGATTGTTTTTCTTAGAACCTGTGCTGTTGGTGTTCTGTTCAGGAAGTTGTCTCCTGTGCCAAGGAGGTCAAATCTCATCCCCATTTTTTTCTTCTAACATATTTAGTGTGCTGGTTTTATGTTGAGGTCTTTGATCCACTTGGACTTTATTTTGTCCAGGGTGATAAATATGGATTTATTTGCATTTTTTTCTACATCTGGACAGCCAGTGAGACCAGCACCATTTATTGAAGATACTATCTTCTTTCCATTATATGGTTTTGGCTTCTTTGTCAAAAATCAAGTATCTGTAGGTGTATGGGTTTATTTCTAGATCTTTGATTTGATTCTATTGATCCACCAATCTGTTTCTATGCTAGTACCATGCTGTTTTTATTACCGATGCTCTATAGTATAGCTTGAGGTCACGGATGGAGATACTTCCAGAAGATCTTTCATTGTGCAGGATTATCTTAGCTTTTCTGAATTTTTTGTTTGCTTGTTTCTTTGTTTCTTGTTGTTGTTTTGTTTTTTAATATGAAATTGAGAATTGTTCTTTCAAGGTCTGTAAAGAATTCTGTTCATATTTTAATAGAATAGAATACAATCTGTAGATTTATTTTGATTGGATGGCCATCTTTATTATGTTAATTCCACTGATCCACTAGCATGGGAGATCTTTCCATCTTCTGGTTTCTTCATCAATTTCTTTCTTTAGAGACTTGAAGTTTTTTTTCATACAGGTCTTTCACATGCTTGGTTAGAATCACACCAATGTACTTTCTGTTATTTTTGGCCATTATGAAGGGTATACTTCCCCTAATTTCTTTCTTAGTCTGTTTCCCTTTTGTACACAGGAGTTTTCAGATTTTTTGAGTTAATTTTATATCCAGCAGCTTTGCTGAAGGAAGTTCTTTGGGAGAATTTTTGGAGTCACTCATGTATACTATCATATCATCTGCGAATAGTGATACTTTGACTTCTTCCTTTCCAATTTGTATTCTCTTGATCTCCTTTAGATATCTTATTGCTCTAGCTAGGACTTCAAGGACGATGTTGAAGAGATAAGGAGAGAGTGGAAAGCTTTGCCCTTCACCTAATACCCCCAGGTCCACCACTGAGGAAAGTCAGGGACCATGGGAAAAACATTTTTTTTCCCCTTGGATTGCTCACCTAGGTTTCTAACAAAGCACCAACCCATTTGTCTAGTGACGACACAGCAGAAACTGGGCCAGGCCCTCCTATGTCAATTAGCAATAAAAAATATTTCAAAGACATGCCTATTGGCCAAACCGATTGAAGTAATTTACCAGTTGGGATTCTCTCTCTTTCTGGGCTGGGTTAACAACTGGAGCTAACTAAAAGAACACATTTTTATTGATTTGCTAAGCATTCTCATACATTTTATCCTCTTAAGTACCCTCTTTATATGTACATGTATGTAATATACATAGTCACACACACACCTACCAATGTTTTACTTTTCCATTCATATATTATTCAGTTAGATTTCCATGACATTAGCGCAATTGATTGCATTACTTATGTTCTCTGTAGAATCACAATGCACTTAACTTTCATTAATAGTAAACTCACTAAGTTTTAATTGATAAAGTAAATTGATAAGTAAGTTGATAGTAAATTCACTGGGTTTTAATACTGTGACATTATGTTTAGTTTGATTATATCTTTACTGGATATAGAATTCTATATGTACCTGTTTTGTAGCATAAATACATTGTACTTTTATGCATTACATAATTTCTATTTAGCAACCGTCAGCCTCCTTACGTTCCTTCGGTATTTTTGAATACAGTCTTCTCTTGGTGTCGAACGGGAACACTGGTATCATATCTAGCTGACCCTTCTTTTCTCTATCCTTTTGTACAGTTAAATGTAATCCCAGTGTTTCCCCCTAGTTTGTCTCTCACCCCATCATTATTTCCTTCATTTTGATCCTGTTGTGAAACCTGGTGAGTTCTTATTTTCAAGCTACTGCATTTTTTAACTGTGGAATTTCTGTTCCACTCTCTTTTGTATTTTTAGTCTAACACACTCTTCTTCTCAACAACCTTAATTCCAAGTACATGTGGAATACAGTTACATCGAACTCAATGTCTATGTGAACTTTTCCTAGGTATACTTTAATCCTTTGCTTGTCTGATATACCTTCTGCTTTTCCCCCTGCCTGGTTATTGTGTGTGCTGATTTTCATTTATTTTTCTATTGTGTGGTTTAGACGGTGTCTCTCTGAGTTGCCCAGGCTGGTTTCCAGCTCCTGGGCAGCCTGTCCATTCTGCTTCAGTTTTCGTGGGCCACAGAGTTCATCACCATTCTCAGCATATATAGGAATTTTCATGATTTTAAATGTACCTGGAGTCTCTGGATGACCTCATCTTCCAGAATGTGTTTACCTTCACTTCTAATTTGCAGGAAGGAGAGACAATAATTTGAAGCCACCTCAACCCAATGAGAAACTGAAGTGTGAATTGAAGCTGGGCTTTAGTGTTTATGAGGAATGGCTTATTTCCAGTTTTTATTTATTATGAGGAAAGAACCTTTGGAATCCAAAGTGAATGAAAGATTCATCGGGTATCTTCTCTTGAATGCCAATGTTTGACTTTTCAGGTTGTAGATTTGCTAAAATACCCACTCAGCATCTCATCCCTGCCTGGAAGTTGTTATCATTGCGGTAAGAAGAGTTTCAAATGTGTGGCTCACCGTACATGCTTTCTTTCTGTGGATGTTGCTCTCCCAAATGCATCTTGAACTTTATATATGTAAATGCAGACTTTATTTTTTTTTTATCAGTGAGTTGATTAGAAAAAAAGATGATCAGCTGTTGGTAACAGAACTCCCTTCACTAGGTTTTACATTTGAATTTTTGTATTTTCTAACTCTATTTTAAATGTATCTATTATTTCTTTAAACACAATATTGTTTTGTAAACTATATTTAGAAATTTCAATGTAAGGTTTATACCTGTAGCATTTTATGGGCCTTTTCAATTGTTCTGTCACATGGTACCATATTTCTTTCTGTATCTTAAAAAAAAACTTTAAAATTGCAGTTATGTTTGAAAAGTACAGTTGGAATATCTCACCATAGTTTGCTTTTTCTCCTACTTAGCACATGAGGTTGTGATGCCTAGAAAATATTTGTTAACAACATAAAAGTTGAAGTTTTCAGGACTATCCAGAAAGCATTTGCACTCAACACTAGAGTAATGTTCAATATTAAAAGTATCCACTGTCTTTGCAGAAGAACCACATCCAGCTCCCAACACTAACCTGAGAGTCCCCAACTCTGTTTCCAGGGACTCTGATGCCCTTCTCAGGCACCCATATGTACATGGTACACATACAGATAAGCAGCTACAAATGTACTCATACATCTAAAACACATTTTTTTAAATAAAGCATTTTTATTTCAAGACCACCCAGGCAAACAGTCTACATAAAGGATACATTTCAGCTTTCTTTCTTTTCCTTCTTTCTCCTAGATTCACTGTTATTGGTAAGTCTTGGTTTTAAGTTACTTTCGTCCTCTATCCATACCACATTCGGTGCACGGTCTAGGATGAAAGCATTTTGGTGGATATTTTTTTTTTTTAAGTCCATTTGACCTGGTAACAAAATATAACAATCAGGATAACTTAGAGTAGAAAAGTTTGTATGAATGTTTAGTGCTGAGAAATATTAAGATGCGGGCTCTGGAAAGCCTAGGGTCTGGCAAGGGCTTCTCTTTGCTTCCAAGATGACGCCATGCTGTTGTGACCTCCGAAGTGAAACAGTGTATCTTCTTCATGTGGTACCGGGAAGGCAGCGCCAACAGGATCCTCTGTCCTTCCCGGTACTAATGCATTCATGAGGGCTTTGCCCTCTGGCTTAATCACCTTCACAAGGGGGTTAAGCCTCAGCATGGGTTTGGGAGAGGATATAGTCAAACTGCAAAGGTTTTCATGTATGCACTTCTGGTTTCTCCCTCCCTACTCTTTTGATTTCTGCACTCCCCTACCATTTGTTAGTTCTTCAAGATTTTAAAACATTGTAGGCAGAATTTAATTATCATTAGCAGATTAGGTCAAAAGAATAATCCATTATTCCTAAAAAAGAAAACAAAATCAGACAAAAAAAAAAACTGGCTTTCTTTTTGTTTTTAATGTATAGAAAAAAAGAAAACTTGACTTTATGAAATGTACTTTGGGAAATATGTTGCTGTTTTCTTTGTGTGGTATCAACACAATATCAGATATCTAACTTCTTGAGACAAGTGGTTATTGTGTATTTTCTTGGGCGAAGTGCTAATTAAATTTATTGTCTTAGTTATATAACTATTACAGAAAATCAATACATTTCAGTGTTTGTATACATGTACATGGAAAATTTAATGTCTTTTAAAAACATGTATTGTGTATTTTTCTTTTTTCCTTTTTATTTGTTTATTTGTTTCAATTTATTCACCTTTTATCCCAGCTGTAGACCCTTCCCTCATCCCCTCCCAACTCCACCCTCCTTCCTTCTTCTCCTCCCATGCCCATTCCCAAGTCCACTGATAGGGGAGGTCCTCCTCCCCTTCCATCAGGTCTCATATCCATATTAATGTTCATTAATACATTTGACTATTTTGAGGTTTAAAAAAATTATTAATTTAATCACTTTACAGCCTGATCCCAGCTTCCTCTCTCCTCTCCCCTCAGTCCCACCCTTATATCTCCTACCCCGCTTTCCCCTTATCCTTCTTCTCAGAGAAGGATAGGCCCCCAAGGGGTATCAATCCACCGTGGCACCTCAAGTGTCAGCAAGGCTAACCAAATCCCCTCTCACTGGGGCCGGACAAGGCAGCCCAGCCGGGGAAAGGGGTCTAGTGGCAGGCAACAGAGTCAGAGACGCCCCCACTCCTGCCGTTAGGGGACATCATGCCATGCTGCACATCTGCTGCCTATGCGCAGGGGCCACATCCAGCCCTCGCAAGCTCTTTGGCCGCTGGTTCAGTCTCTGTGATTCCCCACGGGCCCAGGGTAGTTTGCTCAGTAGGTCTTCCAGTGGTGTCCTTTACCCTCCTGGCTCCCGCTATCCTTCTTCCCACTCTTCCACAGAACTTCTCAAGCTCTGCTGTGGGTCTCTGCATCTCTTTCCATCAGCTGTTGGAAGAAGCCTCTCAGAAGACAGTAGCTCTAGGCTCCTGTCTGTAAGCATAGCAGAGTGTCATTAATAATTAAAGGGTTTGGCTCTCTTCCCTGGGGTGGGGCTCAAGTTGCCATTCCCACGATCTCTGTTCCATCTTTGTATCTACACTTCTTGTAGGCAAGGCAAATTTTGGGTCGAAGGTTTTATAGGTGTTTTGGTGTCTCCCTTCCTCTACTGGGAGACGCCCCTGGTACAGGAGGTGATGATTTCATTTTAGTGCTTGTATCCATATATATGAAAGATATAATTTTTTAAAACATGTATTGCGCATATTTTACATATTAATTTTAATATGCATTAATAAACTTGACTTGAGTTTTTTTAAAAAAATTTAAACATTTTCACGTTTGTCTGTACCTAGGAATTGTGAACAGGTTGAAAATGGAATAAGAAAATAGCTAAATGTTTGTCGAGCTAACACTAGAATTGGTAGTGGGTTAGTACATGGATAGTATGATGAAGGTAATGGTGGCTTAAGGAATATTTGGGTATGTGAATTTTTGTGCCTTTAGAACATGCAGAGATCTAATCTGTGAATCAGATTTTAACATAAACACATTAATCTGGCTTTTTTATATGCTTTTCTGGATTTTAAAAAAATGTTTACCAAGATGAGTTTCTTTAACTCTTGGAAGAAGTTTTTAAATATGTATAATCGCCATCTAAAAACAAACTGAATTCATGGAGAAATGTATTTATTGTTCTCTGCAGATCTCCTGTGGAATCCTGCAGATGTTCACATAAGAAACATTCTTGCCCATTCTCCTGAACAAACATGTTGCAAATCCAGTTATTTACATTCACAAGAGAATAATTGTTTCAAAGATGTAGGCTCTGAACACATGTGGTTTTTCTGCCAGATTATGAGCACCAGACAACAGACATATTTTTTCAGGTGTACAGCTTGAGGAAATGATCGAACACTAAGAGTAAATGCAATGTCTTGGGGAATATTTGGAGAATTGTAGGTGTGACTGTACATTGAGTCATCAGTCCCTCTGGCTCCTACGGTGACTGATAAAAAAAAAATGTATCTTATTTTCTGTTGACAAAGAGAAACAAAAATGTAGCTCTCTTAATGCATAGTTTGTTAAGCAATTTCCATTTTGTATTTGCATCTCACAGATGTTCCAAAATGGTTAAGCTAAAAAAGTGTGTTTCAATTCCTGAGTAAGTGATAACAAATTGCATTTCTATCAGTTGAATGAATGCATATGTTTGTCTATTTGTGTGTACATGTATATATGTGTGTGCATGTATATATGACCTTATTTATATGGCCCACAAATAGACGCATATGTAAGTATATATTTGTGTTTTTTATTTGTGTGTATATGTACTAGCATGAATGTGGAGGTCAAAAGATAACATCTCTTTTTCTTCCGCATGGGTCCCAGAACTGGAATCCAGTTCCTCAAACTTAGTGGTGCTTGCCTCTTCCTGAAGAGCCATCTCACTAGGTCAAGAATCATACTTAGAGACCAGTAAAATCCTTTCTTGGTTATGGTCAAGAAGTTTTTAAATCATAAGCTATGCCCAAATGCTTGATTTTTCATTATACTTTATAATTTGATTTTAGTGGAGTTAAGGCTTCTCAGAGTGTTTACATATAGTTGTGTTCTAGCAGCTCCTACAGAGCCAAAAGAGCTCCAATCCTCAACTTATTAACATCAGCATTCATTAGAGTACATACTGACTAATTAGGCAATAGATGCGAGTTTCCAGAGAGTAGCACAAAAGGAATGAACCTTTTATAACCACACCCCAAGCAGAGTGCCGTCGTCACAGATGTGCCCTGTCTAAGCAGGGCAGTTACACAGCCCTGTTTGTCAGACCCTTCTGGTTTAGACAGATTTTATGGAATTATTAGTAGAGCCCCTTTATTCTCAAAACAGTTTTCAATGACTGTGGCTGTATGAAGTTTCCAAGGCTAAGTAACATTAATAAGGAAAGAAAATCGCCTAATATCATGTACTCATGTTGAACCCTTTCACACCAGTGAAAGAATGTGTTTTGCCTGCTCTTCAGTTTAAGTATGTAATTGATTTATATTTTGGTTAGAAGTAATTTGAGGGTTCATTATCTTAGCAGTTATAGAAAACATTGCTCCCTTCTATACAGAGTGAGGGAATCTATGTATACATATTTTAATAGCATTATTTATTTATATTTGCCTAAGAACAAACCTCAAACATAATCAACTCATAGAAAATAAGGCTTGATGTGTTAACTGGATGTGTTTAAGTAAGGAAAAGATACTGGTGTGAATATCAGTGGGTTTATGTCTCCACATGTCTTTAGTTATTGGTATCCTATTTTACATACAAGTTTGATCATATTATATAAAAATTATTCCTAGCTGAAGATAAATTTTAATCTGTTTTTTTGCTTTTTGCATCATTGTTGATGTTTGAAGCTTTAGATTCTCTTATAGAAATTGGATGACTAGAAAGTTTATTTTACACTAGTAGGAGTTTGTATTCAAAGTTCGCATAGAAATCCTAGGCAAAAAGCCTTCCAAATCTTCCTGGACACATGTTTTTGTTGACAGCCAAACAAACTACAACTCTTTTTTTTAAATTTTATTTATTTTTATTAATTACATTTTATTCACTTTGTATCTCCCATAAGGCCCTCCCTCCTCCCCTCCCAGTCCCATCCTCCCCCCCCTCCTTCACACATGCCCCTCCCCAAGTCCACTGATAGGGGAGGTCCCCTTCTCCTTCCTTCTGATCTTAGTCTATCAGATCACATCAGAAATGGCTGCATCAAACTACAACTCTTAAACCACACAGATATCATTGAACTTACAGCAAGCCAGATAACAAGGGCAGAGAGACGAGTGGACAATGGACCATTGGACAGATCCGTGCCACTTTGATGAAGAGTCTCTCTAGTCCAGTAATGCTCAGCCTTTCTAATACTACAACTCTTAACACAGCTCCTCAAGTTGCAGTGACCCGCCACCCTGAAATCATTTCTATTGCTACTTCATCACTGTTATTCTTCTAGCTATGAATAATAATGTAATTATTTTTGGAGATAGAGGTTGCCAAAGGGGTTGTAACACACCAGTTGGAAACTGCTCTTCCAACACTAACCAGTGTGCTGGTCCGAAGAGACCACAGTGATTTCAACTAACACGTTCAGAGTCACTGATGTGGATGACAGGGAAATTGAGTTTATGAAAGACTTTAAATTAGAAAACTACAGTCCATCAGAAATAGATCCTGATTATTTAATAAAATAATGGAAAAATGTGTAAAGGTGGTGAGTGACCAAGTCACCTAGGTTTGAAGCTTTTCTAGACAACTACAGCTGTATTTATTTTCAATTCTTGTGATTAAAAATATCACAAACCAACATCTTATTTTTTTCTATGGATATGAAATAGTAATAACCACCTATGTAATGTTCTGTTATCTCTTATTCTCATAGGAAACATGATCATTGTTTGAAATACAATGGAGAGTTTTCCTTCTCATAACTGAGTGGTCTTCATATCCACTCTTTGGCTGGCTAAGAATGAAGACTTTAGTCTATTGATGAGCTTTTTACTTTTCCTGCTTCACACACAGCAAGTTCAGCACTTGAATAGGTATCCACAACAAGCAAGTCATGGAGTTCAATGTCATACTAGTGCATGAATTCAGAAGTGAATTCTTTCATTTTTTTCCCTCTACTCAGAATCTCTGCTGATTTTCTCATTGCCAAATAAAAGCAACTGTCCATAAATCTGTTTAAAAAATCATTACCACCATCCTTTCTTCCCATGACCATTAACAACTTTAAGATCAACTACAATCTTATATGATCCATATTCTTAAATGATTAAACATAGATAAATGCTTTTATCCATGAATATAACAGATTACAGTTGCTGGGTCTATCGAGTGCATGGTAATGAATGATTGCATTTGAACTCTTCTCCTGGTTTTCAGATCCTAAGCCTTAAGGATCCTCTTTGAGTCTATTCTCATCCATATGGTCATCATGACTTTTTTTTTTAAATTGGGTACTAGATAAACTAAGGTTAGTATTGTAATAGGATCTTCTTTAGATGCCAAGGAAACCCTAAGCCTGCATGGTGTTATTCTGGATGATTTGTATCTATGAGGGTTTGACATTTTCTTTTCAGGTTGAGTTTGAAATGTGAGATACATGTCAGGATCTTGGCTATCAGACACATCTGGAATGAAATATTTCTAAGTCACAAAGAACTTTCTGGTAGTGAAAACAAAGCTGAAGAGGGAGGCAAATAATGATAAATTTACACTTTAAAAATTAGTAAGTGGGATTGTTTTCTTAGCTGTGGGAAATATGAATTTGATATTGAGGTCTCTATGGGTAATGCATCCCTATAAAGTGTGTGTGTGTGAGTGTAGAACTCTTTTACATTCCTTGATATGGAATCTGCAGTGCTACTACAATATTTCATTCTAAAAATTGTATGACATGTATTTGATCACAGACAGAAGATAATCATGGCTCACAAACAAGCAGGTATATGGTAGAGAAACAGCAACAACTTACAAGAGTTATCATTTAATAATTTAAGTGACATAGACACATTTTTTAATAGATAGGTTTTTTTTTTTTGGCACTTGGTAGATTATCCTAAAGAGAATAAAATCCACATATGTTAAATTATTAAGTCCCAGTTACTAGGATTTGTTCTTGCCATTTTTGTATGCATTTAAGACAGAAATAACATTACATTAGAGGTCAAAACCTATTTAGAAACCATTTCCCCTTTGGAGTTTCTAAATATTTAAAAATTACATGAATGTAAACTATAGTTTCCTTTCAACATTTGCTTCAGAAGAGCAGCTAATTGACGTCCACTGCACATTTGGATGCTTCCTTTATTTCTTCGTGTGCTTGATCTACAATCTTTCCACAGAATTTGGAATTTTGTTTCTCTTGTGTTTTATTTTTGAAAAGGCTCTCTGCTATTATACCATTTCGCTTTCTGGTTTTATCCTTTTGTCTGGAGCCTTATTGCCACATTTCTGGTCTGTGGACTGTACAGTGAGGGAGATGGCGAGCCATGAGCGTGTATCTAGTCAAGGTTGAAAGAGAGCAGGGCTTCTGAAATGCACGCCGCCGAGTGGGGGACATGTAGGTTATTGCCATGACAATTCTAATTGTTGGAACTTTATTCTTATCGTGGTCTTTATTCAGTTGGATTCACCCGAACAGCACACATAGATGAGCCACTTTAATTTCTGGGCTGGTTTTAGGAGAACATGTAGCCAAGATTCATCATCTTTTTGTCGAGATAACAAAACACACGGTCAAGGGGATCTGAATGGAATTGCATTTTCTGGGCATGCAGAGATCGGCATGAAGCGAGCCTTGCTCCCGGTGACCCCTGGACGCTCTCTCTAACAAATGATGGGGCTACATTTTAAATTACAGAAGATTCCAATTACTGTGAAATTATGGGCTCTAGGAGCTCCCTCTACGGGCTAATTTAACGTCTGCAAATGATACCTCTTCTTTTCCTCTCTCCCCCCTTCTTTTCCCATTTTTTCCCCCAACAAAGCCTCTGTGTGGCCTCCGGGATGGGGTGGCCGCCTAAGGGCCCTGAGGTTGTGCTCCTTGGAGCGTGTGCAAGATGGCTGCCCAAGGCTGTTTGAAGCCGGCGCGTTTGAAGCTGCGGCGCGTGTTTGAAGCTGCGGCATTTGAAGCTGTCGGGCTTGAAGCTGGCGCGTGTGTTTGAAGCTGCGGCATTTGATGTTCCTGAGGACGTTTGTAAATTTGAGACAGACTTTAATATTGTTAGACGGTAGGGGAGTCCTTTTCAACCCCCTTTTCATATATTTTTTCACTTGAACTTTTTAAAAAGTTTTATTTAACTTTTTTTTTTTTTTTCAACTATTTTAACTACTTATGTCAGCCGTGGAATGCTGTGATTCACAGTCATTATTGTAAGGAGGCTGTTATGTATTTTTAGTGCTGCTGGGGCCGTAGGAACTCTTGAGTGGCTTTGACTGCACACAACAATGTGGAGAATAAGCCCAACTGTGAAAAGTGCCACCGTGGCCCCGGAGCAGCGCAGAATGGCTTTGAGAGAGGGCACCCTCCTTGTTGCTTTCAGAGGGGGCTGGGGGCGCCCGCTGCCGCATTAGCAACCTTAATGAACGTGCAGGTAGAGCACACAGGTGAGGTGGAGGCCGGGGAGGCGGGGGTTCTGTAGACGTTGCCACTTTCCCGAGCCAGGCATGTGCTGTTCTTCTTCCTGTTACCTCTCCCCTTCCCTCTCCGAGAGGACTGGGGAGCGGGACAGACGCTGCCGCCGTGGCAAGCCTCGCTGTCCACCCCTGGCCCGCCCGCGCGGTGAGACGGTGAGACGATGGCGTCTGTGAGGGGAGGAAGGGCCGGGCGTCGCCGGGGCCCGGGAGGAGAGAAGACACGGGGTGGCGGCTCTGGAAGTGTGCTGCGTGGAGGGGAGGGTGAGCGGAAGTCGGGGAAGGCGCCGCCCGTCGCCTGTGCGTCTGTCCTCAGGGCGCCCTCGGTGGCAGAGCGGGTTCGACGCCTCCGCCGTCAGAGGGTCTCCCTCGAGGTAGGCTCTTCCGGTCCGTTGATGATAACTCCCTCCCGAGGTGAGGACCGGGCCTGGGCGCTGGCCCTCCCTCAGGGCGTGACGCAGTCTCCCTACAGTCCACTCCAGAACCTTCGGTTGACGGAGCAAGCTTGGTGAGAGCGCCCCTGTGATTCCAGTGCAGTGGCGCAGACCCTCGCCTCTGCTTGCGCCCAGCACTCAGCGCCTTCCCTCTCAGAGGAGCTACTCCATCCTTGCCGTCAAACTGAGCCACCGCCTCCCGCACCGATGACACGGGTTTCCTTCTAATACGTAATTTAAGTCGGTACTCTGCTTATTTCAGAGGGGAATATGTCTTGTGAAAAGGTGAATGATTCAAACATTTATCTCTCATTTCCTCAGGTCACCTGGCCTTGGACTCTGTCGCTTGCCAATAGCCGACTTGAAGTTAATTCTCTTCATTAGCTGAAAATTTCTGATTTTGGAAGAGCAAAAATTTGGTAAGCATTTTGCTTTAAGCAGTATGGATCCATTTTCTTTTCAAATATTTCTATTTATTTACTTATTTGCATGGGTAGGCATGTGGGGCGGCGCATGGATTGAGACTGGAGAACATTTTCAGGAGCTGGTTCTCTCCTTCCGCCGTGTGGGATGTGAGAACTGAAACCATGACAGCGGGCCTGGCATTAAACATCCTGCTGAGCCAGCTCGCCTTTCTAGATCTGGTTTGCATTCCAATTTGTTACTTATAACTTGTTAAGCTGTAGTCTTTGTCCCCTCCAGCATTTTTCCATTTTGTTAGCTGATACGTAAAATCTTACAGTGTCCCCCTCTTTTAACCAAACTTTTATTTTTAATTTCACATGAACAATATATAAACATTAATTTATTAAGACCTAACTTTCTGTGTAAATTCAATGTAATAAATTAATAATCTGTTCTTATAAATTATTAGGCATTAAAAGTTTTTAAGTTAATCTTTGTATATTTAGATCCGTAGTGTTTGCAAAACTCGATTGGCATACGTGTGTGAATGTTTGCATACACATACAAATACACAGGGCTCCACAAGCACATGTACCTGTGTATGTGTGTACTTGTATGCTTGTTCATTGCTTTGTAAATTTTTCCCAATCAATTCAAGTATTTACTCGCCTTTGTAACGGTCATTAGATGCACATTATTGCTTTGTTAAACTTGAAGAGAATACTTTAAAATTTTCCTAATCTTTGTCAAAATTTTGCTGGAAGATAACTGAACATGTGTTTCAGTGAGAGCTGCACCCATTTTATTACATGCTTGACTAAGCATGAGTAATTCAATGAAGAAGATGGGTAAACACTGATAACTGCTGTGTGTGCCACAGTGAGAAACTCATGAAAAACTTGAGCCATCAGGGTGTGGCTGGTCAGGGTCCTGTCCTGTACTGCTTTGGGCTAAGAAAATCCTTATTTTTTTTTTTAACAGTACCTGTGATTTTATTCACACAGTCATTCATATTTTCTGTATCCACTTCGTGTAATTAAAACTAAGACTGTTTTAAAGTGGATGCCCACCCTTGATATGCTTCTTGTATTAAACTCTTCCATGTAGAGAGTGCCACTGTGTCCACACAGTGACACCCCTTAGCTTGCCAGCTCTCCTTTTCGCCCCCTAACTTCCTGTCTACCTTCTCTGCCTTTGTAGATTCCTCAGTTGTCCTATCATGGTGAAGTTCATAATTTGTTTCATGTGGCTAATATAATGAGTAAATCAATTACTGAGTTCCGAAGGCAAGAGCCTCCATTTCATAGTGCAGTGTAATGTTCTAACTCCTCAGAGCGACATCTGCTTTTAGAACGGGGTCATGGCAGTGTGTTCATCTATAATGTTCTATAAACTTGGTGATTTGATTCATCATTTGCTATGCGGTCTGGCCACGCATTATTGGTATTCTATTCCTTCATATTCCTAAAGTATCTGGTTCATCCATTTTTTTTTTTCTGTGTGCATGTGTGTCTGTGTGCACGTAACTCATACGCGCACACAGACACAAACCACATAAACTCAGTGTCCTGGCAACCACTGAGTTTTAGTTTACTCTGGTTGCAAAATTGCGAAGTTGTGAAACGATATCGTACTAGTGACATTTTACAACATATGCTCTTTTGTGATTAGCCTCTTTGATTTAAAGCAACAATTATAAATTTCATCCCTGCTTTTGCATGTGTGCAGAAATTCCTCTTATTGGTGATTAGTATTTTGTGTATGGATGCACCACAATATGTTTATCTAGATATCACTTGACAACTTCTTTAGTTCATTCCAGTTTTTTAGTTTTATATATATATTCAGAAAATACATATATATGTATACATATATACATTCAGGAAATACATATATGTGTATATATACATAGATGTGTAATATTGACATGCACATTTTGTGTATATAAATTTTATGAGGTTGAATTTCCTTTGCATAAATATCTAATAATGAAATAACTGGGGTTCACAGTGTAAAGATCTTGAATTTTGTGAACTGTTAAAGTGTTTTCCATGGTGACTTTATTGTTTTGCATTTTCTACTACCAACATATGAGTATCTCAGCTGTTAGTATGTGAAATATTCACCATCTCCTCACCAACACTTGGTGTGGTTAGTCTTTTTAATTTTGACCATAGATGTGAGTAAGTATATATAAATATATAATTTTAGGATGCTTTTTTTCATTATAATCATTTATTTCTGTCTTACCCAGCTAACTGACTATTTCATCTGTTGGCTTAAATTATTGCTTTATTTCTTCATGTTTTGTTATTTATAATCTTATTCTTCCAAAAGTTTAAACATTTTATCTTTATCTTTGTTTCTTTTAGTTCTTGGTAAACATATAGTAAGTTATAGATAAATATCCTTTCCCTTCATTTTCTGAGAAAACCTAATATATTTGAAAAAGAATATAGTTAACTTGAGAGCCTGGATCTTTCAACAAGAGAAATTACAAATTAGATTTCTTATTCAAACAGTTAGCAATTCAGTATTTCAGGAACCGGTCCTTTCCAAACATTTTCACAGACCTTCAACAACTGCAGGATCACTCTCAAGTCATCTTGTTGTTTTCTAAAGTAGCTGTTTTTATTCTCTGCCTCATTAGACAGTGTGGAGAATAATGTGGCAATGTGCATTAAAGAAGCCACTTTTATTTAACTCGGTGCCTACTTGGATTGGTCAGAATTGGTGATTTTAAAATCTTTTTCTTTTTTTTTTTTCCTAATAGAAAGCATTAACTGTTCTCAGATCTCTGGCTTTGTCCCCGGATGTTAAAAAGCACACAGTCACTCTGTCAGGCTTTCAAAGGCGATAAGTGAATGGCTACCACCACTGTGTGTTTCACTTGAATACATGCCAGCGCTCTGGTGCTTTCACAGTGGCTCGATTGCTACTCCAGCAAAACTGCCTGCTTAGTAAGAGTTTTTGGTTTGGTTCTCTCTCTCTCTCTTCTTTTAAAATCAAAGATTTCATATAGCAAACTGAAGACTAATGAGTTACGGGCCTGTACCCATAAGCTCTCTCTTAGGGAACCTTATCTAGGAAGCCAGCTTTTATTAAAAAGAAAAAGAAAAGGTGATCGAGTGCTCTGACAATATTAATTAGTACATATTAATTCTTGTCTGAGTTATCTGTGAAGTTTGGTGTTAGAGCTCTATACAACCTTGTCAGCATTGTCAGATCTCTGTAACACGAGATAGGATGGTTATCATGCTGTTTACCCTTTCTTTTCCTGTTGAAAGAGAAGCACTTTTTCTCACATACAGCACATTAAACAAACAAACACCCCCAAATCTCATGCCTTTGGTTTTAAGTATGATGGTATCATTAGCAAATGCAGGCATCAGGGATATTTATAACAAAAGACTGAACGACGAAGCTAGGAAATTCTAAATATTTTACAGTTTGCAAGTAAGTTTTTTTTTCTATTTCAACATTAATTTAGTTATGTTAATTTTGACAAATCTTATTTTACCTTAGGAATTCTGTCAACAGGGAAAGATTAAAATCTTGCCTATTGCTTGGGAGAAAAAAAAATCGGAACATAATGCAAGCCAATATCAGAAATAATTCAAAAATTATTGCAGCAATAAACAATAAATTCTTACTATTCTTCAATATCAAGATTGGAATAAGGAAATTCCTCATTCAAAATTTTCCTTATAAAGGCGTTGACAGGACATTTCACTAATCATTTCTTTTAGCCTATTTTGTTGTCGCCTTGTTGTTTGATTTTGTTCTGTTTCTGAGTAAACCAGTCCTCTTAAACCCTAACTCAGGTTTCCCTCAAGCCTAGACTCCATCCTTTCAGATGCTTTTATGTTTTGGTTCAATGTTGATTGAGTTATTTCAAATACTTGTTGTTGGATCATTACTAAGTGTACAAATTGAGCACACATCTTTTTCACTTATTTCTTATTTCTAGAAAACCAAACTGCATTTTCTAGAGACGTGTAGTATGTGTTTTTCTGATGTCAAAATCCTAGTATCCAGGCATCATTCTTTGTGTTTACTTTACCATCTAATCCCTAAAGAATGCTGCCATTTTACTGTTCTTTAATGACTATGCCCTTACTCCAGCCTTAATCCTCCCTGGCAATTTGCATCATAGGAATACCCACATCTGTTATGCAGGAGGGTCAAATCCAAGGGGATTAAGCCCTCTCACTCCCCTTTCATTCACTCGCAGAGAGAGGCCTGCCTGCATTCTGCCCACTGTTCTGCTCCCTGTCCAGGGGAGCGATTCTCTCTAGTGCTTGGTCCAGAAAATAATGTACCTGTTAATATACTGCGTCTTTACGTGTGGTCTTTTATAACTCAGAGTTATGTCGTATCCTTCAATTTTGTTTAACTCTCCCTGTAGGAAGTTAAACACATCTATCTTCTAATGTTTTTTTTTTTTTTATTAAGAACTATTTAAAAATTTACTTTGAGATTGTTCCTTATTTTGAGAGGAAAAAAAAATCTGCAAAAGACTCTTGGTTGACTTTTTCTACTGAATGTGGGTATATGTCATGATGTTCTTTGTGCCTTGATTATTTATAAGGTGAAAAGATTACCTAATAATTTTTTTACAAAAGGTTTATTATTCCTGAATTTTTTTTTATCAGAGTTGACCTTAAAAAATTATTGAGAACAACTTCTCTATCTGTATTGTTTTCCAGCTCTTTACAAAATTGTCTCATTTAAGATAAAATAGAAACACAAAATATCTTGATATAAAAGTAAGAAGAAACTACATGTGGGGATTATATGATAAATATGACAAATTTCTGTTGTGCCCTGAGACATATGTATCCCTCAGAGAGGGCATAGTATCAGAAAAATCAGACTTTGTCTTTGACTGGGAACTTTAATCCAATGTGCATCTCTCAGAACAAAGCAAGGCAAATTGCCAATAGAAGTGGTGTCGGAAAAGTATTACTGGAATTTGGGGCACACTACCCCAAGTGTGAAACATGCTTGTCTCTCCTAAAGCAGGTTCTTAAGTAACATTTTGACCTTCTCTTAGAGTAGTCCAAGAAACCCTCCTCGTAGAGGCTCGATGGAGACCCGATGCAGGACCTAACGTATCCTATGTCCCTCACTGTCCACTGTAAGCAGGTCCTGGTCCTTTGTCCAGTCACGTCTCCACTGCTGTGGCCTCCACAGCAAAATCAAGTTCAAAATTTCATGAGTTTAACTGATTGTTTCTTTTTCATTTCTGTTGGACTTTATGTTACCTAAAACTTAAGTTAAATGTATTAATATACATTTCCCTTGTATTAGAGGTATCAGCCGTGAAGGTGGGAAAGGGAAAGAAAGATGTTTCATTTTCTATGATTCCTAATGAAGCAATAGGAAAGAAGGGATATCAAGACAGAGTAAGAAATGTCAAACCTCATTAAGTTGGTATAGTAAGTTAATGGTAGATTAATGGACTATTTAAGAAGGTGCTTAAGAACAAATTGTTCATGAGCATTAGAAACAATGATTTTTTATTTCATTTTTTGTGTATCATGTACTAAGATTAACTCTAAGCTATCAAATCAATAAAATGTAATATAAAAATAAAATATAAATGAAATATAAAATATAAATAAAAGTACAAAAGTTATATTTTATCAAATCAATAAAATGTAATATAAAAATAAAATATAAAATGTAATATAAAAACAAAATATAATAAAATGTTATAACTGCGGGAAGTATCATATACACACAAATAAATATGCAAATATAAAATACTATAGCATTTAAAATGTTTTATCATAAGAGGGAATACAAATATAAACGGCAGAGTTAGGAAGTCTGTTGATAGTTTGGTGAATGTCTTTTCAGTTTTCATAATCTATACAGTGTGTGTTACAATGCATGATCCATTTTTATGTTCATAAAACTTCCTCTTACACTCCATCATCCACTTAATTTCCTACCCTTCTATTTTATTATAATATTTATTATTTATATATTATATTATTAACTATATAAATATAAATCTATATAAATACATTGTATATTTATATATTTATAATTATATTTAATGTTTATATGTTATCATTACATTAAACATAACATGTATTTATTTTTATAGGTTTTTCTCATTAATATGTTTTTAATCTTGTCCCATGTCATTGACTGTTTCTCAGCAGCATGTTTATTCTAAGTGTCATTTCACACTATGTGGATGAACTGTGGCTTCTTCTCCCAAGCCCTCCTTCAGGGCGTATCAACTGCCTAGTTACTGGCTGAGGATGTAATTTAGTTGTTGGAGTGCTTGGTAGCATGCATGGCAATCCGTGTTCTATCCACAGAGCCACACATGCCAGGGGTGGTGGCCCTTTCTGTCATCAGAGCTCTTGGGGGAAGGGAGTGGATCTATCCATCCTGTGAGTTCTATCTGTGGTCAGTTCTAGCCATCCCTGTCAGCACTAGATGGTCCAGTATCATTTTTCAAATCTTTATAAACTGTGGAAAACATAGTTAAGTTTCCCATTAGGGTAAATGGTTTTTGCTATTTTTCTTTATGGAAGAGGGAGAAAGCTCATTCGTCTGTTTATTGAAATCATATTATGTACCTCAGGCACGCCTGCTTTGTAGCTAAAGCTGTCCTTTACCTTTCAATTCTTTTGCCCCTGTCCACTAGTACTGGTATTTCAGAAATATTTTATAACAACTAGCTTACCATAAGATGGGGCTTGAACACAGAACCTCAACCATATTAGGCAAGAACTCTACCAACTGAGCTAAATCACCAGAACTTTTTTTTTATTTGTTCATTATCAAAATGATGAAAATATTTTTTCGTGCTTCTTGTCCATTTTGTTTTCCTTATAGAAATTCTTGATCATTTCCTGTCATTTTCTCTTGATGTATTACTTTTTATTATTTATAAAAGTTATTTACTTAAATAGTCCTTTGAATTATGTAGGTTTTTATACAGAGGCATTTTTAAAATTAATTAGTAAATCTATCAAGTATTTCCTTGATGGATTCCAATTTCAGTGTCATGACTACAAACCCTTAATGGATACCAAGATTATATTAAGAGAATGGAAGATATTTTAATTTGTCTATCCCATTTTCCTCCAGGTTTATAGTTTAATCTTTCATTATAGAAAGCATGATCAATGGGAATTTTCAACACAAAGCCTTAGAGGAAATCCCTGGACCACCTGGTTTTTAATTAAACTGATTTCTGTAGAAAGCTATTATAAATGTGACTTTCCGGTGACTTCCTACCTAGTATTTAGAGAAGGCTCCTTGAAGGGGTTGTATTATGTTAAGATTCTGTGAAAGGTAGACACAAATATTTTTAATGTTAAGCTTCTGTGTTCATGGGAATGCATGGCTCTGCTTGAGGACAGTCTGAGAGTTTAGTAGCTTATCTTAGTGTTCATGGAGGAAATTTGTTCTGGCCATCAGGCCTGAGAAGGCTAGATTACTGGAGAAACTACTGAACGGAAGTTAGAGGAGCATGTCTGCATTGATGTGCTGAGAACATCTCAGGGAACTGATGCCAGAAAGGGAGCTTGCACAGTGAAGACTCAACAAATGAGTAAGCTCAAGATCCAAATCACTGCTATAGATTGAAAGGAGGTCCCCATTTGAGGATGAGATTTGTAAACAGCATGGTATATGTAAGCTATGTAATTTTTTCCATTCCACTCTATAGAAATGAGTGCATTATCAGCTCCATGTGTCTGCGCTGAAAAGTGCACACATAGCCGTGCTGTAGGACCCGGAGCACTGTGTTTTAGCCAACTGGATCCCTTTCAAAGATGCAGATTTTTGAATCAGTAAGTTTTGACTGAGACCCAAGATTCTGCATTTTGGTTAAGCATCCAGGGTACGCTACCGTGCTGGCTGGTTGCCTCTTCTCTGAATAGCAATAGTGAAGAATTTTTTTTTTTTTCTGACACTTCCAGTTATCTAGAAATAAAACAGCAGGTTAAATGTATGTGATACTCAAATTATAGTGAATGAGTTAAATACTTTCTGGGTATCACATGAAGTCTGCTATCTGTATTTTAAAAGCCTGTGATAACCACTGGGTCTAAATGAGATCTAAGGAGATTGTTTCCTGAGAAACAGATGATTTGTGATAATGCTCCTGGGCCTCAGACCACACCTCCAGTGGAGAGGTCATAAGAGTTGTTGCAGAGCTTCGTGACATGCTATTCTCTGACATGATAGCTTACCATATTGAGTATTTTAAGCTGAGGGAATTTGAAAAATGGCAAAGTTAGGAAGGACTTTCTGATATTCCCAAAAGCAAGCCACAAGCCTCTCATGTGAATGTTGATCACACTAGATACTAAAAGGAAAACAGTCTGTTGTCTGCAAAGAAAATGACAACAGTCTGCATAAAAAGGCCTTGGTCCGTTTTCCCTGTTTCACTACTCTTACTTCTTTGCACAGCATTTCCCTACAACTCTTCAGTCTTCACTAAACCATATTTAGGAAGATCCAGACTCAACCTTCTTTAGCTACCCATTTCTTTATAAAGTTCCATATTAAACAAAAGTCATAGCCAATGATGGCATGCCTTTCTTTTGTTATTCTGTTTTTTCTGTTTGTTTATTTGCTTGTAGCTTTTGGTGGTGGTACAGGGATCCAGAAGAATATAAAGAAAAGCTGTTATTATAAAGGAAGGACTCTTCAGGATCGAAAGGTAGTGGTATGTATGATAACCGGGCAATTAACCTGCATCTAGAAAAACAAATGTGTGTGTCTTTTGTGGGTTTTGTTGATGTTGTTGTTGAGCTGCAGGAATTTCTAAGAATGCCATTGTGAGAGAAGAAGGGAGCACTGTTTGAGGTAGTATTTAGCTGTTAGTTCAGATTTCATCAAAAATTAGCTTCACCCATTTCTGCTCATTTTATGGAGTCAGACATAGAAATACAAATTTGTTAAAGAATACTAAACTACTTGAACTACACATGAGGGCTAGCATATTAGAATAGAATTTTGTCCTGGAATTTCTACTGCTGAGTAGGAATTCTGTGTTTGTCTGGCTTGAGCTTTGGAATATCCATAAAAATGGATGAACAGGGACTTTGAGGATCAGGATGGACTCTTGTTTAAAGTGTTGCATTTGGTTGTTAAGTTAGCAAGAGCTTGGCCTGTGATGGTGAACCTTCGTTGTGAACTTGATAGAGCTTAGAATCACCTTTGAAATATAGCTCTGGACACATCTAAGAAGATCTGTCTATAGACGGTCACTTGAAGAGGGAAGATCTTGCTGGAATTGTGAACAGATCCATTCTGTGATCTGGTGTCATGGGATGAGTATAAAGGAGACAGTGAATGGGCAGCTGCATGTCTCATTGTGTGTGTTGGATTGAGGGTACGCCATGATCACAGCATGCTCCTATTGCTACTCCTTCCCCATCATGGTGGACTGTACCCTCACCACATGAGCCCAAATAAATCCCTCTCCCTTACGCTGCTTTGTAAGCTATATTTCCACAGTAATGGTAACAGTAGCTCCTGTAGTTTATTTGTGTTTTATGATATTACAGTGAAGTTACTTTCTAAGCTTAGATTCTCCTGTTAGATTTTATAATTTATAACAGAAATTTTTTAAAGCCCAAAATAGATTAATGACACACTTTTAAAGTCCAATTCTGTGACATGTCTCATAAAAACTCTAATTTTTACTTTCCTAAAACTATAATCATCGACATATTTATAAGTCTCTGTTTTATGAAATAGTTGGATAATTTTCAAGATGAGTAACATTTCTAGTCTCAGTTTTACCGTTTGAGAACCACATTGCTGTTTCCCAGTTCAGGGCCACTTATTATAATCAATCCTAAGTAATAGAATTTATACTTTGAAATCCACTATATTTGCTTTACTTTAAAAAAATTATATAGTATACCTGATGTTATAGAATTCTTTCAATAAAACTTACCATCTGTGAGATATTGCTCATTAGTTTCCTGGATGGTGAGCTCCCAGAAGCATCTAGCGAAGATGGGTCTACTCTGTTCCTCTGGCTTCCTACCATAACACGGAGCCCGTGGAAGGGCACTGTGCTCAGACAATGCTAAGGCTCATGGTAAGGCCACAGCCTGACAGAGTGTTTCTCATGTCAGTGGGAATCATTACTACTTATTCAGATGAAGTATGAATTGTGTATGTATTAATTCTCTTTTTTGCCTCTTATCTAAAACACTACACATTGGCCATCAGTTTTGTGTATTCAGAAAATGTTTTCTTTATATTGAAATTCTGTTAACTCTGTAACTTGATCCACTTGAAAGACTATTATGGTGTTGAGTCAAGTTGGCACTGTATCCCAAGCTAAGACTGCCTTGTTTCCTGTTTATTTGTTTTAATTAAATTAGTTTTATTTGCTTAGAAAATAGCCACATTTATCCATTTGAGCATGATCTGAGACTACATTTGTACTAAAAGCCAGAGTTCATAGCTGGGACTGAGACTGTAGGAGTTGATGGCTTAAGATACTTCCTGTCTGACCTTTGCATTCCCTTAGGTGAACGGATGGTGCAGAACTGGGTACCAAATACAGCAATCCCCAAAAAAACCAGTAGAAAGGGAAGGGATTTTGAGTTCCCTTCTGTAGCTGAAACAGATGCTTTGAACTGTATTTCTACTAAAATACCTAAATATGTTTAAAGATGAAATAAAACATAGGCGTTGAAGATTAGCAAGAAATACTGGTTTTCTCAAACTCCAAAAAATGAATTGAATGTGGGAATAGCTGGAAATGGTATTCGGGTTCTCAGGATGGCTTTGCCTACAACTGTAGCCATGCCAGCAACTGCTTTTGTGCCTTTAACAGATTTGGTAAGGTGCATAGGCCTGGCAGAAAATCTACCTGCATAAAATTAGACATTTTTGAGGAGACCTGTGCATGACTATGGTGCCTCAAACAACTATCCTCCTCTGTAGGAAATGTTGATAGAGAACAAAGGTGGTGAAAATGCCAGCTTGCTTCTTCTTTAGTGTCACTTACTTCATTGAATGTGAGTCAGCAAATCTCTGTGTGACAAAAGGAAAGCAAGTAGGAAAATTCACACCAGGAATATATTTTTATTTTATGTGTTTGGTAACATAATTTTATTATAATAAATTTATTTATTACTGCTTTGCAGTCCAGGCTGGCCTTGAACTTGTGGCCTCTCTGACTCTATCCCGCAGTGTGTTGAGACTGTCAGGTATGCACCCAGTGCAATCATTAGTTTTATAGAACACTCATTGTACACTAAGCATGGTTCCAATTGCATTAGATCTATGGTATCCTCTACGAGAGATCAAGAAACACTCATTTGTGCTGTTTCACAAGATCCATTCAAGGAGTGTGCAGATCAAGAAACAGGCTAGACTTTACTGGTGAAACCCACGAGGTACCCACCCATAATCATATGTTCACAAAATTGTGCTCTTCAGGTCACTGCGGTGATTCTCCCCCTTTTATGAGAGCCTCAGCACCTGTATATGAAGTCCTAAGGTGTGTGGCTTCATTTTCTGTCTGTCTTCCAGCTGGGTGTGAAAGTTAACTCTTTGGTGTCATTTCTAATTAAAACACTGAGGTTTGTTTCCCCCTGCTGCTGTGGACTATGCTATGTACGAATTCATTAGCTTATCTCCTCTACTTTTGCTGGAACACGAGTTGCGGTTTTGTCTGTAACAGCGTGACCATGAGCCTCCTGTGCAACATGTTTTGGTGCACATTGCTACATTTCTGCAATGTCTTCCTTGGGATTATATTGTGGCTATGAAGCCTGTGTCTGTCTTTAAGTGTCCTAAGCAAGGCCAAATTACTCAATGCTACTGTAATCGTCAGGGTACAGGGGTTCTCCATATCTGAATTTTCACACTGTAATTTATTGCCATTTCTACCAGTTTTGGGTTACTGCAACTTAATAGTGAAACTAAATACCATTTCCTGAACATCAGCTCCCTCATTTTCTGTTTTCTTCTTCATCCTCTCTCCCTTCTTTGCTGAAGCACTATGCTTGTGGAACAAATGCTCTGCTAGCGAAATCTAGATCTCTCAGCTCTATGCCTTCTCCACAGCGGTTGTTTAAATATTTCGCTGCTTTTTAATTGAGTTGTACTTCTCGGTAACAGTTGGCATATAGCTTCTGTACATATTTTGTTGTTGTTGTTTGTGTGTGACGCTTTCTGACCAGGCTCACGCTTCACTTTCACGTCTTCAGTTTGAATTCTGTAGTTCACAGTAATGACACCTTCCTCATACAATTAGGGCTTATTTTAGGAAAGGTTCTTCTACCTTGCGATGATGATGTCCCTCTGTCTTTGTTCCAAAAACTTTCTTGTCACTTTTAACATTTAAGTCTTTATGTTACCTGGATAACTCCCCTGCCCCCACCCCGCTTCAGTCCTTATAGGTATAGGTACTAACTTTAATTCCTTGTATCTGGATTGATTTTCTGGGCTGAACTGATCATGAATCATGTCTGCCAGAACCTTCACTGGTTAGTGAAGGTGAATGAGCTATTTAGCATCACCTTCCTCTCAGCTCCGCAGTCTCTTCTGGAGGAAAGCCATCATGAGTGGGTTCCTACTCTGACATTTTAACGTTTATTGATAAGAGAGAGCTGCATCTGTGTGAGCCTTCAGTGCAGCCGTCACCCCTCACTCTCAGTGCTTCCAAATGGCATCGTTTGTGACTTTAGGAAAGACCACTTCCTGTGGGAATTTAGCATAACCCCCCAGAAAGGTACACCTCAGCTGCAAGCAGAGTGTATGTGGCAGTGTGTAGTCCTGGGACATCTTATACATTTCAGATCGCAGCCCTGATGGCAGCTGTAGGTCAGCCAGGAACGCCTTTAACCCCAGCATTGTGAGGCCAAGCAGTGACAAACTTTCTGCTAACTGTATGCTCCAGTATGTGAAGGTCATAAAAGCAGGCATGCTAGTTCCTTCCTTAGCAGAGATGTGATTCTGGGCCACCCTTGCGCTCACCACACAGGGAGCAAGACTGCTGCATCTTCCCACACACTTTCTATTCATTCCTTCAGAGCTTCACCAAGTAGCTATACAGGAAGAAGTGGCATAATGACATTTTAACTAACATACACAAACAAGAAAATAAATCATCATGAAGGAGGGCCAGTAGAAGCAATATGTAATACTAACCCAGTAAAGATCTCACAAAATGTACTAGTACAAACACAAAGCCATTACTAATATATGTTTAAAAAAATCAATAATATAAATTCATACTACTATAAATAATAAAATTTTTAAAAAATGACAATATAACAACAAATTTGAAAGTTTTAAAGGATGAATTAAACACCAAAAATGTAGAGGTCAAGTGAGTGTTAGGGAACTGAAAAAATACAGGATATAACCTAGAAATTCAGGATGGAATTACAAAAGGAAACCCAGCATGAAGAAAACATGCATTAGGAAAAAGCCTCACAAACATCCCACTGGATTCTCAGAGGGAAAATAGAACATGGGAGATGTAGTGCCTGGAGATACCATAGCAAGAAATTGCTAACATTCGTGGGTAAATAGAATTTTCATATACAGAAATATTAAGGTAGAAGACAGTGTGAACTTATATCTGCAAACAGAAAATCATTTCGTATTCAGCATCTTATAGCCAGAAAACTATTTTCCATGTTTAAGCAATAGGAAGAAATTCATGACAAGAAAACTGAAAGTTTACCATGGACAATCGTCTACTAAAGGAAATATAAAATAGGTCTTTCTAAAAGGGAGAATAATCCCATTGGAATCTCTCTCTCTCTCCATATATTATATATATAATTTTATAATTTTTAATATATATTTATATTTGTATGTTATATAATTTATATTTATATTATAATATAAATATATTTTATATATATTCAAAAATAGCCTAAAAGAAATACTAACTGTATAATATAAGTATAGTTTCAGAGAACAATAAGATAGACTGCTGTCCACAAATGTATGGAGGAGGGGCTTGGAATGCCAACAGTCTTATAAAAGCTGTTTTCTTCAGAGTTTAAATGTACTCAAAAATATGTTTATAGCTCCAAAACTATTAAGTGGAAAATTACAATGAAGAAAATATCAATGAATACTAAGAAGCAGTGTAAAAGTCAATCATCCATGTTACAAAGAAATAGAAAAGTATAAGTAGAAAAAAAATGAAAAAGTAAATTAAATTGGTAATAATACTTAGTTTCTTTGAAGGCAACATGAACTAAAAAGGCAAAAACCAGTTTTGCTGAAAAATATAATTTTTTAAAAAGAAAAACTAAAATTGAGCATAAAAAACCCAAATGTACACATAATAATAAAAATAATAAGGAGGGAAGAGGAGAACCAGACAGTGTATGGTTTCTGAAATGGTGCAGTAGACAAGAAGGTAGAACTGGAGATAGAAACGGCTGTAAAGTAAGTCATAACTTTCTGATGAAAATTTTCAGTACTAAAGATGATGTAAAGATTCTAAACTTTATGTACCTGACATCCTAAGTTCAAAAGACATAAAACCTCCAAATTACCAGGCAAGCACACTCCCTAACAGCAATCTATACACATTTGTCATTATACCCAGAGACAAGGTAGACTTCACCCCTCTTCAAGCAAACCTCTTTGAACTGGAGACCACTACAGAAAACCACAGCCAGTCAAAATGAAGAGTTGTGGAACCCAGTCCCAGGAAATACACCTAGGAAACACTCCTGCACACGAGGCTCGGGGAACATTGCCGAAAGAAGGGTTAAAAGATCCTAAGGGCCAGGGAGTTTGCTGTGAGGTTGTGTCTCCTACCTGGACATAGCAAAAGCCACACCCGTAAACTCTCACTAACATGGCTGCCCAGGTGTGACCTGAATGAGGATACCAATGGGCATGCCACAGTGGACAGGAAAAGCCCACGGGTCCCTAAACTTACATAAAGGACTGCAGGCAAATGAGGAAAGCTGGGAGCAAGAGAAGGTCTGCCTCACGGAACAGCACACCCGTTACTTGTTCTGTGCCTAATGATCGTCTCTAAACAGACATTCAGGTAACATTATATGAAGTAAACAAGTTATATTAGGCGTGTGTGTGTGTGTGTGTGTGTGTGTGTGTGTGTGTGTGTGTACACAATTAGTGGGGAAAAGGTCATGAATTTAAATTTAAAGGAGAGTGGGGAGGGATAGATAGGAAGCTTTGGAGGAAAGAGTTGGAGTAATGTAATTATATTGTAATCTCAAAAAGAAAAAAGATGTAAGAGTGAACTTTATAGTCATCTCTAGGAAAGCTGCACTATTTTAAAGATATCACTTACAGGTGAGGCAGAAATGAAGCTATTGGAAGATACATATACATTAAAAAAATCTGAACATCTGAAAGTCTCAAAACAAGTAGAAAACATGAAGATTGAATCTAACGAGAAGAAGAAAATAAATATTATTTGAAAAGCAGCATAATAAAATACTGAAGGAAGAAATGGGAACAAAAATAAAATAAATTTGTTATCTGAAGAAAATGTAATAATGACTTTTTTTTCTTTGTTTTCAAGATAGTGCTTCTCTGTGTAACCTTGGCTGTCTTAGAACTAGCTTCATAGACTAGGTTAGTCTTGAACTCTGAGACTCCACCTGCCTTTGTCTTCCCAGTGCTGGGATTAAGTTGTGTGCCACTACCACCTGACTTTTAATGACTTTCTAATAAGACTATTCAGGAGAACTAAGTGGATAAAAATCAGTAGTCTGTGGAATGGTCAGAAAACAAGAACTATGAAACATAATAGGGCTTAAAAAGATAATAAATTGACATTAAAATGTCTCCACACTATCAAACCTGAGACAATGGATTAGCAAATTCCTGGGAAGGAATTTGGAAGAAAAGCAGCCCAGGAATGCCCTGATCCAGTTAAGTTTTCCTCTGAGAGACCATTGAGGACCCATTCGTTACATCTTTTTACCAAATGCTTAAACAACAGAAAATTCCAATCTTAAAAAATTCTTCCAGATGAGAGGAAATGAAGCTATTCTCGAACTTATTTTATTTTATTTTTTTGATATAGAAAATAGAAGAAAAGAACATGTGTAGGCTGTTGTCACCAGGAACTTAGATTTAAAAATGTAAATGGTGAGAACGAATCTAAAATTTGGGAGCTTTGCATGAAAACCAAATAAGACTAGGGGAATACAGTGTTAGATCACCTTGGAGATCTATAAAAATAATATACAATGTAATTCAGTAATAAAGATAATGGTAGCTGTTAGTAAAGCAGATAAAAAAGGTTTAGAACGAGAGGATTTCTAAGAGAGAAAATGACAATGGATCACATTTAATGGTCAACTTTGGAAAGCTTTATCGTGTGTGTGTTGGTTTGTTTGGTTCTTCTTCTTTTTCTTTTTTTCCTACAGCAGAATTTGTGAGGCAGGGTGCTTTATGAAGAAAGGGGCTTTAGCTTTGGCTCTGGTTCAGAAGGTTGGGAAACAGTATTAAGCAGCTAGTTCTAGGAGGACCAGCAGCAGGCGGTGTATATAGCAGGGGGATGTATGAGAATGTGAGAATGGACCTCTGAGGAAGAGGGCAGAACAAAGGGGACAGGCTGCTTGTACCAACCTACCTCCCTGAGAGAACTCACCTAGTCGCTGCAGACAGAAAAACATCATCTTTTCTAAGACCCCACTCCCTAGCACTGCTATACTGGCAAAGAGACTCCAGCAAAAGTGTTAGTGGGAACTGGATAATGTGATTCTAAAATGTATGTGGTAAAACAGGAGGTAAGAAAAGCCAAGACAGTCCTACAGAAAGACAAGCGGGAGCACAATCATTTCTAATTGTGAAGTTGTGGTAATCAAGACTTACATTATTTGTACAATTTTAGACAAATAGATCCTAGGAAAAATGAGGTCCAGCAGATGAACACTTTCTTTAAGATAGTGTTGGGATTAGAGGTCACTGAGTGAAAGCAATGATTGCAAAAATGGGTGCTGAGGCACCTCTTATTCAGTAGAGTTTTAACTGTCCTCTCATCTCACTCCCAGGCCATGAAAACTTCCACGGTCTAAAAACCTACCTCCAGCTGGAATCGCTAACCTCCTGGTAGACAGCACAGGTTGCATATCTGGTCAGATCTGCTAATGAGAGGCTCAGACATCTGTAATAGCAGATCTAATGTCTCCAAATTATGAATATATGTTTCAGTTACTATACAGTGAAAACAGAGCACAGGGGGATAATATATTTATCACAAAATACACTGACAAAGAATTAAAGCCTGTGGCATGCAATCATAATGCACAGATTTGTGTAAAAAGCACAAATAATGGCAAAGGAAAGGTGGAGTTTGCACTCTTGAACTAGAGAACGCATGGCCAGAAAGCAAACTACTTCTGATTTCATTACAGTGAACAAAATCCAAATTAAAATTATGGCACAATACCCACAGTTGGTTCCTGAATGATACTTTTGGCCTCCACATTCATGCATACACTTGTATACATGTGAGCATACATGTACCTATACATGCACACACATGGTTTGTAATATGCAGGATTGATAGAAGTGTGGAACAATGGAAAATAATGTACTTTCCAGTGAAAGCTAAAACATATTAGAATTTAATATCTGTGTTGAAAATGATTCCAGAGTGGCCTTAAATCCTCAGTATGAACAAATTTAAGAGAAAGGCTGCATGCCTGTATTCAAGCACATGTATGTATGTTCTTTTACGTACATGCATGTCTTGTTTTCAACAGTAGAAAATGTAGAAATGCCCACTGAATCGGCAAATGAACTTTAGGGTGTTCAGAAATGCAGTATCATACAACAAATGAGTATTCCGCACATCATCACAAGTCTTATAAGAATAATGCTCAGTGAACAAACAAATGCATAGACTAGATCTAATATTATTATTTTATAAGACAACATACAGTGTGTCATAATAAAATTATATGTTATTTTGGTTGAACAGGTAGAGCGATAATATGAACTAAAGTCAGGGTGATGATCACCTTTGAATGCAGGGTTCCGTGAGGGTGTCATTAGTAAATAGTTCAAATACAGTAATAACGAAATTTTAATATTTTTTGATTTTCACTTAAATGTTCATTTGTTATAGTCTATGTATACCTTCCCAAGGGAAAAAAGGCATATACTTAATTAGTATTAGGAAATGTTTTTAATAACTCCACTGCCAACATATCCTCCATGCCGTAGCCCATCACTGAAGGAGGTCAGGGCAGGAGCTCAAGGCAGCACTTGAAGCAGAAGCCATGGAAAAGAGCTGCTTACCGGCCTGTCCTCTGTAGCTTGCTAAACCTGGTTTCTTATACTTCCTGGGACTATCTGGTCAAGAGTGGCACTGCCCACACTAGACTGACCCCCCCCCCCCAATCAATCATTAATTTAAAACAGGTCCCACAGACTTGCCAAGCCCAAGAGATAGAGACATTTGTTCCCAGCTCTCAACTCTGGCTCTCTCTTCCCAGATGATTCCAGCTGTGTCAAGTTAACCAATAAAATAAAACACTAAGCAGTACAAATAACTCACGTTTTATAAGTGCTATGAAGCTTGTATATAAATTAAGTCCAATGTTATAAATTATTATAGCAGATTGATTTATCACTTAATTTTATCTTATTTAATTTATTGTTATTTCAAAAGAAAGCTGATAATATCTTATCATTTGTAGTAATCAAGGTACTATAGTATCCTGACCTAACCTATTTTTCCAGGCTCCTCTTTAGGTATATAGCTTTGTCATCAGATTCTGCACACACCGGGAGACATAGGCAAATGAAACTATACCTTGCCAATCCCTTCTTCATACTGCTGACAGAGTTAATTTCCTATTATATTAATCAGATAATACAAAATTTGTGTCCCCCAGTTGCAGGCATGAAGGTTTCTACATGCCCAATGAAATCAAGTGCACAGCTGCTGGAGTATAGTCTTACTTCCCCTAGCATGCAGTCCTGCCTGCCGTTAACCACATCTGAATCCACCCACACTTCAGTTTCTCTCAACAAACCCAGCTCTCTGAGCATACCAGATATTTCCATGGGTCCATCTCTTGCCTTGGTTTGCAATGCTGTAGCTGTGTTTTGATTCCATATGGCTGGTTTCAACTTTCTATGTATGTTTATTCAATTACCTAGGGCCTCACTTGAACACAAAGTGTTTGTAGAACAAATGACATTGCATATATGATTCTTTATCACATAATCCATGTATGTCTGTTTTTACTTATTTATTTATTTGTTTGTTTTTGTTTTTTTTCCTTTTTGTATTTTTTTGTTTTACAATTTTTAAAAATTTATTCATTTTACATCTCAGTAGTAGCTCCTCCCTCCTCATCTCTCGGTTCCACTCTCCCTCCATGGTTATCCTCTCCTCTCCTCTTCTCCTCCGAGAAGGGTAGCCCCCCTACCTACCCATCCCAGCGTATCAAGTCGAATCAGGGCTGAGTGCATTCTCTTCCCCTAGGGCCTGGCAGGTAGCCCTGCCAGGGGAAAGTGATCGAAAAGCAGGCAACAGAGTCCATGCCAGAGTCAGCCCCATTCCCCTTACTAGGGAACTTATATGAGGACTGAGCTGCCCATCGGCCACATCCGTGTAGGGGGCCTAGGTCCAGTCCATGCATGGTCCTTGGTGCTTCAGTCTCCACAGGTCCCTTGGGCCCTGGATAGTTGGCTCTGTTGGTCTTTTTGTAGAGCTCCTGGCCTCCCTGGGTCCTTCTATCTTTCCCCCAACTCTGTATTTTTTTTTTTTTCTACCACAACTTAAATGCTCAATTTGGGGATTACTCCTTAATCAATATTCTTAGGCTAATCACTTTGTTTCCTTGAGGCATGGTTACCTTATCTGTAATACAGGAACAACAGTTTGATGTAACTCCCAGGAATTAGGTTGCTAGTGACAAAGTACATATATGAGAGACATGTGCTAGATGTACTGTACTACACGAGGTAATGCCATTCTTTTTTAAAATAAATTTAATTTTTAAATATTAATTACAGTTTATTTACTTTGTATCCCAGCTGTAGCCCCCTCCCTCATTCCCTCCTACTCCCACACTCCCTCCTTCATCTCTTCCCTGCCCCTCTCTAAGTGCACTGATAGGGGAGGTCCTCCTCCCCTTCCATCTGACCCTAGTTTTATCAGGTCTCACCAGGACTGGCTGCAATGTCCTCCTCTGTGGCTTAGCAAGGCTGCTCCTCCCTCAACGGGGGCAGGGGGTGGTCAAAGAATCCACCTGTCACTGAGTTCATGTCAGAGACAGTCCCTGTTCCCCTTACTAGGAAAACCCACGTGGATGCTAAGCTGCCATGGGCTACGTCTGAGCAAGGGTTCTAGGTTATATCCATGCATGGTCCTTGGTTGGAAAATCAGTCTCGAAAAGACCCTTGTGCCAGATATATTTGGTCCTTGTGGAGCTCCTGTCCTCTCCAGGTCTTGCTAACTCCCCCTCCTTTAATATGATTCCCTGCACTCTACCCACTAGGTAATGCCATTCTTGTTAACCATTGGAGATGAAATCCTATTTAACTATTTCAAGTTATAAAATCGTCCCTATGATTGTTCCTAGCTATCACTCTGGCATCAGTTTCAGCATTTTCTCTATGCAATAACAGAGCAAGACTAGCAAGGGCAGTTCACTGCCATAGCTCCTCCTCTGGAAGACACCTTCAAATGAGTAAGTGGATCAATGTTGGTATCTGGTGAAGCCACTTGTACAGGGATTAGCAAGAGGCTGTACAGACTGAACAGACTTAATTGAGTGGACTCTTTCTTTTGATAATACAAGCATTTATTTAAGAGTTCATCTTTTTTTTCACTTTTGTCTTGCAAAATAAATTCTTTTTTTTTAAGTTTTTTTTTTACATTTATTAACATAATTACAGGAATCTTTTTTTGTTATTTTTTTAACTTTTTAAAAATTTTTTAATTGCACTTTATTCATTTTGTATTCCCCCATAAGCCCCTCCCT
>NW_026596109.1:18471661-18655777 GCF_907164565.1 Psammomys obesus | reverse complement strand
TGATCTTAGTCTATCAGTTCTCATCAAAAGTGGCTGCATTGTCCTCTTCTGTGGCCTGGTAAGGCTGCTCCCCCCTCAGGGGGAGGTGATCAAAGAGCAGGCCAATCAGATTATGTCAGAGGCAAAAGGCAGTCCCTCTTCCCATTACTAGGTAACCCACTTGGACACTGAACTTGCCATGGGCTACATCTGTGAAGGGGTTCTAAGTTAAGAGTTCATCTTACAACCATTACGACATTGGCTGTGGACTCTCACTGGGCATCTGTTTGTGATATGTGTACTTAGTGGCAGCAATGTGTTTTCAAGCCTTACATGGTTAAGTTACCCATACCCTGAAAGATAGGCCTGCTGATCACAGACATAACTATAAAGTGGGTAAATCATATTTTTTCTTATACTATATCATGTTGCTGAAATCCAAAGAGCCAAAAATCAGTCTATTAATTCTGAGTCCTGGAATTCACTTCTGATTATCCCTGTGTTACCTATCTGTGGCTCAGTCCTCATCTATTCAGTAAGGCTAAAACTGATCCCAAATCACCAGACCATTTGACAGTAAGTGCAGTAAGTGTCAGCATTTGTCAGAGTCCATGGCTCATTTCCCGTCCTCATTTTCCTGTTAGACGAAGCTGTTTTTGTGGTTGCTGTTTGTATCCAACCATCTTCATATGTTTTTTTGTGGCTCTCTGACATACACAGAGAAGGTTTTCTAAGACTTGCTTCATGAAGTCTTACTGTGACATGTTTCTCTCAGATAGTAGTCTGTATAGACACCCATGCTATGCAGAACAGGCTTATCACTGAAGAGCTTCATGGTGCTGAGAGACTAGGGGATTAAACATGTAGGGGAAGGATGAGCAGGAAAGGAGACCGGATGCTGGTTTTTCACAAGTTAATTCATCAAGAAGCTTCTAGAGACATGAGCTGGGTTCCTGTTTAGAAGATGAGGATACTATCTAGCTAACTAGAGGTTAGAACAGTGTCTACTGCCTGGCTTTATAGTTATCTCCTACTTACATATAATCACCTTAATAAAAAGGGAAAGTGACTTTACATCATCCTTCTTTCCTTCTCCCACTTGTCTCCTAGTATCTTCTCTTTCTTTTCTTTTCTTTTTTAATTTGGCCTTATGTTCCTCAGGCTGTGTTCAGATTTCTCAAACTTGCTCTCTAACTGAGGATGGCATTGAATTTCTGATTCTGTTGTCACTATCTTCTGAGTGTTGGGTCACAACAGCATGCAGTAGGTCCGGTTTATATAGTGTTTGGAGTTTAACCTAGGGCTTTGTGGATGCCAGTCACTTTTTTTCTACTGCATAATTCTCTATTATTTTCTGAATAGTGTTTGGTACTTTTCTTCTCTTCTTGAGATTATAATACAATTACATCATTTCCCCCTTCCATTTTCTCCCGCTAAACTCTCCCAGACACCTACCCTTGCTGTCTTTCAAGTTCATAGCCTCTTTTTCCATCAATTGTTACATGCATTTATGCGTATGTACATTTGAATTCCTAAATGTAACGTGGTGAACTCTGGCTATGGTTTTAAAGGTCTGCTATACCTTTAAATACCGAGCACTGTTGATATGCATTAACTTGCAGAATTTGGGGGATCTTCAACATTTCTTTCTTTGTTTACTGGGCTTTCCACTAGATGATTTGTTCTGTCAATACTGTGACTTGAAGGTTCATGGTGTGGGAACCCACAGAGATGCTGCTTACACTCCTTCATTGATAGATTTAGTAAAACATAGATCTAAGTGTTTTGAAGTTGAATGTCACAGAGGTTCCCCTCTCTTTTAATAGCAATTCATTCAGCTGTTAATACTCTCTACATAGTAGCAAAAATAAACCGCTTCTGTATAATTTTGCCTCTGATAAAAGCAACCATTTGCTTGGAACATAAACCTATTTCCATCTTTTGTTGAGCTGCCCAATTTAGTAAAAGCATTTTAATGGTACTCTTTAAGTGGAGAAGGACTTAGAATACTGGGAGCTGCCCAGAATGTTTAAAAAGGAGAATAATTTATATGTAATTGGTCTAAACCCACCTTTCCTGGTCAATAAAGAGGAAAACCAGCAGCATTAATCAAGATAAAATTATCAGCTGATTAATCGCTGCTCTAATTACTGCATAGTTCTTTACCTTTTTAATTTTAATTACTAGACCCCATTGTCTTTTCCACACGGTTAACATGTATTTACAAGTACGCCTTTTTACTTCCAAGTACAGTTGTTAGGATAAAAATATATAGTTTAGACATGAAAACATCAAGCACAAGAAATTGAAGTTAGTATGACGTAAGAATTTCCCCAAAAGGCTAGCTAAGCTATTGGAGTGTACGAGAAAGGCCCAATAATGTCACAGAGACTGAAGAGAACTACAGTGTTGAGGAACGCAGCCGTTCCCATGAGTCCCACCAAAGTTAGGTCGACATTGGGAAAGCACAACTGTTGCCAGTGAGCTGGCTTCCCTCGCCAGCCTCTCAAAGGTGGATTTTAAGACGAATGCATTTCACCAAGCCATTTGGGCCCCTTTTTTGACATATGAGCAGAACTTTTTATAGGTCAGGTATTTATGGAAAATTTCTTCAAAGAAAAAATTCATAGACCCTTCTCATGGCGCCAAGGGAATGGAGATCAAGATGTCGAAGTGACGTGGGTGCCTTGGGCTCTCCACAGCACCCACTGTGAAGGGCATCACCTCATCAGAGATTGCTAGCAGCCTTAGCAGGGGATGGCTACACCTACCCCTGCAGTGATTAGGACGATTATACCCTCGTCTAGGTACATGCAGCTACACTTCCTTAATTTTGTTTAACAACAATCCCCAAGGAGAGCCTGAGGTTCCCAGGGGGTGTTCATCTTTATGTTCCTTCTTTGGAATAGTTTAGGATGTACCTTACATTTTCAGTTTGTCAATATTTAAATCATTGCGAAAAATAACACAAATATTTGGGTTTTATGTAAGTGTTGCAGGAGGGTTGTCTTGAAAGCACTTGCGGAGTTTAGCTGGGCAGATGAGTGTAACTGCTTACAGTGAAGTGAGCATCGCCTTATGATTCTGATCATTACAATCGCAATGCACAGTTTTTCTAAAATGAAGATATTTTCTTAGCAAGTTTCTTTAGTCTCACCTGTTTGCTTTCAATCATTTGTTCCTTTTCTACTTTTTATAAATGTAATTTCCACTATGTGTTCTATATACTAGAAACTGCAAAACCAGTGAATTAAGCTACCATGAAGCCAAGCAACTTGAATACCAATTCTGTTTTCATAATAGACATTTCTATAGAGACACTAATGTAAGAAGGATCTGATCGCAATGTTTTGCTACATTGTTCAGTTCTATATACGTATGGTCTTCACACTGTGTCTCTCCTTCTAACATTACTAGTTTGTTGTATTTTAGATTTTGGGTTGGACTTTCAATTATTTATAATTCCTTTCAGATGAAGATATTCTAAAAGGTAAACTAAATGTGGCAGCCTTTTC
Source organism: Psammomys obesus (assembly GCF_907164565.1). NCBI lineage: Eukaryota > Metazoa > Chordata > Mammalia > Rodentia > Muridae > Psammomys > Psammomys obesus. Next base: position 18,652,283 of record NW_026596109.1, on the reverse strand, counting down.
CAGTGCACATTCCACCAGCAGAGTTTGAGGCATATTGCATGCTAAGATATAGGACTTATGGAAATTCTTGTGCAATGAAGGCTCATGTAGACCAGGCTGTTCTCAAGTGTACTACATACCATGGATGAGTCTGAACCTGTGATTCTCCTGCCTCCACCTCCCAAGTGCTGTGAAGACAGTGAGCCTAACTGGCGTGGCTCTTAAATGCTAGTAGCCAAACTCTGTTATGTATCATGCAACCAGTATAGTTTTCTTATCGTCCTTTTAAGTATAGCACAATAATACTTATTACCTTATTCCTTTTAACGGAAAACAAAATTTGGCATGCCAAGAGTTAGTGAACATATAATTTTTATATAGAATTTATGGCCACAGTATTTAGCATGATGTTATATGTTTCTTAATCATAATGTCATTGGAAAGTTAATGGCCCTATTGACTCACCTACAAGGCAACATACATTTAGAATGACCATTTGCTGCATATAACAGCAGGCTAGGTACCTCAGATCACCACGTGAGCTATAAGGCTATCATGCTTTTTACCGCTTGGCAGTGTTTGATTTTGTTTTGTTTACAGTTACAGTGCTTGGGACTGTAAACAAAATTATAGGCTGGGTAAAGCCCAGAGAATGAGGAGAGGTTTCGGTATGTGGCATCCTTGTGTTTTACAGTGAACTTCCTCATCAGAAGTTGAAGTTCTAGAAGGCTTAGTAAATACTGGGATGAAATCAGAGAAAAAGTGATAGATATATAACAGAAAAGTGAGGAAAAGTGACAATTTACAAAAGAATAAATAAAGGTTTATTTAAGGAAGGAATGCTCCATTTTATTGGCAACAACTGTCAAAAAACCCAAACCACCACAGCGTATTTCATGTTCATTACTAATATGTTAATAGAAATATATAAAACAGTAATCCCAACATTGGGTATGGTTGATACAGTTTTCCTTGAGATGATTCAGGATACACATACACACATATACACACACTCACACAGACTTACACACATACTTACACACAAACACAGTCATTCAAACACACACATTCACACACACACTATAATGTAAGTTTGCAAATTTAAGCTCATTTTGCTTCAAATATTTATTTTTTAGGAACTTTCTGTAGAATTAAATGCAGGCACTTAACTGTACCTTAATATTTGGCAATCATACTTCAGCTCTAGTTTTTATGTCAGTAAAACTGTTCTGTCCCTGAGCATAACAGTACCAGGTGAACGGCATTCACAATGGCTCTTAATGTCAGAAAGAAAATAAGCACAAAACAGACACTCCAAAGTTATGTACCTTTAAGGATAGTATACCATTCCTACCAAACATTCTTGACAAAATGCAAACCAGAATCTAGCTTCAAGAACCTGAATGCCAGAAATGCAGTCAGTGGAGGAGCTTGTGAAGTGACATGGTGAAGATGTAACCAGCAAATGATAGGCCATGGGGAAATGCCTAAATCCAGACACATACTTTTGCTTTCACAACTAAATAAGGTAGGGGAGAGAAGCAGAGCTACAGAGGGGCCTGTTCATGTGTGGAACGTATGGCTATCATTTAGATGTTCACCTTCACAGTCAGGAGAGGAGAAGAAGAGGAGAAGATTTTCAAACAATGCTTGGGTGTCGGATGATATGATGGACGGCAATATTTTTGGTGTGATAGTGTTTTTGCAGTTTTATTTAGCATTTTTCTTATCTTTCAGTGATGTGCCCTGAAAAGTGCACAGATAATATCATTAGTAGATTTTCCTCCCAGCAGCATAGAAGAAGAATAAGGGTGTACAAGAATCAACCTTACCACAAATTAGTAGTTGATGCTGGGTTAAGGGCACGTGGTTCTTCATTATGCTGGAATTGCTTAAAACTGGCCACCCTGCTTGTTTAGTGAATGACTTCATATTAATAATGTATACCTTTTCCATGAGATAAGGAGAGGCCTTAAATTTATCTTCCTCCTGTGTAGAAAGTTTAAGGTTCAGACATTCAAGATGTTTATTAGAAATGAACGTTTATAAAATGGTGACAAGGTAGGAGTAAAGTCATTCAAATGCAAAGAGTAAAATGAATGTCCCTCAAATTAGTAGCAATTATCTCTAAGTTAGAGGATTACTAGGGACTTTCATTTTTTGTGTGTGATTTTTAGTATATTTTTAAAATTCCTACAGCCAGTATCCATGCATTTTTCCATAAAATTTATAATGATGGAAATAACAGCTATGGTTTAGAAACATTTACTCATAAATCATGTAAACAATACATGTATGTATTTAACAGGAGCAATTTTTTAAATACAAAAGAGCACATGCTACTTTTTAATAACATATTATAAGACAGTCAATTATTATAACTCAATTGAGCAAAGCCAAAGGAAATTAATTTTTGCTATTTGTGTCTTGTTTAAGAAAATAGCTATATAACCACAGTTCATGTTTATATTTTGTTTTAATAAGTGAAGATCAGGGAGGAGGAGAAGGCTGCCATTTTCAGTGTCTGGACAGAGTGGTCCTTTGCAGCCCTTAGTAAAGCATTCTGAGCTTTATTTATACATCCATTTTCTAGGTAAGATGTAGGAGCTTCAGACCTCCCAGCAACATACCTGCTCCAGCTGAAAATCAGAATATGAGCACTGCTTTCTTCTAGATTACTGTTTTTTACCCTAATGCTGTAACCCTTTAATACTGTTCCTCATATTGTGCTAACCTCCATCCATAAAATTCTTTCCATAGCTGCTCCTTAACTGTAAATTTGCTACTGGTATGAATAGTAACACAAATATCTGTATTTTCTGATAGTTTTAGGTGACCCTGTGAAAGAGGGATTGGATGCCCAAAGGGCCCATGACATACAGGTTGAGAGCCACTGTTCTAGATTCTCTAAGAATATGAATTGTTGTGTTTTTTTTTGTTTTTTTTTTTTTTTGTTTTTTTTTCTCCAAGGTTTGAAGTATGTTGCTGTACATTTTGATGATACCATGTTATGGAAGTAGAAAACAAATAATATATTGTTTTTGTCTATTGCCAGGTTCAAAGATATTCTCATTGGGTAGAATGAAGTTTGAAACTTAAAAGGCTGTTATTTAAAAAAACCAACATGAAGCAGTGAAAAAAAAAATTCTAATTCTTCAGAGTTGCCAGCTAAATTATCTTGCTTTACCTTGGCTCTTCAATTTCCTTGGCAGGTGCATCTTTGAAAACAGGAAATGGCATATGATGTGAATAAGGATCACCTACTCTGTGTCCTTATCCCATATTAAAATATAGAAAAATAAAATTGTAAATAAAGATGCCACTAATCTTTTGATGTTCCCATCACAAAGGTCACTCTAATTGATTGGGTTTCCATGGCCTTCCTTCCTTTGTTCCTCACTTTGTTCCTTTCTTTCCCCCACCACTATGCTGCTGTTCCCTTTGTCAAAGAACATGTCCTTACACATATTAGAATGTGCTATAATACATTAGATGACTGAAAGGGCTAACTGAGTGGAAAAGGAGGAGAAAGAACATACCTGAAGACCAGCATGTGAATGGCCACGAGGATTCTTTCTGGTTGGCTCTTCCATTGCCTTGCTGTAAGCTTTGACTGAGTGCCCACTGTGTAACAGGATTAGCAGGATATCATTTAGTTAAAAATCTTTTTTTTTTTTTTTTTTTTCAGAAAACTAGACTTTAAAATATCTTGTGCAGCACACTGAGCCCTTCCACAGTTACCAGGTGCTAGTGTTTACTAATCATTGATTTGAAAGGTGCAAGATATAGAAACAAAGGCACTAAGCATGCGTAACCATTCCTCCCACCCCTTGAGACACAACACTCACACATACATGCATGTATATATATATATATATATATATATATATATATATATATATATATATGTATAAATATATATATGTATAAATATATATGTATATGTGTGTGTTTGTGTGCTCACGTGTGCACATATGTATATATATATATACAGTAATCCAATAAAATATTAATATACTTTAATCTAGACTATTTTAGAACTTGTCAAATGTAGATATCATGGTGGCTGATAACAATGTATTTCAGAGATAAAGAACGTGAGCTTTCATGTAAGGGAGCATAATGGCACATTTAGAGTGCTGCTGGCTTTATTTCCAAAATATATTAGCCAAGATATTATCTTGATTATCATGACCCTTAACATAGATTGTCCTTTTATTAGTCTTTATCACAGCATAAAGAGTAATCTCTTGACCAATCAATTTACTTGTCCTTAGACTAATAATTGTATAAAAACTTGTGGAAAATGGCATCTGCTCACTTTATGGATTAAAAAATCATGAGCCATTGTTCTTTATATTGTAGAGAAATTTATATCCCTCATCCTTTCATTTCTCAAGTAGATGTCTCAATTTGAGAAACTCAAGTGTCAAATCTATTGTATGTTTTTGCATTTTCTTGAAATTAAACGTTCTGTGGCCACTTTCAAGTTACTTTCCCATTCTCTTTCTAATTACACCCATTAGCATCGTTTTCCAAATAGAGAAGCGGCTGAGATTGCCTAGCTCATGTATAGAATCTGTAAGATTGATGGATAATTGGTTGGGTAATATACAGCTGTCTGTCCTTTATCATATCTGAGCAGTTGGTGAGTCTGTTACCTTTATGGTTTTGTTTGCAGCCTACTTTAAACCTCGGATGTGAGGAGCACATTTGTCTGTGTTACACCAAAAGTACAGAGTCTATTTGAAGCAGCTTCATACATTTTCCAGGGCTCTGGACCTCTCGGGTGACACACACAGGAGCAGCTTCAGGGGTGGGGATGGGGAGGGTAGCGGGCAGCATAAGGCTGCCCGCGTTGTGCTGGTGCCAACTCTCTGCTTTATCACGATGGCTAGCATCAGGCGGTAGTTCTTATGGAGGGCAGAGCGATGCTTGGCGTGATGCTTCCTGTCTCATCATCAATGACTTTGGTTTTACTTCACTTACTGATATAGTTTATTTTTCTGGCATGTAAGAAACGTGTGCTTTTCCATTTATGGCAGTGGAGAGTTTATTCTGCTGTCATTTTTCTGACCACTTGAGGAACAGCGTGAGTGGTTAGACGAACTGAAGGCATACAGGGCATTGTACAGACCAAAACAGAGCAAATGCATACGTTACACTCAAATGAGAAAAAGTACCTTTGTTTCAGTATTTCTTAAGGAGTATTTTTAATGAAAAATTCTGTTGAGAGTAGAAACTCTGCTCTTTTTCCGCCTCTTTGTAATTTCTACAGTTTGACTCAGAGGCTTTTTTTTTTTTGTTTGTTTTGTTTTGTTTTTTCTTCCTTGTGTGGAGATTTTAGGAGTGTGCCCTGGGCCTTCGTATGTTGATATTTTCCAGGAGGCATCAAAGAAATGCACCCATTTGTCCCAGAGTCGGAGGGAGCCATGCCTGTTCATTGCCTCTCTTGAAGGCTTTGTGATAAAAATCTGGAGCCCAAGCATCTGTCGTGAGGTTTGGAAAACAGGTCCTGGTTTCCACACTGAGGAAACAAAAAGTTTCTTGTGCTCTTTTGGTTTAATCCTGCAGGAAACGCTTCCTGTCAAAGCCACATTGGAGACATGGAGACTGGCCACTTGGGATCCTGTGCAGGGGACAGTGGAGGGTGTGTGTGTACCATTATGGTTTCTACAGATTATGCCAAGTTAAGTAATAGAAACAAACCCCACTTCGCTCTTAAGAGTTTAGGAATAGGTGTGTTTGTATTTTTACAAACTGAAGTGTTTTTTGACATCACAAATTCACCTCCTCACACGGTAACTCAGAGAGCGGGTCAGCCTGGGTTGGCATTCTGGCTCCTTTGCATCCAAGCAGAAAGCTCAGCGATTACTCTGAATCTCCCTTCCCTTAAAACCATCACTGTGTTGTTCTTTACCACAGTTCTGTGTACCCTTCCTCTGTATCCACATACAGAAGTATTTGTTTCCTTCTTGTTGTAACAAACAGAAATCACATCTTTCTTCAACACTATCACTTTTTACTCTTTTAATGCTCATTTCCAACATTCCACCTGATGTTTGTCTTTTGCCCCTTGTAGCCAAGCATAAGAACACAGGTGTCTCACACAACTGTAAAGACCCCTTATTGCATCGTGCTTATATGTGCCAGTCCTGCTGTGGGTTCTCCTCAACTCTTCCAACCTAATGCATTTTTCTTCTTTCCATCCTGCTCTTCTGCACTTCTTTTGGCCATCTTTGAAAACTCTTCCACCATCTAATTAGAGGGCTCCAAGTTACAGCTATGTCTGCTGTCCAGCTTCCCTTATGCATATGTGAAGTTCCTCTTGCCTCCTCATGCTCACCTCTCCTCATCTCCTTCCCTCTCTTCCTCTTGCCTCTGTCCATATATATATATATATATATATATATATATATATATATATATATATACACACACTTCATTCAAGTCTGCTACTTTTGGGGTACCTAAGTCTAATCTTGCTTAAGGATGAGATGATCGACGTCTTTATTCAGGTCAGAAATCTGGGTCAAATATGGGAGGCTTGGCAGCTTTTGACAGGTTCACTTTTCAACAGCTTATAGTTTGTTATTCCCCCAAACCTGAATTCTCTGGGGGTGTAATCGATTACCCTTTCAAAGGTGTACTTTCTTCTCTAATTCCCTGGCACTGTGTTCCAACAGCTTCCATCCTGCTCTCATTTTGCAAAACCTTCTCGCCAGTGCTGCCTCTGAAGCAGACCTTCTTGGTATCTCTATCTATCCTCCTAGTATGGCAGTAGAGTTTTTTTTTTTTTGTGGTTTTTTTTGTTTGTTTGTTTGTTTGTTTTGAGGCAGAGTTTCTCTGTGTAGCTTTAGTTGTTCTGGAACACACCGTAGACCAGGCTGGCCTCAAACTCAGAACTCAGATCCAGCTGCCTCTGCCTCCCAAGTTCTGAGAATAAAGGCGTGCGCCACCATCACCCAGCCCTATCTAGTTTTTAAACCCTCCCCAACAGCTCAAAGTCTAAAGTCACATGAAGTCTTTTGACTACATCTTGACCCTTCTCCACATCTCCCTCTCCTCTTTCCTGGTGACCGGGAGGCACAGTCTGAAGTTCCTGAGATGGCGCATCCTCCAGCATCTTTTCTTGAAGTGACCTCAGAGCTGGACTGAATTTCAAAACATCTCCTTGTTAATACAAAGCTATTTTACAAATTATATCTAGTTAAGGCTTGCAAAATAGCGTTTGATTTACACAATGCAGTGTAAATCATTTTGAGAATTACCTGCCACACCTGACAGTTCACATGGTTGCTTTCCAGGGCATGTGTGGCGTGTGGCAACAACACCTTGGCTGTTTCAGTGTTTTGTGCGGTTTTCACTCTTTCTCACGCAGAACACAGGATCTCTAGACTTAGTGTCTAGAGATGAAACTGTGTCTCATCGATCTGCCTCTCCACACTTGTTTTCCTTCCTGTCCTCTCACATCTACCTGCTCAGCTCCCACTTTCTATGTATCTGATTTGTTTGTTTTTGTTTTTAATTCTGTAAAGGATTTGTCTTTCTATATCTAGATAACTTCATGTACTCCTGTTTCATCCATGTTTTGACAAATGGTAGCATTTCCTTTTTAAGAATGGCTAATAGGTTGGTGCATATCACTGCTTCTTAATCTAACTCATCCTTTCATAAACTCCTTGACTTGAATTCCAAGAAATTCCAAGCATGTCTGGCAGCCTCTGGCAGCCAGAACACAGGGAAGGGATGCATTCTCCCTTAGATCCTAATATCACACTTAAAATTTCCAAAATGGTGAAAGAATTTTGTCTTTTCAAGCAAGCTTGTATGCAGTATTTTTTTTATCTGGCTGCCTGAGGCAACAGAGTTATTCTTCTTGGATCCACGTCCAACTCCAAATTCAGGCAGCCATCAAGGACCTCCTAAGTCTGGTCCAGGGATCAGCTCCTGGAGGCCATATTCTTCCTGACTCACTGTTATGGAGCCAGCAGCCAGCGCCCTCCTGAACAGTGGACCCAGGCTCTGAGCACAGTGCCTAACCTGCTGCTGGGTCAGAGGATGGAGAGGTGGGGCCCTCATATCACTGAAACGGTACATTCAGATGTGAGTTCCTATGCATTGCCTTCGACTGTTGTGATGTGGAAGCTACCTTGGGCCCAAGATGATGGCGAAGTGGACTGAGAACTTTGTGTTTCTGAGCGAGGAAATGGGAAAAGTGGCCACTGAAGGGCTGAGAAGTGACTTTTCTTTCTCATTAGAGGAGGCTCCTGTGATAAAAGACTGTGACAGAAAAGCGCTCGTATTTATGTACTGTTTCTGTAACGTGAGAGCTGACGTACGGAAACAAAACCATGCCTTTGCATGCTTCTGCTTGGTGAGGTGGTATCTGAGGAGACTCAACAGGGAAACCTCTGAAATGCAAAGAGCCCAGCCAGGCCCCTTGATATTCTTCTGTCCTGTGTCTCCAGGATAGGACAGTACCTGCCCAGTGAGGCTTTTGAAGGACTTCTCTGCTTCCGATGTTTTCTCAAATCACCTGTAATAAATAAATTCTGGGGTTCATCCTCTTAAGTAGGTTCATTTTTGTTTTGTCCCGCAGCTCCTCCCTCCTCCCTCTGCTCCTTAGTGCAGAATCAAAGCAGCATTTTCTCTGCTGCCTCTGAAATCTCCTGAAATGCCCTAATTTTCCTCCCCCTAATGGACCAATCTTTGCTAAGTGTTACTTCATTCTTCTCTTGTAGGTGACTAGAAGTAAAAGAGAAGAGATGAGGATTATTTTTGCTCTATTGCCAATTCCCTTCTCTTTTGAGTCATCAGAAGGCAAAATTAACCTCAAGATTCATGGATTTAATACTTCTGTCACACATCTAGAAAGGTTTCTCTTGCAGAAAAAGAATACACATCAATTATTTGGTTAGCTGATAAGAAACGAAAGGCTAAGTTTGGAAAATGTTCAAGTTTTCTATGAATATTCATAAATAATTAACTTACATCTCAATTTAGAACCTAACAACAGTTCATTTCAATGTTTTAAAAAATATCTGTGTTAATTACACGCTGAGGTCCAGTTGTGGGGTCTCCTGTCCTAGTGGAATCTGAGCAGGTGCAGTTGCTGACAAGAGCCGTGTTTGCGTGGCTTCAGCACATTTCTGTGGAGTGGGAGGAACTGGGCCGAGGGCTCCAAGGAAGGCTCCTTCCCAACTGTTCCTTGTTGGACAGTCAGCTAACTTTCTGAGGGCTACCGTAGCTCTTTCCCCACTCCCAATCTTTCTCTTTCTTGCATACTTCTTACCGAAACCATGCAGACAAACAAACAAAATAAACAAACAAAAAAATGAGGAGGGTGGTGTGCAAAGTGCAAAGAAGAGAGGAAAGGTAGTAGGGGGAGAAAAAGGTAAAAGGGAGATTTTTGACTCATGGAATTTTCGCCTCAGTAGTCTTCTGCTTTGCCCTGTTAGGTACACAGTGATGGCAAACCCCTCGGGATAAATAAGGTGCCAGAGAACACACTCTTGCACCCTGTGAAAGGAAGCCTAGCAGGCAATCCCCAAACCTTGCTTGTTAGAGGGAGGGCGGTCTTTGGGGGACTGCCCCTTTTGTCCCTTGCCTTCTAGTGGCTTGGGCATGAAGAAACTGGACAAAGGGCCTGCACTGTGGTAGGGTGTGAACTCTTCAGGCAGCTGTTTTGAGCTTTAATTACCCTCCCAGCTTTCTGCCCAGACCTAGCTGGGCCCTCCAGCCGACTGTGGGGTAACACTGCCATCTAGTGGCCAACCGTGCCCTGTGAGCCGGAGTGTGTGCCCTCAGGCTGGCTCCTTGGCTCCCTCTTTCTCTCTTTCTTGCTCTCTCTCCTGCGCACCCCTCTCTTCGCTCTCTCTCTCTCTTTTAAAAAAGGTTTTTATCCCATCAAGGAAAAAAAAAAAAAAAAAAAGAGCCGGCTCTTGGAAAACAACCAACTCTGTTGGAATTCGAAGATAATAATCAGTTTCTCTGGGCTTGTGAAATTGGCTCATTAAGCCTGCTTTTTAACAGAAAATATTGGAAGCGATTAAGTCTGCTTTACTGAGTGGGCATGAAATGGCCAACCTCCGGCCACCCACAGCTCCTAGGTGCCTGGCGCCGTTTTATGCATGCAGCGTAATGTCTTTACTTGAAGTGCTGTTTATTCATCACCTGCTTATTTATCTCCTCGCGTTTGGCAGGCACATCGATCAATGTTAAACTGTCACACAAGGTTATTTTTCTTTTACATAACAGTATAGGCCTAAGGTAGTGGCATATTAAAAGTAATAACTTTCTAACTTGTAGCTCAAGATGACAGCCCCATTTTTACCCGAATATATTACAGCAAGGAATTTCTCATTCCGTTCCTCACGCCTACCCTGTGCTTCTGTGGTACCCCACCTTTCCAAGGTCGAAGGCTTCCTTCTGCCTAGCTGCCCTCGCACTTTACATACCACTCAGTTTTCCCTTCACCTCCAGTTATCTGCGGCTTTTAGGCTGATAAGCCCACGCTGAACATTCTGTCCACCAGGTGTACACATCTCCTGGTCCCTGTCATGATGACATCTGCCCCTTTGCATAAAGATGCGGCTGAGGGAGCAAGGGGAAGAGAGAAGAAAGCTTCTCATTTATGGTTTTGCTGGGCTATTTCTGTGTCTGAAACCATTTCCACAGAGGTGGGGACGTGGTTACAGCTTTATTTTGCTTTCCAGTCGCAGTAGAAAACAGCAGTGACAAACCCATGGGTTGGGGGCCGGAAAACATGTCTAAGAAGCTGGCATTGCTTTGAAGCAACCAGCATTGGCCCGAGCTTTTAAGTTGGGTTGTCTCCCCCTCCGTTCTTTGGCTCTAGGTTTCTTTGTGCTGCCTTCAAACTCCTCCCAGTTTGTGATGCCTCTTTTCTTGGCCACAGGCCAAGCAAGCTTTCTTTGTACGAACAGTTTTTCTTCTCCTTTCTTTTTGCCCCCCTCTCTCCAGTCCAGTCTGAAAATGCCTACAGATAGAATATCAGACCTTTTTAGTTTCGAATTTCAAAGTGGCCCTTAGAATTCCTTCCTGCCCTTGATCTTTCCTTTTGGGTTTCAGCTCCTACTTGGACTCTGTGGCTAATTCTGCCTCTTGGACAGTGGCTTTCTGCCTCAATGCTTTGACAATCTTGTGTACACAGGAAATAAGTGTTAGCATAGTAGACATGTCTGTTGCACCACTATTCCCGTGATAGAGATACCACACCCACTATGATAACGGGAAAAGCTCCCTGAGGAGGTTCCCATACGTGATTAAGAAAATACGCCTTGATATTCTACCAAGGTATCTACACTGGAGGTTCACAAACTTGGCATTGGATTTGGCCCATCTCTTGGGTGGCTTCTGCATTCCTGTGCACAGAAAGACGGTAGAATACTGCTCTACGCTGATTTATTTTATTATGGGCAGCACAGCCTCAGGAAAACCGAGTGTTCATTAAAAAAGTGTGCATGTGTGTTGGGGGAGGGGGCAGCCCAGTCTGGTCCTTGTTCCTAAGATCAATATTTGCATTAAAGTGGTTTAAATGTATGTGGCTTGGAGGCTGTCCATTCTTTCAAGCTGACCTGCTACATTGATTAGGGCTAGTGATAGAGGGAGAAAGAGCAAATCAGGCGAGGAAAAGAATTGAAAAGAAAAATAGAAGAAAATGAAAGCTGTTGCTATGGGTCCTGTTGGAGATATACTTTAAGCAATCTGCGTGTGTGCTATTTACCCAGCAGCCTACCCCGCAGGAGAGTACACCCTCCACGCCTCCCCCACATGGCTATTTTGTCTTTCAAAAACTAACAGAAAGATTCTTGGTTACTTTTCAGACTGAGATTTTAACAGCCAGTAGTGCCCCGGCTACATGCTAGACCCCGTCACTCTTTGTGTTTCTGGAATTCATACTTAAGAGATATAGTTTCTTTGTTGAAAAATGTATTATAACCAATTATAGCCATGACTTATTAAATAATAATTCATACTAGACATTGACAAGTGCTTCAGCATAGCTCCAATTATTTAAAGTGCTGTTTGGAGTGGTCAGCTTGACACCGTCATCATAGCAGATATCCAGGGATGAATTCTGATGAGTTTTAGACTGGTAAAGGGAAGCCAGGCCTCCAAACCCAGAGTTCAGGGCACAAGGCCTAGTGCTGAACCTCATGCGGGGAAATTCTGAGTTTGGAATAGTTTCTCTCTATTATTTTATCGAAGTAAATAATGCTTAGCTTTGGTCCATGTGTGAAGAAATATCCTGCTGTCTTCATAATGATGTCACCCACAGAGACTTTGGAAACATGGTGTCAAGATTAGAGTAACCACTGGTTGGGTACTTTGCTGACCTTTTGTGACAATAAACAAACAAATAAATAAATAAATAAATAAATAAATAAATGTCCCATAGACTTCTTGTAAAGAAATATTCTTGAGAAAACCGTGTAAAAAATGTCAACAACTTGGGTGTCCCATTTGGGGTCAACCACTGTGGAGTAAAAGCATGGCTAGGCTCATTCTAAATAGTCTTCATATAATATTAAAGAAGTATGTTAGTGCTGAGGCCTAGACTGAATGAGCTGTTATGCTTAGAAATGATTCTATAACTAAAGATGGAACAGATATGTGAAATAGTCAAACTCTTTCACAAAATGACAGCCCAGCCTGAGCTGTCAGGAGCCACAAGGCTGCAAGTACAGGAAAGATTTAGAAAACGACGAGAGTGTTGGAAATTGAAATGTTTAGGGGAGGCTTTACAGAGATGGGCTTGCAGACATAAATGAAACAAACAGAAGTACAAACATTCAGGATAGAATGATACATGGAGCTTTTGAAATAGTGTCCCTATTCGAGTTAATATTTGTATATTATAGATTGTTAGAACATCTTCGGCCTGACCACAAAGACTCTGAAGATCAAGTTGGATAGTTGGAACTTTGAACTAGGTGTCTTCTTTTATTATCTTGGGGAATCAGACAAATTTGTCTACTGAAATTACAGTGAGGAAATGTGACCTACTTAGGGTGTTGCTTGGAGCTCTGGGGTCTCTCTCAGGCATGCCCTTTTCTCTAAGCCTTTCACTTTTCTCAAGAGTGGGAAAAATTAAAAGTAGCACATGATGGTTTTATTTATGAAGCAAATTTACTGTAAGAGAAGTACTAAAGAAAGAAACACAAATGTGAGAACCATTTTGCAAATTTGCAATACTTAATGTGTTGACGGATTTGCTTGTTGACCAAAACTGATTTAAGAAAATCCAACTTATCTGGGAGATAATTCCATGTGCAATAGTCATTCATAAGAGGAAAGACTTGTTTAAGATATGTCTCAATAGAAAGCCCTTGATACATTTGAAATGTGTTTTGATACACAAAGTGAGCAACCTGCCTACTAAACAACAAAACATATACCTAGCTCTGTAAAGGAACAAAAACTCGTGATAGTTTTCTCAGAACATGCATGTTGTTAACCAGTCCACCAAGACTAGTATTACTTATTTGTGCTTGGAAGTTAATTGTCTCTACTACAACTCGGATAGAGGGAGGGAAATAGTGATAGGTTTTCTAAAACACATCTACTTTTATGGAAGCTATGTGAGTTCAGAAGAATGTCCTTACACTTGTAGAAAGTCAGATTCCAAATAAGTGAGCAAGAGCTCACTGCTGGATGCTTTCAAGCAAGCTCACATTGAAAGGTCCGTGTACAGAGGTAACAGTGATTCAGGCTTCACCACTCTGTGCCCTCTATTTACCCCTCTTTTCCTGCCTCTTAAAACCATATGTTCCCTTCATGGCACCCTTGTATCCATCTTTTTCTGAGGGTGGGCTTTCCTGCTTCTTCTCATGGGGTGCCTCTTGTTACCTGGCCAGGGTGTGATTAAGTAGACATTTTTCTTCCACAACTTTTCCTTCCATTTTGATGGTAATTTGTCATTTGAGGATTTTTTTTTTCCCCTTAGAAACTAATTTCTGTATCTGAAGTAGTGTTCTTGGTAGGTCAGAGTACTTGAAGTTTGATCATCAGATAAGTTATGTGATATTTATATATCACTTGAAATAAAAATTCTTTTTAAGTAGATGAAGATTGGTAAGTCTTAAGATAATCTTTCTTAGGGATCATTTAATTTCATTTGGCTTAAGATGCTATTTGTATTAAGTTAACAGGGTGCTAATTTAACATAGGTTTATAGTCATTTAAAGCCATTTTCATTCATTAAGGAAAAAAAATCTGTCTAGATTAGATTATCATAGGGGTTTGAATAGCAATAGGGATCCTCTGCGAGGCCTGAGGATTCCCCAGATGAGTGAGCACGCTGTTTCACTGTCCTACCGAGAAGTGCAGCTTTTTTTTTTCTTTTTCTTTTTTCTTTTTATGCTGCAGAGCGGGTAGTGGTGCCTCGCTCTGTCATGGGCAAAAAAGAAACAGTAAAACAAAAAGAGCATTCTCTACTGGACTCCTATATTGGATCTATAATTTTTATGATCCATATAACTTCTGTATCCTAATTTATAATTTTTAGAATGTTTTAAGCAAGGCTGATCTGTCAAAAACTTCACTCCTGAATTCCTAAAAATGTCACTAAGCGTAATGAGATATTTGCAACCTGAACACAGGCAACAGGAGAAAGTGCACAGGGAGGATGTGTCTGTCCAGTTAAATTTCCAAGACACGAGCTGTAGGTTTCTTTCCAGGGCACAGAGAACATTCCCTGGCTCTTTCGTGCAGTCTCTAAGCCAATGTGTCTTGTCATCTCAGTTACAACTCAAAAGGCCTGGAGCATGTGTTCTTTCATTCCTTCCTGGGATTTTCCTCATTCACTTCTGGTTCTTTTCGCTCTCTCAATTCCAGCTTTGAGACACTTGGAAAGAAAAATTACCTCTGGCTCCACAGACTTGACTCATGCAAGTTTGGCCTTGGAACAGTGTATTCTCAGCTACTTGAGAAGTGGGAGAAAATGGCATTGGGCCAATACTAACTCTGCAGAGTTGACGTCTCTACGTGTCCAGCCCCTCTACATCTGTCAAAGCACCTTTGTTTCAGAAGGAAGGCTGTCTCAATACAGGACTCATATTTGTGTATGTTTTCTGATAGAGGGTATGGCTCTGACTAATGGTACAATTTTAACTCTCTCACATTTACCAATGAAATTGCTTGAGCAGAAAGAGTTTCAAATGATTTTTCTTGCTTTAAATGTCTAAGCAAGGACTCCTAATCACGTAGCAGGAATGCCTGAATTGGTGGCATTCCATAAGCAATTCTTTCTGATATCGACAGGGCCCAAACAGAGGAGGTTCTTAATTTTCTCTGAGCTTTGTAGACTTAAATTGCCTTAAGATCTGTGTGTGGATGTGTTATAGCTATTCTTTTCCAATGACAACCCTCTAGGTTTTATGTAATATAAATCTATTTCTGAGATTCAACAAAATGTTACTAAGATAAGATACTTTTAGCAACCTTTCTGACTGTGGAAGACAGAACAGTACATTCCCTTAAAGAAATGGAAGCCTCTTTGAGTGACTTTCTCACTTCCATGGAAATGTGTTTTCAAAGTTTATGAAGAATAAAACGGAAAAGTTGAGGTGGGTCTCCCCCAGACATTGTGAAAGACAAGTAAAGGATGCAGTGTGGCTGGGAGGTTTTTCAAGCTAGGTTCAGGACTTAACTTTGCTGCAATTCTCAATTTTATCCACCACATTCCTGTGGCACTGATTTAATGCTTATTTGGGTACTTCCTGCTAAATTTATCTGTCTACAATTACCTCTCTTCTTACATTCTCAAAGATATTTTGAGAAGAAAAGTGTTAAGAGATATGTTAAAATATTACCTCAGTTTCTAGGGAAAAAATAATCATAAAGTACCCACAGAATGATTTGGGTCTACACAACGCAGTTTCATGATATCATAAATGAGATCTGGTAAAATGTGAACACAGGCCTTATTTTACTTACTGTACCTATACAGCTGGAGTTGCTAGACCTGGTTTACACCAGCGGTTCTACACCTTCCTCGTGCTGCAACGGGTAGCTACTCATGTTCTGGCAACTCTAAACAAACAAACAACAGAAAATTATTTTTGTTACCGCTTTGTAACTGTAGTTTTGCTACTGTTATGTATTGTAACGTAAATATCTGTGTTTTCTGATGGTCTTAGGCATCTCCTGGGAAAGGGTCCTTTCACCCCCAAAGAGGTGACCCGCAGGTTATGAACCACTGGTATAGACCAAATCCTGTTTGCTTCCTGTTTTATCAATAAAATTTCACTGTAGTAGAGGTATGTTTATTCATGTGTTACATTTTCGTATTTATATATATATAAATATATAAATGTATATATATATATATATATGTCAGCTTTCACATTTCAAAGGAAGATTAGTAACTTTGAGAGAGCACATGGTTCACAAAGAGAAACATTTATCTATATGATTTTTCATAAAATTGTTAATCAGCTTATATAAAATAGTGTTTATTATTGATCACTTGATCCTACTATCTGCATTTTTAATTTAGTGAGCTTTGGAAATTCAGAGAAAAATTTAGAATCACATGGCAAGGAGAAAACAAAGTTCTTTGTGTCGATAGCACCTCTTGCCATCAGCTACAGAAAGCACGCCTCACCCTGTCCCCTGTGGTCCTCATCTAGGGAGAGAGAGTTGGTATATGTGATATCTGTTGTCTCTCTCATGGATCTATCATTTCTCATTTACTCTTCCTTACTCCCAACTCCTTCTTAGTCTTCTGGTATGTCATGGTGGGATAGAATCATACATTATGTTATGATGTGTGTTTTATTGTGCTATATGCTTACTCTTTTTTATCACCTTAATTGTAAGATTGTTGATATTAACTACATATTTTTCTCCATATCCCAAAAGAATATGGGTGAATTAGAATTATTTGAGGTTAGCGTTAGAAGAAATTGTAGGATTTACAAACAGTTATTCACATGCCCGGCAAAAATCATGTAGCTTCGGTGCTACATTTACCCATATGAAGCAGTTATGGATTTTAGCCAAAGTCATTGTAATTGACACCACCAGACAGACACAGAGACAGAAAGTAGAAGGACCTGGACAACAGTCCCCAGAGAACAATTTAGAGGATGCAGTGAATCGCTATCCTGCCTCAGTAGGAAGGAACTGCAGAAACAGTTGTGATTAATTGTTTATCTGTGTTGTAAATGTAACATTTAAATCCACAAGAAAGGTGTAACATTTAGTGGATATGTGAATATAAAAATAGTGTATAATGATTCTTACACTTTGACTTATAATGTTTGCTGCTGTTAATTTTTATTGATGCTCTACAGTAAACTTTAGAGTTTATTAGAAAATCACACTCTTTTCCATTCCACTCGATGAGAGCATTATACAGCCATCTTTCTGTTCTGGCTATTGAATATTTATTGATATAACCACTGAAAGAATGTTTGAATAGGGAGTAGGCATGTAATCATTGTATCTCTCAGCAAAATCTGCAGCAAGGAATATCATTTTGTTGCAGTGCAGTGACTTTGTTTTCAAACTGAGAGGTTTTAATAGTTTATTTGTGAAATGTTAGTTATTTGAACTCAGTCCATCATTAGAGATGGACATTTAACAGGAAGACTTAGAATAATGAGGGCCTTCCTTCCTCTTAGTTGGCTCACAAAGTTCTCATTGATGTGGAAGAAAACCTATGCATTATGTGCAAAAAGCTACGTGTTTATTTGCCTTATGACTTTTCATTATTTTCATTTATTTATGGAGAGGTACTCCTGTGCTGTGGCATGCATGTGACCGGCGGACAACTTGCTGGAGTCAATTCTGCATTTCTACCGTGTAGCGCTTAAAGCTTGAGATCCTGTCCTGACGCACGATGGCAGGTGACTCTCTCTGCTGAGTCATCTCTTGTCTTTAAATTTCATTTTTGCAAAAGGGGACTGGGCTTCAGTCCAGTGAATGTTTCTAAATGGTGTTTAAACCTGTTTTGTAAACATAAAAGACCCCTTCTGAGCTTCAAGAATATTGACACCCATCTATACACTGGTCTTTCACCGTGAATTGTCTAGTCAAGTCTACACCGTGTCCTAGCACTGGTCCAGTACAAAGAAGAAATCATCACAGACTCTGTGATTCTGGATTCGATGCATAAAAACAACACAGAATACGATGTACTCTTAAGACCCACCTACACACCTTCCCACTCTCACCCAATCCGTGTGTCAGTCAGAAGATGTGCATAGAACAGGGTAGACTTATTGCAGCAATACTTCAGTTTTAAGCTAAAATTGCATCTTTGTGATACAGTAATTTCTAATAGTCTTTAAAACAGCTGAAAAATTTCCAGATTCTTTCTACAAGTTTATAAAAGTACTAAAGAATAATAGAGATCTCTTAGTCAGAAGGTTTTTAATTTAAATGCTTTGTCATTTTTTTTAATCTAGTAATTTGAAGACAGTATGGATTGGAATAAACTTGTTTCATTTAGATACTGGATAAAAATACTTGCTTAGAATTTAAGGATGCTGGGGTAATTGTCTAGAATTTAGGGAAGCTAGGGGTAATTGAATTAATTGAACATTCAATTAAAAATCTTATGCCAGTTAGAAAATGTCTTAGCAATTATTCAAATAAGAATCCAAGCCAGTTAATATGACTTGACTTTGGTTGAACAGGACAAAGAAAAAGTACGGAGGAAACAGAGCCTTCTGACATAATGGTTGGGCATACACCAACATGCTGAATTAATTTTCCATTTGACTTCTGAATGAAAGCATGACAATTAGAACAGCACAGTAAACAAGTGAGTCTATCATTTACAAGAGGGGGCTGAAGGAGACAGTGCTGAAAATCAAGCAGGCTAGATGGCTCAGTGAATAAAGGACACTGCTGTCAAACATAAGGACATGAGTTCAATCCCAGGACCCTCATGGTAGAAAGAGAGACCTGACCCTTGTAGGTCACCCTCTGACCTCCACACACATGTCATGGCACTTGTATATATGAATTCAACATACATAGTAAGAATTAATATGCACATATGTATGATGCTAAATATTTTAAGATACAGACAGAAAGAAGCCCTACCTTCAATAATCTTGCCTGAGTAAGTTTCTTGGATGCCAACCTAAACTCAGAAGCTGTGTGTTCAGACTTTGATCAAAAAGTTAGACCTCCTTCACCTTCTCCTTTACTTTAGATTTTTTTCTTGATTTTTCCTGTGATTCCATAATGCGTAGAGACCAAGAAAAGCTTGGCTGAGGAGCCTTACTTGTCTTGTTCTGTGGAGTTGCTGACACCCTCTATACGGCAAAGACAGTCCTCCGTTCTGTATATTATCCGATTCCTGGGAAACTGCCTGGTCTCCGTCTATCATACCAGAGAAAGTCAGTTTCCACCCTCCATTCTTCAGTTGATGGAAGAACAAAATCATTGAGTCATAAAACTCATCTGGATTTCTAATCTGTCTTTGAGAAGAAGTAAACTGTTGTTCTTGGACTGGCCCCAGGGACCGCTGTTTAATTTCTCAGTTCATTTTCCCCTGTTGGCTAATGTATGTGTATGGGTCTCTCTATAGCTCCCTTTTGAAAATGTGCATTTTTAATACTACAAAAGCAGAGAAAAATCATTTTTTGGTAAATATTCTTTCAGTCGCTTTGCAATCAATGTAGTTGGAGCTAACAAGCAGATGGGTGTATTTGAATGCCATTATCTTGTGTACAATGATATTATCTGTTTCATGAAAAATTCAGCAGTTTGGGCTGCTTTAGTGAAGGGAAGATGGAAGTAAAAAAATAGCAAGAAAAACATGATCAGACTCTGAATCCCTGAGGGTTCCCATTGCATCATTTAGCAGGAGAATGAGCAGCGCGGGAGAGGCAGCCATGGTGGAGCTGCTGTCTGCATTCCTTCTGCTGTTCTTGGCTCCAGGTCGCATACAAGCCCCACAGCTGTAGGTGGGAGCTCCTGGGCCGCTAACGCATCACACCGTGACATTTTTATCATCCGTCTAAGAGAAGAAAATAAATTCGTTAACAGAATGGGGCTGGCACGCTCACACCACCTTGTCAGATTCAGACATCTCTTGGTCTAGCCTGGGCCAGGGAAAACTGGAGTGTGTGCCAAGAGGAGAGTGATGGACATGGAGGAGACTTTTAAAGAATCTGCAAGAGAAATGTGGGCTTTCTGAAGGAAGAACATGGGTTTTTTAAAATTAGACTTTTGACAAATGAAGACACTTAGGCTGTGAGGAAGATACTTACGTAGATTTTTTTTTTCCTCTATGAGCCAAGCAGACTTTGACATAGACAAAATAAAGTTGAAAGTTGTGCTGCTTGGGAAGGAGGGTGGTGTTGATAATATGAAGAAAAAAGCCCAAATTAGCTCAGTCTAAAAACATATTTTTTTCAAGTTTGATATTGTCTGATGATTGAAATAGAACTTTAAAGAGGACCTGTTCAAGATAACAGTTAGGGATTTTCCTAAAAGGGTTTTTTTTTTTTTTTTCTCTCCTTCTCTGAAAATGCTTTATGTCTGTGACTCATCATGTGCTTGTGTTTGTTCATGTTGATCCTTGTGTGTGCAAGTACATGGAGCTGGACGTTAACCTCAGGCATCATTTCTCATGTGTAGTCCACCTTGTTTACCATTAGGGCTCAGCAGGCTGGCCAGCGACCCCTAGGTATCTACCTGTCTCTGTCACTCTACCACCTAACATAATGATCAGCTAATCAGTGTAGATTCTGGGGATTGAACTCAGGTCCTTACGATCTCTGCAGCCCAGGACCTTGTCAGACTCTAAGAGCATATGTAAAACTCCATTATTGTAGTGAGAGTTTCCTCACTGGAAAGCTGTTAAGTATGGTTAGTACCAAACACTTCTCAGTGCACAGTATCACTTTATCCCGCTCCTGCCCTTGCGCATTTCCCACACCAGCCTTGGCACAACTTGAGGATAATCTTTAGGACCTCAGCACCTGTAAGCTGACTTAAACACACCAGACACCGTCAGAATGGAACTTATTGGCAATCTTGATTAAGAATGTCATATTTCATGTTTACACAATAACCCAGATAATGATGTGGATAGTTGCAGGCAATACAAAGAATTAATATCACAAAGTTCTTTATAGTGGATTTTCCAGATCTTAATAAGAACTTCTGGTTTTAGATTGCTTTGGTTTTTCTCTGTGCTTTATGTCAGTTATGTAAAACTTAAGTTTTTCTTGGACAAAGTAACGCATGATGAACAGTTGACAGAGGAGATCTGAGGTAAGTCTGAGAGGCACAAGAGTGTAGAGGTGTTCTGTACAGGAACACACAAACACATATGAGTACGGCATGACCTATGGCAATGTAAAGAGCAGTACTTCAGTTCATTGCCTTCAGTGTAGTGATAACAGAGAACATTATATGAATATAGTTTTGCTCTGGGAGGAGCACTAGGGTAGGAGTAGCAGATATGAGCTTTGCTAACAGCAACATATTTGCTATGGATTCCATAGACTTAATCTCATCAATGACATCTCCTGTGTCCTCCTCCTCTGTGTTTTATTTTTCCTTTGAATAAGGTATGCTTTCTCACCTTGATCCATCTCACTCTACCATCCTCCTTCCTTTGTCTTCTGTCCCTCTCTTGGCTGCTCTTGGCCATAGGTTCCACTGCACATAATCATTCAATAGCTTTATGAAAATAATAACCAACTTAGGAATCACTCCATTGATATGCTTTCTTTTTACTATCCTACATATGTATTCATGTATTTCATTAGCAGTAAAATTAACCCAGTTGTCTTTTGTTTTAATATTAACAGTTTGAAAGAAGTATTTTTAAATTTTTCTTTCTTTCTTTTCTTTTCTTTTTTTTTTTTTTTTTTTTTTTTTACATCCAGATGATACATTGGGAGTTCTGAAAAAAAGATTTTTCCCACATGGTAAAATGTGGTGATTTCTCTTAAAAATTCTCTCCTATGGTTAAAAAAAAGAGGCTGAAAGTCAGATATTTTATAGAAATAATTTTCTAATTTTATATAGGTAAGAGTTTTTTAAAACTATGCAAAATATGGCTAAAATATCTAAAAAGCAAAATAGTCAACCATTTTTTATTTTTTGTAGGATGCTCTCTGTAGAATTTCTGTAAAGGTCCAGCAATCAGAAAACACCAAAGAATCAGAGTTGCTTCAAACATGGTTAGTCAATGGGCTTTAAGAAGGAAGCACATTTGTTGTTTATTGAGTATAGACAAACATGGCAACACATATCTGCACTCAATGTGGAAAATAGATACTTAAGAATAATCTTCTGGTTTATGGACTGATAAGAATGCTAGGGGTTACATCTCTACAATTGGCCTGGTGTCTTGGATAGGACATACAGTACAAAGTTTCATAGAAAATTTCTAACCAGAAACAAAAGACCTTGAGATTTAATGAGATTTATGCTAAGATCACTGACCAGTTATTGCAGTGACAATAGATGACACCCATGTCATCATATTTCTTGATGCAGCTTTTAAAGAAATGTGCTCTTGTGAGTAACATGGGTACTGGCAATAGTGTGGCTCTCAGTGTTCTGCCCTAGGAGGCAGGCTCTGAGTATGCTGCGTATTGCATTTGTGGCTTCCAATGCAGGACAGATTTCACTAAATATTTGCCCTTTTGTGATATTAACTTTAAAAATAAAGATAAACTGCCATGAAATGCTAACTGTACTCTAAAATATCACAGAGTATCTTTAGACCTTGGATCAAAAACACTATGTAAGCGTGGTATTTAAAATTCTTTATTACTGTAATAAACTGATACGACTACATTTGCACTAATTTGCCATTCATTTAGCACTCAGAATGACAGCTTTCACTCCAAAAATTCATAAGCATTGTTACCCTGCCTGTATTCACCTTTATGAATACATTAAAATCCAAGATCTAAATATTTTTTATCAGCCAAGGAGGCTGCCAGCTTTCTAAGATGAGCTTATCTTACATGATCAAGCCAGATTTTATTCTTTAGAGAAAACAAACAAACAAACAAACAAACAAACTAACTAAAAATAAAAACAAAGAAAAAACAAAACAACTGTAGCTTTATATTTGTAATTTGATCTTACTTCACTGTTTTCCAGAAGGTTAGAAAGGAAACGATGGGATTAAAAAAATATTTAATCTAAGTTGTAAAGGAGCTTGGAACCACACTGCAAGCATCATAATTAACTTTAATAATTATAAATGTAAATGCAGACAAGCCACAAGGTTTTAATGGTGTGCCACATGCTTCTGCTAATTATTTTAGAGTTTGGACACATTCAGTGCCAGCTAATTATAAACCCTGCTATGGAAATCATCTGTTTATATTAGACTTATTGATCTCTAGTGTTTAAGCAATATGAAAAGGGAAATCTACAATGCCGGACCATCTGCTTTGTATTCCTAATTGCTTTTAAGGAATAAAATATATAAATAGTCAGCTTTTTATATATCGGGCTTCAAACTCCTTCAAGAATCTCAGAACAAACCCAAGTGAAAATTTTAAAAATAATTTGAAATACGGCTTTTCTGACTTCTTTAAAGGCCCTGTGCCCATTGCCTCTCTCTGGCCTTCCTAAATCCCCAACACACCTTTTCTTCCAAGCTTCAGGTCTCACAAACCAGTCCACAGAACTGACCAGTTGCTATCCTTGAACTGCACCTGTCCTTTCACTGCCTAAGAAAACACCGTCTTCTCTACCCACCCTCTGATGGCACAGTGATGGATATTTATGACTGTTCCTCATGATGGCCACAGAGGAGGATGAAGAAGAAGCTGTCAAGGTATATGGCTTCCCTTCTGTTGGAAACACTTAACTTTATTGCACATTGAAGCTAATGGAGCATAAGGTGGACGCCTCTCGGGACTGGGCAACATCACTTTTGATCACTGGAGTTTCTTAGGAGGGTCTAGTGAGTCTGTGTGGAGCGTGAGCTCCAAAGAAGAGATCATTGCTTAAAATGAAGGTGTTCACTTTGCTAGTTCTTAAAATATTTTTATTATTATCATTTATTACAATTTATTCAATTTGTGTTCTGGCTGTGGTCCCCTCCCTTATCTCCTCCCATTCCCACCCTCCCTCCCTCTTCTCCCCCTATGCCCCTCTCCAAGTACACTAATAGGGGAGGTCCTCCTCCCCTTCTTTCTGACCTTAGCCTATCAGGTCTCATCAGGACTGGCTGCATTTTCTTCCTCTGTGGCCTGGCAAGGCTGCACCTCCCAGGAGGGAAGTGATCAGAGAGCCAGCCACTGAGTTCATGCCAGAGAAAGTCCTTGCTCCCCATACTAGGGACCCCACTTGGATACTGAGTCCTGGGGTACATCTGAGCCAGGGTTTTTGGTCCTCTCCATGGATTGTCCTTGGTTGGGGTATCATTCTTTTCAGGGCCCCCAGTGATTTTTGAGATCTTTAACCAAGTGGTTAAAAATATTCAAAAGATTTATTTGAAAAACCCTTACATATTACTTTAAGAGATTCATATTAAAATTATTGGCTCAAAATAACCAGCCTTTATTATGTTTTATCAATCAAATGCTCTCACAAGCCATAACTATCATAGTATACATCTAAGATATACACGATGTTATGTATATGCAATAGAAGACTGTCACGTTTGAGGGCTGGTTAGCTTTTGTGGGCATTTTAATCTTAGGACTGGGCTACAATTTTGGGGAAATTATATGTAGTGAAATAAAAATCTTATTGTTTGTCTTGCATTCGTGTTAAAATTATGATTTGGCTATGAAGGCTTTATGTATGATGTCATTTTTGTTCTGCCTTGCACACTTCAATACCCACATGGAAGGCTTGGGGCAGGAGGGGGTATGAGCACTGGCTCCGAATGGTTAAAGACAGAGATACAGTGCAGAGCCTGTCACTCCAGTTATTAGGGTCTAAAAGCAAAGAAAAACAAAACAAAGACCTACTGACTTTGGGTCCATTTCATCATACTCTAAATACAAGGTTTAATTTAAAATTACGTGAGGCCCCAGCAAGGTGGAGTCACATACCTCCAGCAACATTTATATGCTACGCACAGAAACACGCGCCCACACAAGTGCGTGGGTCTAGCTGTGATGGTGACTGCAGGTTCTCCAGCACACCTCCGTCTTAAAGGCCGGGAGCTCTGCTTTTGCATGTGGCTCTGAGGCACATGGCGTCCCCATCAGGTACACTTGGTTGACTACCATCTCTCTGAGTCTCAGTCATCGCACCTGTGTGATTGCGGGGACTCCGTCTGCGTAATCTTCTTCACTCTAGGCAGTTACAGGTTTCTGTCAGTTCTGCAGTGAAAACAGAATATGCGAAGTCAGAAAGATATTAGTTTTCTTCTTAAAAGGTGCTTTAAACAGCTCACGTTCCCCAAGTCCTCAAAGAACGTTACAAATCAAGGGAACACAATTGGCAGCTACATTATCAAAGACCTTCTGATAATGCAACCATTTAAATTGAATAATATTGTTTAATGGGCTTTTTAAAAGCAGCCGTCCTTTGGATCTGACACTTCAGCATGATTAGCTTTCAGTCTCATTTAAGGCTACAACAATCCAGTGATAATTACAGTCTTCCTTCTTTTCTGTCTGGAGTTCAGGAGACTCACACAATGAATATGGAAAGCTGAATATCTTTGGTTTGTAAAGTGGACAGTGATTCTAAATTTGTGAAACCTGCCATTTGGGGGCTTAATATAGCCTGTATAAAATATCCTCTCCCCAGGTCTGTCTTACCAATAGCATGTTGCAGCAGCTCTTCACACAGAGCAACTTCCTCAGACTGATTGACTGTAAACACTAAAGAGATAAAAGTAGAAACATTTTAATTATTTTATTCCTGGAAATGAAATAATGTTGAAGATACTGCTTAGTGAGAGGTGGGAAGTGACATGGGAATTGGGGGAGATGCTAGCGAGGTCAATCAAAACTCAGTATGTATAAAAATAACGTACGGAAACCTATTGCTTCACACGTCAATAAAAATACTAAAAGTTCTGATTGCTTGTTTTCTATTAATTATTATTTAGTAAAACTCTGAAAATCATAATATTCTAATATTCTTCCCATTTCTGAATCTTTCCATTTTTCCATAAGACAAATCACTATTATAAGATATTGTTTGCTTCAAAATTTGTAAACAGAAATGTTGCTTGATACAAAGATATTATTTGATATATACAGGAACTTCAATGTTTGCAAGTGGTGTTTTAATAAACATTTAGCAAGTAATATTTAAACAACCCCTTAAAGTTTTCATTTTTAAGCCACATGAAACATATTGTGGGGGGTAAAAGATAAATATCAATGATTTCATGTGTTCTAAACCTCTTCGTGTCACAAAAGGGCCACACCTGCCTATCACATGGTTCCATTTTCTTCTTTTGAGTTGAAAGTTTCCTTTGTGTTTCTTCTTAGTAAATGAAGAATACTTTGTTTTTTTTATTAATGAGTGAATTTAAGATGGTTTCAATTCTCTCTCTCTCTCTTTTTTTTTTTTTTTTTTTTTACCAAATAACAAAGAAGCCAACAGTGTTATGATGGAAGAAATGAGTTCCATTGATTAATTTTATATTTTACAAAATGTAGAATGAGAAATTTGACATGCTTATCCAAACTTTCCATTTGGCAAACCATTACCTAACTTTAGTAACTAAAGCTTTCATATTGCATACTTCAATTAGAATTTTATATCAGCTTCATTTTTTATAAGATCTTCCAGAGAGTAGTGCGTTTTTTCTCCAGAAAAAACTTGTATGGCTTAAGCTGCAAGCATACATGCCATAGAATTGTTTCCTGTTTGTATTAGAGAACTTTCACAATCCTACTGTGTTCAGCAAAATGTCAGTAGATTAACCACCAGCTCTAGAACTGTATGAGTAGCAGACATTTAAATGGAAGCAGCGGTCTATGGCGAAGAGATCTGGTCATAGTCCAAATGTCTTGTGCTACGTTTCTGAGTTTTGTAACTATTATGGATTCATAAGAATCATTAAAGATGTTCCCAAAATTGTGTGATATACTTTCCACCCATACTTCAAGATGAACTGGCCAAGATGAGGGGTTAGAGAGGGGTCCTTGGAAATTTGCATTGACTGGCTTATAGCTATGCAAGCTGCCATGAACTCACACTCTGAAACTAACAGGGGATCCTACATTATCAAACATTCTGGATTCTCTACATCTGTTACATGTATGTGAAGGCCCATTAGGATCAGAATGCAAGCATGAAATTCATTCTATATTCATCTCTTGTCATCATATGTATTGTCTTTTATTTTGCCTATTGATAGCTGAATAATTTAAACCTTTAATTCTTGTTTGCATTAAAGATATGAATGCCTTCAAGTTTAGGAGCGAAACATGTTGGGGGTGGAGTAGAAGCTATTTTTTCCAGTAGGTTTCTTTAATATGGATGGGATATCCTTATTGTTAAACTCGTCCAGTCCTTGATGAGGCCACCTTGTACTCCAGACATAAAAAACACAGACTGAGGTCATTGAATTCAGTCACTGGTGTCAAGAGCAGTGCAACCTGGGAACGTTTGGTGCCTTCCTAAGTCAAAACCGCCATTCTTAGGCTTCCTGTAATTCTTGATTTATAAGCCCTTGATTCCCAGAAACAGCACATTTCAGAGAGTGATAACACATAACCCCCCCCCTCTTTTTTTAACTTGCTACAAGAGGCATATAGTAACGAAAGGATGATTGTCAATTTTATGTTGTTGCTTCATTGTACAAAGGGCACTCCCACCCTATGAGTTGAGTTTTACATAAAGGTAAAACGGCCAAGATTCTGAACTCAGAACTGGGAAGAGGTAGTGCTGACCTCCAGCTATCGCTCTTCTGAGGAGCCACAGTTAGTGTTTATGAGGTAAAATCATGCAACCTTGATAATGTTTGCCTCTTTCCAAGAGTTTTAGTTCTGGGGAGGGAGCCAGAGCAAGATGTTTTAGGGTCATAAAGTAAATGTTAGAAGAGAAACTTTCATTGTCTTTGATTGCATGTTAGAAAGGGTTAATATTCCCTATGTAGATTGCCAAAGTCTTATTATATAAAATGACCTTAGGAACTGTCATCTCCTTTGAATTTATACAAAGAATTCAAAGCAAAGGTTTTCCTAGGTTACACTTCTTTTTTCAACCCTTTGTCCTGTCAGCTCGGTCCTTGATATCTTCATCTGCCGACATGCCCAGATGTGCAGTGAATGTTGATTTGAGCTGGCCCCTCAACCCCTCCCTGCTGGTGTCATTAAAACCAGGGAGGCAGCGGCTCCCCTGGCATCTTTGGCACGGCTTGGCTTTACACTGCGGACTAAATTATTGATGAAGAGCACTTCTGTCGCACTGTGTTTTACCCACCTTTAAATGAAACAGTGCGGATTGAGCTGTCACTGCCTCCTCACTCCCAGCAACTTCTACATGACATTTATGATGTGGTTCGGATTGCACCGAAGCAATTAATTTCCAGTAGAGTCTGCACTCAGAATGAAGATCCCTGACAATTACCGAGGGTTGGTTTCTCAATGAGTACAAGCCACACTCATCAATACAGTACACAAAAGGAAAACATCAAAATATCTGTGAAGGGGGGTCTCTGGAATTTTCTGATCCTTTCCTCCTCTTCAAACTGAGTTCTGAATTCCAAGACTTAGTGTTTACATTGTGTGTTTTTCTGAAAAGATGGCCTTAGCTTCTTAGCACACATTTTACAGATGGCTGCTAGAATTTTTATAAAGTGTTATTGCCTGTAAGATATGTCTATTCTAGCTGAAAATTTTGTTTCTTTTTTTTTGCCTGAAAAATAGTCGTTGATATTTGTGTGTTTTTAAAGTGATTCTGTAACTCTGATTTGTTTTTTGTTTTTTTTTTTTAAATTCATCTAGTAAGTGAATTAATAGCATATGTATGTATGCATTTTTGTCTACATAGATGCCATGCAAGCTTGGGCATGTGTATATTCATGAATATTTTTCAAAGGATAAAAAAGTATTCCAAAATGTATAAAATTTAATGTTTGATCAATCTTTATAAAATTTATTCCTATTTATTTAAAAATAATCCTCAATCTCATACATTTTGCAGATTGAAGAGTAGCTTTTATTATAGTTTAAAATATATGTAGTTCAGTTTTTTAAATTAGAATTTGGAAAAATGTCAATGGAGTCTATCTTAATCATTTTAAACATCCTTTAAAAGACTTTAAAGGATAGGTTTTAAACTGTTTTGGATTTTCCTGTTCTTCTGAAGGCATTAATATGAAATATTCTCATTAGTAAATATTCTCCTGGCCTCCTACTTGCAATATTTATCTCTCTCTGTGTGTGTCTGTCTCTCTGTCTCTCTCTGTTTTGTTTTTTCAGACAGGGTTTCTCTGTGTGTCCTTGGCTATCCTGGACTTGCTTTGTAGACCGGGCTGGCCTCAAACTCACAGAGATCTATCATAACTTTTTCTTCAATGGATTGGCTTTGGTTATGTTCAAAATAGTTCATTCTCAGCAAGACTGTATTCTAAAATAATGAGTTTTTAACTTTTTATCTTGATCTCACTTACTTAACATGGCTCCAGACCCAGTCACTGAAATGTAGCGTGCAAGTAGAGTTAATTTGTTATGGGGAACCCGTGAATAAGGCAGCTGCAGAGTTTTCTTTGTCACAAAAGCCTCATGTTGCTAGGCATTGAGAAGTGGAGACTTGTAGAAGTAAACTTTGGACAGGATGCAGGAAATAGCTAATATAAGAGGCGGCTGTGTGTGGACAGGGCCTATAGTGTATCAATCAGATAACTGTGGCATCTGGATGACCCCAACTAACACTGACACACTCTCATGAAAATCCAACAGTAGAAGACAAGACACTTTCTATGCCATTATGCATTTTTTGACTCTCATCTTTAATACATGTATATTGCCAGGATTTGGTGGCCAACAATGGGCAAATTCTTGATGTATTTGCTTTTTCTAAACCTGGGGTTTTCCAACTCTTTTAAGAGCAATATGCAAAGTATTCAGATCTGGTTTTGCTTTGCTATTAAAGGCATTGTACAAAATGAGTCTTTTTGCTTTTCAAGAGGTGATGTCTTAAAAGACGGACTTCAGGAAAGAGACTTCACCTGCTGTACCTGCCTTTGTCTCATGGTGTACATAATCTAAAAGAAAGAAATTTAGTGTATTTTTTTTCTTATCAGATTTTCCAATGACAGTACTCTCCTTCTTTCCCACATATTCTCCAAAGGAAAAATAAATCCCATTGACTTCGATGAAAATCTTTGCAGCATACTTGTGGACCTACTTGTGTCCAAATGTGTGTAAAGAAACTGATTATGTTTTGCTATTTGGGGATTTCTGTCTCTAAACTGATTTACAAGACATAGGAGTAGTGGCTGGAGAGATGGCTCAGATGTTTAGAGCACTGGTTGTTCTTCCAAAGGTTCTGAGTTAAATTCCCAGCAACCACATGGTGCCTCACAACCATCTATAATGAGTTCTGGTGCCCTCTTCTTTCCTATAGGCACAAACGCAGGCAGAATACTGTATAAGTCTTTTAAAAAGAGAAGGAAAAGAAAAGAATAAAAAAAAGATATAGGAGTAGACTTCAAGACATTGGGAAATTCGAATTATTTTTTATTTGGAAAAACAATACTGGCAGTTTGTTGATCACTTACTCCACTTCCTGCCATGGTTTCCTTGACAACTCACAGTGAGTTTTAAATATCACCTTATTCTCATTTTGATGACCTAAGTAAATTTCAGTAATTCATGGCTTGTCAAAGGCTACAAAGTTACTTGGTGGTAGGGGTAAGACTCAATCCTTGCATCTAAATCCAGGTTCTTACTAGTTCAACATACTACATTCTTTTATGTTTCTTTCAGAATTCATAAAACAACTTGTTATTATGGGCATCTAAAACTCTTCATTTTGTTTTGAATTTATTAATTTTAGGGTAGTCTGCCAAGCATTACTCTATTAATTTATAAAAATACCGAATTTATTTATGTAAGAAAAAATGCCTATGCAAGTTTACTCTATGATTCCGTATTTGTCTTTGTAGTTTGAACCTTGGGCTTTTCTTTTACACAACACATCATGGAGTTTATTTGTGACATACCAACAGACAGATTAAAACAAGAGCAATTGACTCTTGTAAAACTGCACAGCTCACACTTGAAATGGTAGAAGAAATCAACTATAAAATATTCTAATTTGACAGGGATTTAGGAAAACCTAGTAAAATGCGTTTATGTTGCTTTGTGTCTCTCTTTATTATGACTATGGGCTTATGGAGGGAGCATTTCTTTGAGGACTGCTGTTGTTAATAATGGAATTGATAAGTGTATGCTGTTTATTGCAGTTTTAAAACCTGGTTTTACAGAATGAAAACTGGGATTTCAAGGGTGTGTGGGGGAATTTGAGATCATCAAGGAACAAATTATAACTTGAGATCTGGACAATTCTAGATTCTTCTAGCACTCCAAGAAGTTTAGTGCTGCTTGTAACCTTCTCTGGAGTAACTTATTTCCTCAAAGTAATTTCAGAAATCTTAGCAGTGCTGTCAGATGTGTCCAGGTGTGTTAGAGAGGCCGGAAAGCTGAATCAGCTTTCAGTAATGAAATGATCATTTTTAAAGGAAGAGAACTAAAAGAGAAAATAATCTCCTTCTTGGTTTTATACAGTAGAATAATAATAATAATTGTTTTATACTCATTTGATAAATGGCATTTGAAATGAGCAATGCCCGATACAATGTTTCCTACCCCACTCTCTAAATTTCAAAATTAAATATACAGACTACTAAAATTAAATATAATAGAAGCATATGACATATGAAGTATCAATCTGTGTTTTGAATAAATAATAGTTATTCATCCCCCTCCTTTTTTTCTTGTCTGACATTTGAAGCTTCCCCGGAGTGAATGACTTATGTTGAAGTCTTGACTAGTTAACAACTCTTCTCACTGAATACACAGTAAGGCTAGTACTCCTCCATTCTCAGCCCAGGCATAGATAAGCACAGGCCTATCTATGAGGTTCTAGAATTGACATTCCCTTTGGGACTTTGAATCTGAGTAAAGATGCAAAGACACTAAGCCCACCAAGGGGATGATGGGTAGTTGCAGGGAGGGCCAGACCGTCTCTGTGGTGTGATCTGGCTATGGTCTTTGCTGTTGACTTGTCCTGTGGCTCCTATGAACATCCTCAGTGGCTTTTCCAGTTGTCCTGTCAGTGCCTCCAGGCAGCATCCCAGTGAACACTTTCTGTTCTCCATTAACTAAAGCTGGTTCCTGGCACTGACAACCAAGGTTTTTGCTTGGGTCAACTCATACCAAACAGTAAAGGCAAACAGTGTCAGAAATATGCAAAACCTGAGAATTTTCAGCTAACTAGTGTATAGATCTTAAAATTCAGTGAAATTAAAATGTGTTTCATTATAATTTGGAGATATAGTAGAAGTGGTGAATGCATTACTTTGCCATTTTTCTGATTGTAATTTTAGCAAATATGCACTGAACCTATAATTGAAAGACACACCCTACCGAATTATTTGGTATATCAAATGTGTTGATTTGTCTTATGGCACATTCAAAAATATAATATAATTTATTAAGTATTAATGACAAAAAGGACCAAGGAAAAGCAGATACTTCTCCTGACACCACTGGTAACATGACTAACATTCCCAGTATGCCTGTCTGTTTCTCTATGAGAAAGAGCTAAACTTTACATACTAATATCCAAATTTCTCTTATCTGATTGTAATGGAAGCAAGTGCTTCCTTCATCATCTGGCTGATTTTTCACTTTTGCTGGCTTTCAATGTGATAAAGAGGCAGAGGAGGGAGGGATAACAGGAGGAAAGGAGAGAGAGAGAGAAAATTTCACGTTAAGATAAATCAAAGAAATAAAACATTATGTGCATATTCTGTCTCTTAACATTTGGTAAGTGTTCTCTGAATTTATAAAAGTAATGACTGCTTTTGGGAGAGTGAGGTGGCAATGTCTGTTTTAGTTTTGAAACATCTCAAGGCCATTTGTTGCCATAACTCATGTGCCACTGGACTGAAGTGAATGGATCTAATGTCAGTAAGTGCTTGCATAGTAGATTTACTAATTTAATAGAAAGAAGAAAACAGGAAAAAAAAAGGAATGTACACTTCATTTGAAATTACTTTTCATACTTCCTTCAAAGAATAGTATAATGGAATAGTATGGGTGATAAGGGTGATATCAGGGTGATAAGTAATATCTCTGTCTCACACTTATCCCCTGTTGTTCATCTCATTGTTACATTTCTTTATGTCATTCTGGTGTCCTCTCTAATGAGAAATAGGCTAGGAATGTTTTGGTCTATCTGGGGAAGGTAATTGATCCTGAAGCATTAGTAGCTGGAAGACTGAGAAATTCTTCATTGCAGAAATCATGTGGCAAACCTATCTTTGTAAGATCTAGCCTTCCACCCCCATCTTCATAGATATTAAATACACTTAGTCATTGGTACTAACAATTTTGTTTCTAGTTCCAACGTCTGCATGGTTACAATGCCTGTAGTATATTACTGTGAGCACAGTCTTTCTTCTTTCTTGTGATATTTTGATAAAAATCAAATTCCAGATATTTCTGTGAAATTGAACTTTTGAAAAATTAAAAAAATATATATTTGTATGTCATGTCTCCTCCCTAGGCCGTTATAGACTCCCTTGTATTCAAAGAGGACATTTTATCAAGTAAGCAGAGATTTTCCAAATTACTCCACAGTGGCTTCATGGAGCTGTTCTTGGGAACTACACAGGTTCTAAAGTTTGAGGCTTCTGAGTGGGATGGAGAAATGCTCAAAGTATTTAGAGTAATTTCTGTCTTTCCATTTGCATTCTCATGGCCTTTGATTCATTCTCTGGATTTTCACCCTCCAGCACCTCACAGACCTTCAGGTTGCTTTCCATTTGGACCTTGTGTCTATTTAAGTACACCTCACTTGCCGTGAGTCCTGAAAGAGGCTTCTAATCCACCACTGCATGTCTTACTTACTGAATCTAAAGCTTATTTCTGTCCAGATGAGCTTAGGAAAACATGATTGTCAAGCACTGGCTCGTTGATTGAAACTCCATATATCCCAGTATCAGATGATTCCAGGTTCCCCCTCCTCCTCCCTGCACACTTCCACTCCTCAGCCTAGCTGGACTATTTGGCTTTCTCTGACATTTCTCGTAATCTCTCACCTCCTTGGCTTCATCATGTTGTCATACGTGGAGTATTCTTTCTCTTTGCTCCTCTAGTGTTGACCAGCTCCTGTGTAATTGTAAGCCCGATGAAGATTTCCGATGACCACACCGTAGGCTGCCCCCACCTCCTTCATGAGTCTCCGTCCAGTCTTCAATTTCTTTTAGAGACTCAGTGAGCGTGCTCTCCTTTATCTTCTAAAAATTCCTCTAACGAAGGACTTACTGTTGTCTTTTATTTAATCTGCATTTTAAACTCCCATATATTCCCTACAAAGGAAGTTCAGATGTTGTTAAATAAAATTCCTTTTACTCTTGGGAAAAATAATGTCCTTGAAAACAGCAACAACTTGACCTACAAGGAAGCAGAAAAATCATTCTGCTTGTTCTTGAGAATAAAATCTCCACAATGTCCATCACGTGGAAGGGTATGGTAAGTGATGAATTTGTTAGGGAGATACTCTTGGAATTCAGTTTATCTTGCACATTCCTATGTGTGCTTTAGTTCATATGTGTGTGTGAAGCACAAACTGTAATATGTAGTGAAATCTTTTGAGTTCGTCCTCAATTGAAAACAAACTCATGAGAGGGCACCATGATCTTGGTCAGCTGAAAACAGACACGTGCAAGAACGGCTGATGTTTTGCTGGAAGCTGTCCCATGCAAGGGGCGTGGCTTTTGCTAGCTGGTAAAACAGCCTTGCATGGACACTGACAAATAGAAGCCCATGAATAGAGGGAAAAGGCCTTTGCATTGCTACTGTTTGTAAGGTGTACATCACTTTGCTGGTCTTCATTTTTCTACACTACACTCTCAGAGAGAAACGCTTCAAAGCAGAGCAGCGATGTTTGAGCCTTGCAGCTTTCCATGGCTTGTTCCTATTCAGTGGAATCTTGCTGTTTCTGCTGAATCACGGTGATTCACATTGCTGTTTAGTGTTTGTTTTTGGACTGGGCTGCTGGTACCCTGACAATGAAGAGTGCACTTGCCCCAAGGCACTGTGCCTAAAAAATATCCGAAACCCCCTTTTCCTAACAACCTTATTTCTCTCCTAAATCGGATCAGTGGGTTGGAAGGGAAGTAGAAGTGTTTAAGAACCCTAAAAAAAAAAATAGGTTTCTGAAAAATCTAAGCCTACAAGAATACACCATGATTCAGATCATTTTGGTCATAGAAATATTATAATAGAACTTTGTAATGTAAAAAAGCCATTTCTCATTACTTACATTTTTCTTATCTCTTGAAGAAGTAAATGTTTGTTGTGTCATTTCATGGTTAATGCCTCATCACTCCTTTCTGCCCTTTCCAGGGTTCTACGTTGTGTCCTTCTTTTCTCAAACATCTTTAAATTCTTCGCCTTAAGGTCACCCTTTTACCAGCAGCCATGCACACCTTTGCTTAGTTGTCAAGGTCCCTTGGCTCAGATTTGTTGCTGGGTTCCATGGTATTCTCTGCTGATACTGCTTTTTATATCTGTGCATCCCTTCTCACGGCTGATTTAGAAATATGTTTTGAAGGAAAGCAAACACATCATTCTGGAAGCTCTTTTCTCTTTCACATTACTTTCTTGAGAGCCTCTTACTAATCTTTTACAAAGTACTTAGACAACATTAACTACCTTTATTGTGTGGGGCACAATGGAATATTAAGGTATAGTCTATCCTATATTCAAAGGTAGGCTCAAGATAGACATCTACATTATGCATGTAAATTATGTATCAGTACAGTTCCAAAGAGTCTTTAAACTGAATCTAATACTTTGACTAGTATATTAGTTCTCACGCCATATTAATTTATTTAACATTTTATATCAAATGCAGGTATCTTCAGCTGGGCATGGTTGCAGACAGCTTTAATCCTATCACTCAAGAGGCAAAGGCAGGTAGATCTCTAAGTTTGAGGCTAGCCAGGTCTGGTATACAAAGTGAGTTCCAGGATAGTCAATGTTACAGAGAGAAACCCTGCCTGAAAAAGACAAAAACAAACAAATAAAACAAAATACAAAAAAAAACCTCCAAACCAAACAAAACAGAAAACCAAAATGACAACAAAAACCATCAAAACTCAGGTGTCTTCAAATCATGAGAAAATATTTTGAAACTGTCTTTCGGAGCATGATATTCTCTTACAAATATGCTTAATAGTTATCCAGGGACTCTGAGGATTCACACTCCTCAGCATGTCAGAGCACCCCATGTTTAGGTAGCACATGTGGTCAGAACACTGCTGAGCGCTCTCTGTACTGAGGAAATACTTCCCTTCTCCTCTATCCACACTCTTGTGGGAAGATGTCTCCAAGAAGCTCCCCTGCCTGGGCTTGTGAGAAAACAAATAAAATGCTTGTTGCTGTAGACCATTAAGTTATGGGATAACTTGTTTTAAACAGGAAGCTCATGCTGAGTTTGGTAGTTCAGATTGGGATTAGCTTTACCCCTGCTGAAGTTGTAGAGTAAGTTCAAGGCCAGCCTGGACACTTTAGTGGGATCCTGTGTGTCAGAACTTTTTGAAGTTGAAAAGGGGACAGAGAATGTAGGTCAAGAGTAAAGTCTTTGCCCAGCACTGCCAGACACTGGGTTTGACCCCAGCACCAGAAGGAGCAACAGAATCCTATGAGGAGCACACCAATTCTAACACTAGCTATTTTTTTTTTAATTTTTATACCATTAACTTGCATTAATTGTATAAATCAAATCATTCTTTGTTTTTATATCTATACATTCATGCTTCCTGTATTATTTATGTACCCCATCAAGTCTTCTTCCCTATATCCCTCCTTTGGGCTCCACCTTCCTAGTTCCTAAAAGTCCCTCTTAATTTCCCCTTCGTCTTTTCTGTCTCCATTTTCTACTTGCACAAGGCTTACACATTGGCGTCCATGCGTGAGTGAAACATGTGGCATTTGTCTTTCTGTGTTTAGTTCCACTTAACCAGAGGTCTTTAGTCACCTCCAAATTGTTACAAATGGCAGAATTTCTTTTCTTTTGGTGTGTAAATATAGTATATTTTCTTTATTTCTCTATCTGCTGAGTAGCATCTTGGTTGGTTCCACATTTTGGCTGTTGGGGTTGGTGCTGCTGTGAAGCATGAGGCACAAGCATCTGTGTGCTCGGCTGTTCATCGGAACAGTTTTGCCCTCTTTGTGTCAACATTAGATGGTAGAGTTGCTGGACATATTATGGTGGTTCTCGGTGTCTTTTGTTGTTTTTGTTTTTCTTTGTTTGCATCTCCATAGCATTTTATATAGTACTGTGCTAGTGACTTCTTACCTGCTTCCTCGCTGTGTAAATGTTTCTTTCTTCATCTGTACCTTTATGATAATTCTTTGAAGACTTGCACGTTGTATATTCCTTTCTTCTTTACTCACATTCTCAGGAAGACAAGTGCCTTTACTGGTAACAAGTGTTTCATACATTTTCATAGTCCTTATAAGACTTAGAATTTGAGCATAATTACAGATTAATTCTTGATTGTTGAGTGAATAAAACAAAGCTTTGCTTGATTAATTAATCTTTTAAAAGAAGACAGAATAGCCGGGCTAGATGAATGAAGTTGCACAGAAGCTGAAATATCCAAGGAAGTCATAGGTCTCCTTAACAACTTGTTGATAGACAAGAGTTTGGATGGATGGATGTAGAGGTAAATAGAAGGTTCAGACCAAGTTCCGTGGATATTTCAGTTTGGGCTCTGTGGACTGGTCTTTCTATTGGATCTAGGAGATGGGAAAATATAGCCAAACTTCACTTAATATAGCACACAATCTTCTATGCTGAATATTTGATTGAACTTGAAAATGGACTCATTTTCAGGGTATTACTTGTAATTTTAAACTTCATAAGGAACTGGAAGGTATGATGCCTTTTGAATAAGAATACAGCAGTGCTCTTAGACTGTTAAAGTAGGCTATGTACATAACCAGGTACAGGAACTCTCATAAGTAAGGAGAATTCAGAAGCAAATAGCTAAGTCAGGAAGTTATGAGCTGAATAGTTCTTCATATTAGGCATGCTATTTAAAAATACTCTCTTCATGAAATGGTAGACTCTTTTGAAATATATCATTAAATTATAGACTTCAAATTGTGTGATTCTTATGTTGACAGCCAATGTCTTTTAGTGTTTTTACGCTAGTGCTCTTATTGTTTTAAATATTATTCATCATTATTTCATATGTGTATATATGTACCATGGCACATATATAGAGGTAAGGGGACAATTTAGAAGAGTCCAGTCTCTTTTTGCAATGTGTGCCCCAGGGATCTGAAACCAGGGCATTAGGGTTGCGCAGCAACCACACTTACCCAATGAGCACTGTCCAGAACCTAGACCTCTACTTTTAGAAAGGATATAAGTTGGTAAGCAGCCATTTTAATGCTACCTAATGGTATTTAAGATGTCAGAAACAATGACATGATTGTGTGTATGTGGGACCAGTTAACACACAACACAATGATCATATGCAGTAATAAGCTTTTTGAAAATTTTCAGTCTTATCAGGACCTTTTGAAAGCTCCTAGGTCATCAGGACTCTAACTTGGGGAGACTCAATAAAACACTATCTTGTTGTGACAAGCCAGAGTACAAGAGGACAGCTATTCACAGTCACAGTCAAAGGCTTCAAGGCATTTGCCCTCTAGTGGGAATGAACTGCAGACAGCTGCCCAACCCATTTCCTGGCCTTACTGGCTGGGAGATAAATTAAATTAAAAGCTATTTCAGTGTTAGTATTTCATTGACGTTTAAAAGCGAGAAAGATGGGAAATATAAATCCATAGCTATATAGTGAAAGAATTGGGAGTAGAAGACAGGAGAGAAGAAAGGAAAAAAAAAAGTGGTAAGGACAACCCTGGAGGGGAGAGGATGAAGCACAGGGTTGAAGGATCAGAGTGCCAGGGGTCAATCTGAGCCAGGGCAAGAACAGAGAGAGGCAGCAGTGAAGAAATGAGCCAAATGCAAGGAAGAATAAATTGACCTGTGATAAAGGAGGAAATGAAAGTAGGAGAAAAGAAAATACTTATCGTTTAAATAGCACTTTTCATTTTCAGAACGCTTTCTAAATATTAACTAATTAACCCTCATTGCAGTCCTGGGCATAAGCATTATTATCATCATCATTATTATTAATAAGTAATGTAGAAGGGGTCAGGAGGGTTATACATACAATGCTTTAAATCTTGCACAAGCATTTTCTTTCTCTGACATGAAAGCGGTCGCTGGAAGGGAAATTTTGTTTCGAATTCTTGAATCCATTATTGCTGGAAGAGTTCTTCACTGTCTTGCATCTCTCACCTAGCTGACTCCACGCCATCTCGATCTATCAATAATTTCTCATCTGCAGTTCATCCTTGATCACAGGAAAAACCAAAGAGCCTTTAATTCAGTCTTGGCACTTTTGGTTGATAGAATTATTATAGGTAGTACCACCACTTCTGAGAACAATCTGTAACAATCTGTGACTTCTCTTGAATGTTCTTTTTGCGGACATTATCTTTACTTTGGTGCACTGAGAGAGGAGGGAGCTTTCCACACATTCGGGAAGTTCTCGTTCTATTTTGTTAATTCCACTTTCATTTTCTGGGGAAAGATTGAGGTTGGGTTTTAGAAAATAGATTGATTAAACCTTTCGATGTATACTGTGAAATTCACTTTTTCTTCCAGTTAGAATAAGCAAATGACCACAGACCTTTAACAATGTAAATTTTGCTTCCATTAGGACCTGACATTCACAAGCTAATTATTCTCCAAGTAGGAGACTGGGGCTTCCCTTGTCAATAGTGACAAGAGGGGCTGCTTGGTCCTGTGCTATTTCTGCACCTCTTTCACATCCTTCGAGACAGAACTTGTGCAGAAGCAAATTTTAACATGCATGCAGGTTCATGTTAGAGTTAGAGGGAGACTCTATTGTTCCCGATGCATACTTTGTCTTTTACATTTTCAATCTAAATATGTTTTATAGGTATTGATTTTCTTTTGTTTGGAAGCATTGTAAATGATACACAGTTCCTTAAATGAAGTTTTTCAATCCTTACAGTTTTTCAAAATTTTGCCGCTAAAAATAATATTACATCTTTTTTTTTACATTTATTATAACAATTTTACATGTATTTACTTAGTTTGCATGTGTGTGGGGTATATATGGCACTGTGTGCACATGGAAGTCAAGGGTTACTTGCAGGAATTTGTTGGTTTTTTGTTTTTTTTTTTCTAGCATGTGGATCCCAGGGGCCAAACTCAGATTACCCAGTGTGCCAACAAGCCGACTCTTCTACCCACTGAGCCATTGCCCAGACCCTAAAGCACAACTTGAGGTAGGTCACACATATAAAAAATTGTTGGACTCATGATGCTTAATAGAGCATAGCTTCTCTTTTAGATGAAGCAAATACCTCGTTTCCTAATTTGAGAAGATGAACTATTAACACATTAGCTGTTTAACGTATGTAAAAAGCTTTGTCAATTTTCATGTATCTTTAAGATTTTACAGTTATTTGAGACAAAGAGTTATTTGTTGCAAGATGAAAAAAAATCTATTGTGTTATGAATATTGTATCGTATTGTTTTTTTTTAAGTAATAGAAGAGATATAAAAAGATTAACTAGATAAACTATAAGTAAATGTTATATAGTTCCTCAAATGAATGAAACCACAATAGTTATAGTCATTGTGTGATAGAATTGTGTGGGATCTTATAAATTTCTGTCCATTTTAAAAGTTACTTGTGTGTCTTGATATAAGTTAACTTGTTTTCAAGATTATTAACTATACAATCCCAGAAGGCCTCTCTGGAAATACTACTGTCTATTAATAATGCTGACAAAACAGGGCTCAGGGAACTCTGTGGAGAAGCAGAAAGCACATAAGAGCCAGGGGCCTTCAGGACACCAGGAAAACAAGGTCTTACAAACAGCACAACCAGCGCACATATGAACTCAGAGACCAAGGCAGCATGCCCAAGAGTCTGCACCAAATGAAGCCCTAGAGCTGAGGGCACAAGCCCCCATCCCTAACAGAGGAGCTACCACCAACTGATAACTACTTGCAAGTGAAAAGTTAGTTTTCTCCAAGGGAGTCTCACCGGGGAGACAACTACTCTGGCGGGTAGGCCCCGGGCCCAGCAGCAGATGGTCCACAGAAAACAAGCTCAGTGACTTCTTCAGGGGCTCTTTGTCTCCTAGTGTTGTGTCATGGGTATAAAAAACAAAGCGAAACAACAACAACACAATCCTTACAGGTACTTTCATATGTATTATAGCTTCCAATTTTGTCTTTTTATGGGATTTCTCTGTGTGTATGTCTGTCTACCTGTGTTTTATGGGGTTTATATGTGTGTATGTGTGTGTCTATGTCTATATGTGTTTCTTGTGCTTTTCCTTTGGCCCTTCCTCTGTCTTCTTTTTTTGTTCTATTACAATTTGTTTTTGTTTTATCTTATTTCACTTTATTTTATTATATTCCTTAGATGCCTGCTTGTTTTTGAATGAGAGACAGGAAGGCTCTGGAGCCCACTGGGAGGAGAAAAAAGAGGGACTGAGGTTCAGGAAGAAAAAACATAATAAGGATACATTATATGAAAAAAAATCTATTTTCAATAAAAGAAAAATAATTAAAAGTATTAACAAAATTATGAGTTTTGAATCCATAAAATTTCTTCTCCTTTAAGAATTTTATATATTTAATTTTAGTATATTACAAGTAAAAATATTTTATTAACATTTAAATTAATGTTTAAAATTTTAATTAATAAAATATTTTATTTTAAATATTTATTTTTCAGAAGGTAATGTCGTTTTATGTTCTTCTTATGATTAGAAGAATATAACGTGTTCCCGGGCTCCTCTACATGTGTGTGCTAACAGAGGAGAATTAATTGTAGTTAAAAAGACTGTGGTTTGTCAACAGCTTGTTTTAATTTCTTTATGTTCCCAACATCATAATGTCACTAGCGATTTCACAACATTATTTTGGGAAATAGGAGTCCCTAGAGCAAATTTGTTTTAAAGAAATAGAAACTACTTTGGAGATCTTATTCTATATCTGTCAATCTTTAAAAAAAATGTAGTTCAGAAGAAGCTGATGTTGGTGCTTCTTTGCAAAGAATATATAATCAATGTAGAGCAGGAATTAAAACATGCAAACACACAAAAACCAGCTGGATGCCAAACTGTATGCTCTGTCACAGAGCTGGGGAGAATAGAGGAACTGTACTGGCCTGGAATGCCATCATATGGTACTCCGGGAAGCGACCGTCCAAGTCGCGGTGGCAGCACAGCGCGCTTGTGGACATTATCCTCCCAACATTGCTAGCGCATAGGCCCGGCTCTGTGCGTGGGCCTCGGGCTGAGGCTGCAACGTGAGCAGTTCAGATGTGTTCCCTGCCCTGTTCCTTCCTGAAGAACGGGTGTTTCCCCACAGAGTCCTTTCAGCCCGTCCTGTCCTGAACTGTGAGAACTGTTCAGACGGGTACAACGAGTAAAATATTTAATTAAAAACCCTTGAATTTGAGAATCTCTGCAAAAATTGAAAGTTTATGATATGGAGTAGGCTATTAGCTATTTGGAAATTTATCTTTTAAATATATGCTAAAAGACAACAAAAGTATATGCTAAAATATTTGATGAAAAAATAGTGATGAACTTCAAGATTGGCTTTTTAATATGAGTTTTAAAGAACAGAAGCAAAGGTGTGCCATTAGCAAGATTTCCCAAATAATATGGGTGGAGTAAAATTAATGAAGATCAGACTACTCCTATTTTATAAAGAGAAAACATGACCCTGAAGTCTGGATTTGTACTTTTGCATGTCAGGACACATCATGGAAAGCTAGGCTTTCCATCTTCTTCTGACATCATTTTCC
Organism: Psammomys obesus; assembly: GCF_907164565.1. Classification (NCBI taxonomy): domain Eukaryota; kingdom Metazoa; phylum Chordata; class Mammalia; order Rodentia; family Muridae; genus Psammomys; species Psammomys obesus. The sequence continues at coordinate 18,609,235 of NW_026596109.1, read as the reverse complement.
AGAATCCTTGAATAGAGTATTGGAGATAGACTAACAGTGCTTTAGCTACATAATCAATTAAGTAGCTACATAATCAAATAAGTGATTTTATGTAGAACAAAGAAGAAAATTTACTACTGTTTCCTTTTTCTGGAGTTGCCACCAGAGAGAAGAAACTAGCAGTGTGATGCTTCTAGAAGCGGGTTTTCCCAAACTAGCCTAAACCAGTATGGTTGATAGAAATGTCCTCAAAGGGAACATAACGTGCTATTTCCCCTGGCAAGCATATGGAAACTTGAAATATACTATATTTTTTTCCCCCAGCAAGCAAGCAGGCTGCACACACATCTATCATTATTCAGTATCAAACTAAAAAAAATCTTATTCTGAATACGAGTTCCTACCAACTATGTAGCTCCCAAGTATGGAATCTGCAACTGCTGGTTCCATGATGATCAAGGAGCATGCTGTTTGAAAGACCATAATTTGGCTCTAAGTAATCGATACGCTATTTCGAAAGCCATCTCAATGCACAGTTTGATTTAACGACGCGGAGAGCACCACACAGGAGCTGCTGCCCCACAAGTCTTGTTAAGTCAGGGTCTCCTAACTTGGTATTGGTTCATTTTTGGAGACACCAGAAATTTTATTTTTCACTGGCATTAATGAATCTCTTTTAGATTATAGAGGAAGGAGGGTTAATGGCTTATGGCTAAATAGAGCCCCTATCCCCCAGTCTCTTCCTCTAGCTTCTTCTTCTTTCTTAGTCCTGAAATGAGAAGAGAGTAAAATGCAGAATTTAAACATCATGTGGACCATAAACATGCAAATTCTTTGGCTGAAAGTAGTGTTTGTTGATATGAGGTTTTACAAAAACCTATAGCATTTAATCATTGTTCCAATCTGAAGAATACTGTTGTTGAGATATGAAGAAATATAAATCCTGGTAATAGCCTAGATTGTCTTTTTTATTTTTAAATCTGAGAAATAGAAAACAGTAGGAAGTAAAGTGCTCCAGGTAGAATAGTTTTAAAAACACTCGAGCCAGGATTTGAACCTGAATTTTCATTATTCTGTGGCATGTAGGAGGGCTGCCGCCCAATGCTGGGACACAAAGAGGACAAGACCACACTACCTAGCCTGCACCAGCAGTCCATCACGCCCTAACTCTGCTCCGGAAGCTGGTTAAACCCGCCAAGGAAGGACATCCTGATGAGTTTGTTGCAAATTTCAAGTTTTTGCAAAAGCGACCAAAGCAATGCAGCTTTAATGATTTACTGGCTGACGTGGATGCAGGCAGGACTGGTTGCTGTGCTTTTGTTCGTGATGCTCGGCTGATTGGGAAGAAATGTGTATCAAGTAGGCTGAGAAAGGTCAGATGACAGAGTGGGATGTGGACAAAGCAGGGGCTAGGCAGAGTAGAAAAGTGAGAGGAAGGGAAATCTTCAGTGACCCTCCAGAGAAGTCACTGAACTCTTAGGCAATATGAATGCATTGAGGACAGTCTGACACAAAAATACATTCGATCTGGGCTTTTTTCTTAATTAAATTCGAGCTGTTTGAGTAGCTGACTGAATAATGGGGTCAGGGAGGCAAGAGCAGCAACCTTAAGGAATCTTTCCTCTTTCATTCGTTACGTTTATAGATGGTTTTGCCTTTTTTTCAGCAACCCATGGGAAGGCAGGGTCATTTACTGTCTCTACCTTATGGGTTAACTTAGAAAGTTCTGCACGATGTGCACTTACTTGGAAGCAAGCTGTCTGACCAGGCTGGTGGAAGCAGCGCCCACAGTTGGTAGAAGCTCTGCCACCTGTCTATCCTTTCACCTCTGGGATATCGCAAACACCAGGGTGTGTGTATGTGGAGTGGCGAGGGAGGTGAGGGCTAGATGGACGCGGCCAGGCAGCTGGGCTCAGTGCTATCTGTCTGTAGCTACACTCCTAAATGGACCCTGTATCGTCGTTATGGACTGTAGGTGGCATCCTTCATAGTCATTACAACTTGCAGTGCTGCTAGAATGTGTGGTGTTGGAGTAGGCTGTTTATGAGTCAGGATGATGTGAGGTAGGGCCCCACGATTTCACTTCATCATGTCTCTACTAATGCCTCTGGAATATGCTGCTCATTCCCAGAGGATCGGAATAGATTCTTAGTGGAAACTGCTTCAGAAACAGGAACAAGGAAGACCTACTGGTCTGGAGGGTCCTAGACTTTAACAGCAAAACCAGAAATTGTCTACCAGCTGAAGGGCTGGATCAGCTTGTGTCTGGTGGAGCTGGAGCGCTCTCTGCTGTCGAAGAGCAGAAGTGCACGTACAGAAGGCTCCTGACAAAGCCTTACCACCGCATCTAAAGATGCTTCCTTCCCAAACCAGATGTCTTCCGAGGATCACAACATCTGCCTCCACTCAATGGTGGGGCTTTGGATTTTAAGAAATTTACATCTACGCTAAGCATTCAATGATATCAAAGCCCACGCAGATTACAGCTTTGTTTTTTTTTTTTTTTTCCTTTTTACTTGGGTGAAGCTTATGGTATTAATCAGTCTGGAATGATACGGATTTGTATATGAAATATTTCTCACAAAGAGAGGTGCTATCGTAGCACCTCTACTTCCTTCTTTTTGAGTGATTCGTCTTTCTATATCTGGGAAGCCAGATTATTAGAATACCGCTTTTGAAGCTCCTTTTGAAATGTGTGTGATATGAGCCATATGATTAACATGGCAGAAAATCATGCACAGGAGTCTAGGTGCTGTGATGTGAGGCGTATGGCAGCTCCTGTACTAAGAAGTGGCATGGGAGCCATAGCAGGAGTTAAGAGTTGGCGGGACTGCCACTTGCATCTGTTTGTTTGTTTGTTTGTTTTTTAATAGAGGGCTAAAGATCCTAAAAATGTCCAGTAGTAGATAGAGGCTGTCTCTGACAGGAACTCAGTGGCTGGCTTTTTGATCACCTCCCCCTGAGCGAGGGTGGGGGTGGGGGTAGGGGTGGGGAGCAGCCTTACCAGGCCACAGAGGAAGACAGTGCAGCCACTCCTGATGAGACCTGATAGACTAGGGTCAGATGGAAGGGGGGGAGGACATCCCCTACCAGTGGACTGGGAAAGGGGCATGGGAGGAGAGGAGGGAGGGAGGGTGGGATTGGGAGGGGACAAGGGAGGAGCTAAGCTGGGATACAAAGTGAATAAATTGTAATTAATAAAAACATTTAAAAAATAAAGGGAAAAAATGTCCAGTGTTAGCAAGTGAAAAGGCTGGGTTTTAAATGTGACCCACCTATGGCAGGTGTTTGCAGAACCCTTACAAAGTGACAGAGAAGACAATATCCCTGAATTTAGGTAGCCTGTTTAAAAAAAAAATAACTCTGCCTTTCAGAGGCTCCTGTCCTGTTCCCTGGCTTCTGATGTCTATCTTGTTTGTTCTTCTGAATGAGGGTTGAGCATCTTCCTTAGGATCTTCCTTGTTGTTTAGCTTCTTTACGAGTATAGATTTTAGTACCTTTATCCTACCCCAACCAAGGACAATGCATGGAGAGGAACTAAAACTCTGGCTGAGATGTAGCCCATAGACTCAGTCTCCAAGTGGGGTCCCTAGTAAGGGGGGCAGGGGCTTCCTCTGGCATGAACTCAGTGGCAGGCTCTCTGCTCACCTACCCTTGAGGGGGGAGCAGCCTTAACAGGCCACAGAGGAAGACAAAGCAGCCAGTCCTGATGGAACCTGATAGGCTAGGATCAGATGGATGGTGAGGAGGACCTCCCCTATCAGTGGACTAGGGGAGGTGGATAGGGGAAGAAGGAGAGAGGGTGGGATTGGGAGGAGATGAGAGAGGGGGCTACAACCAGGATACAAAGTGAATAAATAGTAATAAATGATAATAATACTAAAAAAGTAATCATGGAAAGATGTAAATAATGTAAAAACTACAGGATCAGCATTGAAAAACTTAGAATTTTAACAGTATTAAGTAGATTAACAACATCATGCAGTCATCACTAAGATATTTCCAGAATCCTCCTTTTTCTGAACTAAAACTTTTCCCATAACACACACACACACACACACACACACACACACACACACAATTTTTTTGGCCCTTGGTATGCTTGTATGTGTGAGGCTACATGTTCATGTATGTGAGTGTGTGTGTGCCATAGGTCACATGTGGAGGGCAGAGGACAACCTTGTCTTGGTTATCCAGTTTGTTTGACAGAGGGTCTCTTCTTCACTGCTGCTTACCCAGGCTAGATGGCATGGGAGCTCCTAGGACATGTCCTGTCCCCACTCCTATCTTGCTGTAGGGTTGCTGGGGTTACATACACTGTGATACACGGCCTCTGACTTCACATGTCTTCTGAGCTCCAGTGTTGGGTCCTTATGTCTGGGGAGGAAGTACCCACTGAGCAATCTATCCATCCCCAATAAAACCCATTAAGCCATAGTGTTGTGCCATACACTTCTTGTTGGAGTTACTCAGGAGCCCGAGACAGGAGGATGAGTAATGTGATGAGATTTCATTTCAGAACCAGCCAAGTACTGAGAGGTGGCACAGACAGTAAGGTGCTTTCTGTGCAAGTAAGACTGCCCAAGTCCAACCTCCAGCACCCACATAAGAAACGAGGTGTGATGGTGAATGATTTTCATTTCAGCAATGGGGGACACAGAGATCAGTGGACCCCTAGGTCTTGCTGGCCAGACAGCTTAGCCTAATCTGTGAGAGATCCTGCCTTAAATAAGCAAAGTTGATAATTCCCAGGGCATCATTCGCATGCGTGCCCATATTCCTGCACATGATTCATCTTCCCACAATGGTGCACACACACTCAGAGAGGGAATCCCCTAAGCCATTTTTTTTTTTTAAAATTCCTGTTCACTCTGGAAACTAACATTCTGTTGCTCTTCTTATTAACACCATTAATTAATTTTTTGTTATCTCTATTAGGCACTTCATTTAAATAGAATCACTCAATATTTGTTCTTTCCTGTGTGGATTATTTAATTTAGCACAGTGTCCTGCTGGCTCATTCATGTTACCGCCAGGATTTTATTCCTTCCTGAGGCTGAATAAGTACTTTGTTCATTCACTGACAGGTGTTGACGACGTTGCTCCCTTTTAGCTTATGTAAATAGTGCTAACGTGAACTCTGATGTACAGGTACATATCTGTGTCCCTATCTTCAGTCCTGCCTATAAGCAGATGGGAAACGGCTCAACCATGTGGTCCGTTTATGCTCCAAATAGAGATTTAAAGCTAAGTAACATATAACCTCCATTATATACACCTGCTGCAACTAACATTCCTACCCAAAATGCAGGAGGACTTGTCTGCATTCTTCCCGGTACTTCTGTTTCCCTGATTGCTGGTGAAGCTGAGTTTCTCTTTTGGGCCACGCAAATAACTTTGTTGGATTTCTTAGTTAAGTCTTTTCTTTCATAATTGACTTTATTGCTCTTTAGTTGCATAACATTCTGGCCATGGGATTTGCAAATGTATTCTTCCACTCCATGAGTAGGTTTATATTTTTGTATTATTGGTAGGCTTTATTCATCAAAGATTTTTTTTTGTTTTCAGATTTATTTTATTATTATATAATTATAATATTATTACATGTATTATTTAAATTTTGTTTATAAACATAAATAAATTTTATTTATTTTTACTGTTTTAAATTATGTGTATGTAGGGAGTATTTTGTATGTGGATATTTGGCAATTTTAATATCACTCAGAGAGACTGTCTTTTCTCTTGGCACCCTTTCTCACAAGTCATCTTATTATGTGTATATGGGCCTGCTCCAGAGTTCTGCTCTGCTCAGCTATTTCTTTGTCTGACTTTATCCCACACTGGTTTTGACTTCTGTAGCTTTGTAATGCATTTTGAGGTCAGGAACTGCAAGAACTCTGATTTGATTCCTTTACAAGATTATTTTGGAGTCTTTTAGAATTCTGTCGGAATTGTAGGATATAACTTTGTACTTATCAGTGAACCAAAATTTAATTTTTATACAGGGGACTTCTCTTGTATGCTTTGCAAGTGCTAATGTCCACTCCATAGTTATATCAGAAGAATGCCATTAGCCAGCCACCGTCTAGAAGTTTTCATTAGTACTGAGTAACATTAAAAATAAGACTAATATTAATCACTATACCTAAATAACCACGGCATATGCAAGTACTAATTTGCCTTGGAAACCAAACGATGATCAATTAAAAAGTGAAAGGAAAATAGCTGAGGACCACTGCCAACCACCAAGATGCTATACAGAACGCAAACATATTTTACACGGACCCTGAACAAGAGTGAGAAAGAGATAAACAGTTTAATCGCAGTAATAGATTATATTTTCCATCTGTTTCTTTTGTAAACATGAGTTGCTTTCTGGACTCATTTTATTTCATCGCATGACTGTATGTTTGAGACAGAGTGACAGTATCTTAGCTATCATAACTACTTTAATACATGGCAGAGAAATCTCAAATAAAGTAGAGAACATTCAAGTTGCTCTTTAAATTTAGGGTCAGATGGTTCAACTTTTAGAAAAGACCCTATTGTCATGCCAGAGCATTGGCTTGCTACATAGGAAGCCCTTGGTCTAATCCTCAGATAGCCTATCACAAATCCTTTTTGGACTTTTGGCATAATGATATCATTACAGTAATTTTTGAATTGAAAAAATATATAGGCCTCCTAGTTTCTTTCACTATGACCTGAAAGAGCAGCACCTCTGACTTCGAGCCCAGACCTCTTCCTCAGTGGCACTCAGCACCTTTTCCACTCTGTACTTCATAACTGTGTAAGAACTGGAGGAAAATGCATTCTGTTCTCTAAACCCTACATAGAAATGGGGGTAATAACCAAGAAACTGCCTTCACGGAAGACAGCCACAGCCTAATGCTCTGAGGGAAGTTTTCACAGCTGCTAAGCTCAAGCCACCAGAATGGTGTGTCCTGTCTGAAGGGACTCTGCAGTGATGAGTGTGCGTGGCTGGCCCGGGGCTAGGTGGATTTGGATTACAGGAATACCGCAATATTTGCTTCCTCTGAGGTCCTCAAAGACTTTTAAAATACAAGCATGATTTTGAGAAACGTCATTTTACACCTGTCACTTCGGTCCCATGAAGGTCGTTAACAGCAAGACAAGAGCGTTGTAGCACAACAGGAAGCAGCCACAGTAGTGCTCGCCAGTGTAGCTGCCATCAAATCTCCACTTTACATAGAGCTCTTCTTATAAAAATTCATTCCTAGCAACTGACACATTTGTCTTGTTGCTCAGATTCTTTTCCTGAGGTGGCCAGAGGTGAATGTTGCCTTTCCTCCAGATGGTAAAGCTTGAGTTGTGAACAGTGAAGATGTCTTCATGGCTCTTAGAAGCCCCTGAAGGAGTTTCCACAACTGACATTTGATAGGCAGCATCATCCTTCCAGGACTGAAGGGTGGATTTATCCTTCTTTACCATCTTCCCTATAACTTGAAAAAGCTTTTGAAGTGAAGTCGAATTTATACCTCATTGACAAAAGCACTGGTGAAGGTGCCTTCAAAGAAGGGTCTTGCATCAGCAGTTAGAATTTTGTCAGGGTTTGTCCTTCTGAATGAGGATTGAACATCTTCCCTAGGGTCTTCCTTGTTGTTTGGCTTCTTTAAGACTATAGATTTTAGTATGTTTATCCTATATTATAAGTCTAATAACCAGTTATGAGTGCGTGTATACCATGTGTGTCTTTCTGTTTCTGGGTTACCCCATTCAAGGTGATATTTTCTAGTTTCCACCATCTCCCTGCAAATTTCATGATTACCTTGTTTTAAACTGCTGAGTAGTATTCCATTGTATAAATGTACCACAATTTCTATATCCATTCCTCGGTTGAGGGACATCTAGGTTGTTTCTGGATTCTGGCTATTATGAATAGAGCTGTTACAAACATGGCTGAACAAATGTTCTTGTTGTATAGTTGAGCAGATCTTGGATATATGCCTAGGAGTGATATAGCTAGATCTTGAGGTAGCACTATTCCTAATTTTCTGAGAAAGAACCAGATTTATTTCCAAAGTGGTTGTACAAGTTAACATTCCCACCAGCAATGGAGGAGGGTTCCCCTTTCTCCATATACTCTCCAGCATGTATTGTCAAACACAATAGATATCAGAAGCAGAAGACAGGGAACAGGACAGGAGCTTAACATAGAGGGCCTCTGAAAGACACTACTGATCGGGTATTGATGCAGAAACTGATACCCATAGCCAAACTTTGAGCAGAGTGCATGAAATTTTATGAAAGAAGGGAGAGATAGAAAGACCTGGAGAGGACAGGAGCTCCAAAAGGAGACCAACAGAGCCATCCCAAAAAACCAACCAATCAGACAAACAAACAAAAAAACATAAACTACATCTGAGCCTTGGGGGCTCAAACAAAAAAACAGACTACATCTGAGCCTTGGGGGCCCTGCAGAGACTGATATCCCAACCAAGGACAATGCATGGAGAGGACCCCAAATCCCGGCTCAGATGTAGCTCATAGATCCAGTCTCCAACTGGTTTATATGCTCTATTACTTTCTTAATATAAATAGGCTGTAGTTATAGATCTGTTATTTAATTTCTTGATTTTTAGATATTTTGGAATTTAAATGTAAAATACAGTGCTTTTCATAGACTGCTTTCCAAATTTGTGATTTTGAAATTTCAACAGATTTTGTAAGCAAAGTAAATCAGGAACACACAAGACATTTTCTCCAGAATGTTCCATGTCAGACAGGAAAGGTTATTTCTGAATTGGGAAGAGTGAACCTAGAAAAGGAATCTTTCGGTAAAGCCATTCTGAGTTTTCACATGTCCTTTGTAGAGTCATCATGTAGATGAAAGTTTATGTTAAACATTACATGGTAGAGTGAAACCCTGGAACAGCAAGTCCAAATCTTTGATTTTTATCAAGCCATGACACGTAGAATGTATCTCCCATTAAATGTTCTCTAATCCATGTGATTCTAAGCCCTGAAATTACAGCTCATACGAGCATAGATGGAAGACTGGCATGCAGCCTACGCCACGCAGCAGTTTAGTCATGTAAGTGGAGACTACCTAAGGTACCATGGTCTTTCAAACTATCTGGGAAGAGGCCGAGCTATGCATTCCCCCTTCTCGACTCTTTGGCTAGTCTATGCTCTGTTGCACATGGCTCCAGGGCTTGACTTCTGCTTCACAAACTTGTTTAGCTAGGGAGAGTATTGACAGTTTCTGACCTCTCTCCCAGCTCTAATTTCCATTTCCTCCTTTCTTGTGACCAGTACCTCTCTATCCTTAACAGGTTTTACACGTACAGTTCACTTTATAAAGAGGTAGATAGGTCTGGGTTAATAACTAACTGACTCTCTGACTTGCAGATCCCTTATGCTGTGCAATAAATGTGTGCGAAGGAACACATTCTCACTTTGTAGAAAAGTGAGGCCAGGGGACATTTTTGAAGGCATGGTCAGTGAAAAAGTTTCTTTAAACAAACAAATATAACAAAACTGAAATTTGTGTTAATTATAATAAGTTCCATGTTTTCTTTTAGCTATAAGATTAAAATATCTGAAAGCAGTAAACTCAAAGAAGGCTGTTGACTCAGACCCCACACTACAGACTGATTGCCAAGCAACATCTTGTGAATGAGCACAAAGCAACAACAGCCATATCGCTCAGCAAAGCTCTCCTTATGTTACTTTGTAATGTCCCATTTAATACTTCTTTGGGGCCAAAGCTAAATCTTGGGTCGCACTTGTCTTTAGATGAGCAGTGCTTAAGAATCATTTAGGACCTGGAAGCATATATAAATTCCTTTCCCTGTGGCTCAAGAAAGTTTTGTGTACTTCAGTTCCATGAGTAGCTTGCAAGTTTAGGAGGTGAGTACTGTAGGTGAAGCTAAGTCTGAAAAGCAGAAGAGCAAGCATTCTTTCTACTCACCCTTTAAATTAATTGCCTGTGACATTTTGTTAAATTTGGGTTTTTTAAATGGGTTTCAGTCCCAGAATGTCCATCAACTGATACCTAAAATGTATTATATTTTTATAACGATTCTATACGTGTAAATTGGCAAGGTTAGGGTATAAAATTGAAGACTTTGAAGCAGAGTGAAATCAACTGGCTTATGCACACATTAAGCTCATCTGTTTGCTCTATTTTTTTTTTTTTTAATTCATCACACACTTCATTGACTACAGTTTCCTGGAAGACAAACATTCATTTATCTATACATTTCATTGATATAGCTGCAAAGTTCATGTTTGCTTTGGTCTCTGCAATTAATAAGGGACATTCAGGCACAGTTTTTTTTTTTTTTTTTTTTTCATTTGGTACTGACAAGTCTTCTACTGAGTTAAATACTGTCTCTTAAAGTTAAGAAAGAAGGGAAAATGAAAGAGTTCCACAAACGTGCTGAGCAGCCCAAGTGTATATGTGTGTGATGTAGATCACAGTGGTGTGAAGTGACAGTTTAGTTCCAAATCCACTGCTCTTCCCAGCACAGTTTTGGTGCTAATTCTTGGCAGAAGCCATGGATACAAAAGTTTCCTCGTGTGTCATGAACGGATGAAGACTCTGAAGGGATAGTCTCTCAGTGTTCCCATTGGCATTGGAAGGAAGGTGTGGCATGGGGGAGTCCTGACCAAGGCGCCGTGAGGAAAGAGAACTTTGCCACAGAAGATCTGAACTTCAGTTCTGTTTGACTTTATCACTCAGGCTTTTCCTCCACTTAGCAATGGGTTAGCTAGGTTGCAACATATCCAGTACTGGTGGTCAGCAAACCATAGCCTTTTGGGTCAAAACCGTTGGTCTATATTTATTAGCAAAGACTTAGTGAGGCATTGCAATACCTAATTTCTTATGTAATTTTCTATCATGTCTCCTACATTGTCAGTGTAGGACTGAGTCATTGTGACAGAGGCCAAATGCTTCGCAAAGCGCTTTATCAAGACAGTGTATTTGTCTCTTGTGTTTGTTCTTTCCCATTTTATTTTATGTTGCCACTTTACATTCCCTTACCTTATTGTATTTTTCTGCCATTGGTGTTTTATCAAATAAAATAATTTAAAATATGGCTCTAGTTAATCAGGGTATTTGTTTCAGCTAGAATGTCACCTACTTGGCTGGAATTGCAGAAGGTCCCTGGAGAAGGCCCCTTCCTCATCCCAGAACTCAGAAAGATGCTTTTTCAGTGTGTATCACACATCTACAAGTACAAGTTCAATTAAAGAAAGTTTTACTTTTAATTTTCCTCATTCTCTATTGTTACTCAGCCTTGGTTTGAACCTTGCTAGGTTGGTAAGAGGTGCCCCTGGAGACCTCCTGTGGATGCTTCCAGGCAGTAGTGGTTTCTGGATGTGTGCTTCACACAAAACCTAATAATACAAATAATGCTTCTATTGTGCCTTTCCTATGGCTGGTCTCAGGGGCAAGACTATCACCATAAAACACAAAGCTGCTATAGAAATGGACAGACAGGAGAGAGGAGTCCCAGAGCCTCAGACTCTCAATGGAAACTTTCTCCAAATTGATAGCTGGAAACTGCAGGTTTTTCTTGATTATTCACCAAAATATGATGCTTACTCATCGCAATGGGAAGCTGTCGAAAAATTGCCCTCTTATCCACATGTAAATTAAGAGGTTATCAAAAATATTATGCTTATGATCCTAAGATATTAACTGAGGAATAACAATATGTTTTTAGAATACCAGGTTATTAGGCAAATGTAAGAAAGCCAGCTCAGGCATTTTCTTCCCCTGACTTGCCCCTTGTCTTGACAACAGCCAAATAATCACAGGAAGCAGGTGAATGTGAACTTTGTTGACACCCCTTATTGTGTGGGTCTCAAACCAGTTTTAAACAAGTAACAGCTGGGTTGTCATTTCTTTAAGGCATTTTTTTTGTTGTTGTTTAATCATGCTCCATGCCTCTCCTCCCACTGCTCTGCTGCATTGAGTTTTGTGATATTTAGAGTTTTGTGTTAAGCTGTACAGTTCATGAATTCTGTGCCTACAATTTGCAGGACAGGCTGTCAAATGAAGAGGACACTCCTATAGAACTCAGTGAAAAGCTAAGCAAGACGAAAGTCTCTCTTATTCAGAATTCTGCCTTTAGATCTCATCTTTTTGGTCCTCAAGTACATTATTTTATGATCTAGAAAAAGGTATGAATAAGCCAAGGTTTTCTCAAGTTAAAGTGATAGTTTTCTAACTGAAGAACGACTGCTGATTGGTGATTTCAGAAGATGGAAGAGATGACCCCATTATCGATAGCATTGAAGAAGTTTGGAAATATCTCTCTGCTTTTGGCTAAAATCTAAAGAAGTGTGGTTTTAGTGGGAAGAACGATGCAGACTTGGCCAAGGGACTCAGAATATTACTTTCTATGTTAATTTAAGGTTGTCATTAGATGGCTGTCTCTATGCTGAGTGCCAGTCTATGGGCCAAGCAGCAGGGCATCCTCATTTTCTACACAGCAGATCTTATAGCTGAATGCTTAGGCCACATCCAATCTCTCGCACTCGATCCCCTGACCACCACAGGGAAGCAGAGCTGTCAGACGGCAGCTCCTTGTTCTTCTGCCCTCTCAAAAGTATTCCCTAGTTGACTACCCAAACTTCCCTGGAGTTTCTGTCAGGCTGTGAAAGAGAGAAGCATGCTAGCAGACGTATTGTACCTACCCCAAAGTCAGTGGGTCTCAGGAGTAGCTAGATACACTGATCGTGCCCAAGTACATTATTCATTTATTCTAGTCCAAGAAGCAGTTGCTACCTTCACAATCCATTTAGCTCCCATGGTTGTCTGGCTACAGAAATGCGTATCACTCATGTGGGCTACAAAAACTGACAATAGGTCCTGTTGCTGTAGAAGATCTTCTAACATTAGAACAACACCCTAAAATCCCCAGAATAATTGTCTTTAAATCTCACACATGGGTTCTTTACTTTGTTATTGAGTAGCAATATCAAAAATTAAACCTCATAAGTGTCCAAAAGCAATTATAAAATCAGGAGATTATAGTAGTAATCTTGTAAATGGGGACCCACTTAAATGTCAGAACACTTGTCGTAAGAGCAGCCGTAACGATGCTAAACACAATACAGAATTTTCAGCTATTAATTCCTGTACTCCGTTCCTCTATTAGACATGATTAAGTTCAAAGAACCATCACCAAATTGATTGGAGAAACAATATCATCACCATCACGTGCGGGCAAAATACAAATAGCTCTGTCATTCTGTCCCATGGGCACTTACTAATGTAACAAGAATCAGATGTAAATCCCCTGAGGTAAAAGTTAGACATTTGAAGGCTCAGAGCTCAGAAAAGAACTGCAAACCTGCATGCTAATAAGTCTGACTTTAAAAATACCAATCATAGCAGAGATGATTTTTTTTTTTTTTTTTTTTTTTTTTAGGCTGACTGTTACTCTTTGCTGATCACAAAGGACTTTGGCTCTGGAACTATTTTTGCTTGATACTTATTTTCACCCAACATGTTAATGGAAGTCAATGTAATTTTTTTTTTTTTTGAGTGTAAGCTAGATCCTTGCTCCTTTTTTCATGAATGAACGTTAAAGGAGTTCCTATTGTGTGAAGAGGGAAACTCAGAAGACCATGGTGTGGGCTTGGTCCTGGTATTATAATTTATACACATATGTGTGTGTATATGTTTGTGCCAAATAAGCCAAGAAAATCTATGTACTATTGTTGGTTTTACCAAGCTCATCTTTTTTCTTTTAAACGTGGGAGCAAATGTATAGACAACAAACGGCATTTCTGACATAGTTCACAAAACAAAGGGTAGATGGAGGTCTTGACCCAGGTGCCTACTTAGTTTCTTTTAGAAAACTCCCCCAGTTTGTGGCATGTGTAGGAGATACGCAGCCCCTCCCCTCAGCTGCCAGATATGAAGACCAGCTGTTATTTTTCTTTTTTTTTTTTTTCCTAATCTCCATCATGGTATTCCAGCCAACAAGCTCTGTCTTCGACAGTGCGGCTATGTTGATTACCAGATCTGTGTCTGTTAAGCACAGTTCCAATCTGATGACTATAAAGACCAAGTTATCCACTATCAAACTTGTGTCTGCAGAACTGAGGTGAAACTTCGTCTTGGCATTTAAGGGTTATCTGGGGGGATGGAGTATCATAGCACTGATGAGTATGATTCGGTACAACGTGCAAATAGCAATACCTCTGGGTGACGCTTAAAGAACACCACACTCTTGCTTCCTAAATCGAGTCACCAAAGGCTCTGAAAACCCGCAACGAGTATTGTTGCAGCAGCAGAGTGGTGAGCGTGAGTTTCCGTTTACAAATGCCAGTTAGATTTCAGAAATCATGATCGTCTTTGAAATACATGAATCGTAAGAAACTTTATCAGTATGTAGAATAAAAACTTTTCCTGGAATTTCCTTATTAATCATTTTCTTGTGCAATTTGTCTTGGAAGCATTATAAGAAACATTAAATAAAATCCTTGCTGGAAAAACAAAACAAACCCTCCAACACATTAAAACCTCATGAATGGAACCTTAATGGGACTATAATTTCAACTCAATGTTTTCAAAGCAGTTTAAAAAATATGTGGCTCTGTTAGTCAAATGAAAAAAGTAGGTGATGTGCATTCATTCCTTTTTTATTGATTCTTGAAAAGAAAACTCTGTGGCTATTATTGACTCAGTAGTACATTGGTAATTTGCAGTGACCTATTAGCTTCAATAAAAGGGCAAAGAAAATGGTTCAAGTTATCTTAGGGAGACTATGTGAGGTAATATAAATAGCCTATTTTTCCTCATGGAATATAAAAGGCGTGCAGTAAAATATATGCAGTCTCCCGACTTCTTTTCTCAAAGGAGGAACTAACATTTAGGATCCAGTATGGACTACATTTGTAGTGGAAAAATGTAAACACTGTTTATGCTTTAACCATGAGGAGGCTAAGATGTGGGTAGGAAGGTGCTGGGCAGTTAAGGAGGAGACATACAAAGTGAAATTCAAACCCAGGAAGTTTTTTGAGGAAAGAGACTCCCCATTTTAGAGAGGAGGGGCAGAGGGTTGTTTTTTTGTTTTTTTTTTTTTTTTGTTTGTTTGTTTTTTTTCTGACATTTTCAGTCTTAGGTGCTGAATTTTCTGCCTAATGAAAGTAACTCTCTGAGGATCAAGATTACTAAGTCAAGAATGATTCACATTAGTATTCTGTAATGGTTAATTTCGGTCTTTAGGTCTAGAGTCACCTGGGGAGGGAATGCCAATGAAGAATTGTCTGCATTCCATTCATTTTCTGGGCATGATTTTGAGCTTTATTCTTAATTAAGTTAATTGAAGTAGTAAGGCCCACTGTAAATGTGGGTGGTGCCATTTCCTTGGCTGGGTACAAGACTGGAAAAAAGAGGGAGATGTAGTGGAGTGTTATTTTCTTATCCTGCTTTTCCCTGGCTGCTGTGGGACCTGCTGCCTCTTTCAACTCCTGCTGCTGTGATTTTCCCACCAGGATTGAGCAACACCTTGAACTGTGAGCTTAAATAAACCATTTCTCTCTGAAGTTACTTCTTGACTGTGTGCTATTTTACAAATATACCTTAGAAAAGAAGTAAGGTATATTTCTAGTTAGGAATAGTGGGACTTAGGCCTGCAACCACAGCACTTAGAAAGCTGACACAGTACAGCAGCATTATGAGGCCACCCCGAGCTATGTACTGAGATCCAGTCATAAAAAAAAGTCAAAACAGGAGATAATGTGACCCTTAAACAGCACAACAAGTTCTTGTTATAGTTCCTACTGATCTTGGGAAGCCTGGTGGAATCTGTGATTCCTTAATGTCGTGTTGAATACAGTAGTTTCCAACAGGAGTCAGACACTCTGGCTAGCAAGCCAGCTCTGCCTCACGTTTCTTGCCTCTTCCACGCCATCACTCAGCAGCATGGCTAAGAGGTACCAGACCAGCACTGATGGTATGCTTTTAAAGTCCTAGAGCTGGGAGCCACACATGAAGCATCTCTTTGTAGATTTCTCAGTCTGCAGCATCAAGTTACTGTCACAGAAGATGGTCTAAAGCAAGTAGCTCTCTCTCAGAAATGCCATCTGAGTTACACTCATTGAACTCCAGGACCCATGCCTCACATGGGCCTCCCCCTTCTTCTGTCTCTGGAGGGATGCCTGTTTGAGACAGTTTCTTGTCTTTCGCTCTCTTTCTTTGTCTTCTTCTCTAAAACGGGATGACTACAAATTGTGTAGTGTCACTGTAGCCTGCAGAACTACTTATGATTGAATGCCACTGGGTTTTTATAGATCTCGATCATAAGGCAGCTGCCCTTCTGTATACACTGGGTATACAGAGGTGTCAGCAGCACAGACGCTGTAGAAAGGCACATTGCAGCGTTAGTGCCACAGAGTGACCTGCACAAGCAGTTGAGGGTGTATTTCACAGAATGTATAGTTTGTTTTTTAATTCTTGACATTTAACTAATGTATGTTTTATATTAGAAAATATATGTTGGTGAAATTGCATATAGGTAGCTAGGTCCAATCTCAGTGTACCCTAAGGTTCAGCAGGATTTTAAGACAGAGTCGGAGTCAATTGGCTCAGATTAAAAGCCTCCAAATGTGTTCTTACATGCCTTAGTCTCCTCTAGAAAACACAAAGTATACCACATATTTCATTTATTTCCCTAGCTTATAGATTCGGCATGTGCTTGGTAAGATTTTAGGTTAAAGAATCAGGAGAAAAGATTTGATTTGTATATATATGTGTGTGTGTGTGTATGCATACATATACTAATATGTATATATATGCATATATACACACATATATGTGCATACATGTACATATATGTGTATATATACATGTACATACATCTATATATGTATATAACATACATATGTACATATATGATATATATGCATACATATACACATATACATACATATGAGCATATGCATATTTAAATTTAAAAATCACTGTGTGTGTGTGTGTGTATGTCTCACATGCATGTTTCAAAGTAAGTGTCATGTAGAGGCCAGAGGATAACTTGCTGCAATACGTTCTCTTCTACGACATGGATCCAAAGGACTGAACTCAGGTCATCTTGTCTGCACATCACCTTCACAGGTCTACGTAGTGCGTTTATCTACGATGCCATCTAGCTGGTCCTCAGAGATTTTTAAAAACAAACAGACCACATCGCAGATAGGTTAGCTGAAGGTCTTTGGCTCCAGTTGTTCTCTTGGGAAGACCTAGACTGCTTACACCCTTTTCCGAGTAGCTAAAACAGCATACAACAGCTATCTGGATTTGTATCCCTGCACTGCTTTCTTGGCCTTGTGAGCTTTAGTGAGATTCTCATGTTGGTTGCTGTATTTGTTCAATGGTGACAGTGCTCTTCAGCCCCTTGTGTCATTTTGAGACTCAAATGGGTTAATGGGTACTTAGTGCTTAAAATATTTCCTGGCATGGGTAAAAGCGCAATAAGTTAATTTCTATGGAGGCTTTTCGATATTGTCAAGGTTGATGGGAGCCAAATTGCAGAATCCGCAGATCTAGTTGAATTGAGCTCATCTGAGTTCAGGGTTACGGTGTGGTTAGCTACATCCTAATCAAGAAATTCCAGAGCGTTTTCTACCTAAGTCCAGACTATTCTTGATGGGGAAAAAACACCATGCTGGAAGATTACAATTATATATGGGACAATATTAACTGTTTTATGGGTTAAAATATAGCAATTTATTCATATATTTCCATATTTCTACTTTCTCATGGTATGGTATTTAAAATTATCATAAAGTAAATATATTATTGACCAGATAACCATTTTAGTAGAGACTTTAGACTACACCGGCAATACAGCACCTAAAAGGAAAAAAAAATGAGCATTTTAATGTCATTTTTTGAACTTTTTTATGCTTTAGTTTTTCAAACACTGTAAAAGGACATAATGAATCTTTCTAAAGTCCGTGCTATATTCTATGAGCAGTATGTTAGATAAAAAGGCTACATAGCTCATTCTTTCTCTTGAGATGTGGGTACTTTTGAATTGGGCCTTTTGTTAAAGTCTTGGATGACTGACAGCCTGATGGTGGTAGTTTTCCATTCCAAGGTTATGTCAGCTGACACATCAGTGACTTACAGGAAGTAACCTCTGTGTAAGAAGTCTCTTACTCTGAGACTTCCATGCAATTCAGCAGCTTAAGCTATTTATGTGGACTGGGAGAGAAAGAAGGTGAGGAAGAAAAAGAGGGAAACAGAGAGAGAGAAAGGGGAAGAAAAGACAGAAACAGAGACAGAGACACAGAATGAGAGACAGCACTCAGCTTTTCTAACCACATAATCTAGCTGTCAGATGGAAGAGGAAAGAAGCCATTTGGGTATTCCATTGCAGCTAACATGAAACAGAGAAACTAAGGAAAGCTCCCGTCAACAGGAACCATAACCCCAAACATATGACACACGTGGGAATATGACACCCATTGAAGCCACTGTAACTGAAACCCGGTACAGTGTGCAACAAATATGAGCCATTCCACTGTGCCTTAGTCAAGTCTGCAACCCCCAGTCGTAAGCATAATAAGCTCCCATGACTTGCTAAAAGCAGAATGGTTGTTATCCTGGGGCAAAAAGCCGAGTGTGTGAGGATTATAGCCTCACTGTAATGTTTAAGACTTTTCTTCTCTCTCCAGTCTCTCACTGAAAACAAAACAAACAAACCTCACAGACTCTTGGCCTGCTGTCATTTTATCATCTTCCCCTTTCCTTATGTCTTTCACCCATAGGTCAGCAAACTCTGCAGGACCTCCCCTGGTAACAAACGCAGACTTCTCTGAAATGAAAACATCCAAGTTTGCATGTCAAGTAACAACCCTTGCTTTCACTGCTTTCTCTTGCCCAGGAAGCCTGAACACAAAGAAGTTACTTCTCCGATCGTCATACCCAGGGCTTCTAACTTTCTCAGTGATGAGGTTATAACTCAGAACATGCCAGGGGAGGAAGTGGGCAGGTACACGACCACAACACGGCCAACAACACTGGAACATGCATGCTGAGTAAGTGTTGGCTGGAACTTTTGCAATGGCAATTTTTGTTTTGTTTCCAATTAAATGGTGATTCATTTATCAGCCACCATTCCCCAAGAAACAATTGTTGTTGAAGCTCTAAAAATCTATGTATTGTATATTTGAACTCCATCAGCTTTCATTGCCTTCTATAAAAAAGTCATAAAGTCTCAAGGTCAGAATTTATCTTAGGAGAAATGGACATTTTGTTTAGGTGTGTTTTCATACAACAGAAAATCAACACACACACAGTCTAAAACAGTGTCAGACTGTTTAAATTATAGTATCTTACAACTGTCAAGGTTTATTCAAAAGTAGGTCCTACTTTCAGTTGTTTCTGTGAAGACCATGGTTCTTATCTACTTTACCCATCTTTTCACTGAATCACACTTGATTTAGACTTTCTAATTATTATTTGTTTAACATTGCTAGAGGTGGAAACAGCACTTTGTTAGGCAAACGGTCTACTACTGAGCTGTATCTCAATATGTTTTAAAACTATATACTTCCATACTTGGGGTATTTGAAATAGTGTTCATTTATTAGATTAGTCATGTGCTAAATATTTACTTTGATATTCATTTATATCCCTGGAGGTTGAGAAGGCTGGTGGGTTACCCAATCATTTTTAAAATATATTTAAATTTTTTCCCCAGATGAGGGAGACAAAAGAAACACAGATGCTCTCCTGTGCTACAAACTTTGACACACACGACTCACAAGTACTTGCCGTTGCTTATTATAAGCCTATCTAAAGAAAAACAAAACCAACAAGAAAACCCTCATGCCGTCGTCTGTTTTCCATACCCCTTTCTCTGCCGCCTTCTTTCTTTCCCATCCTTGCTTCCACACTTCCATCAACATAATTGTCTCTTATCGAATACCTAGCAAGATATTCTGATAACTGTTTCAGTCACTAAGATGAACTGAAGCATGGTTGACACCCTTAAGACGCAGAGAAGAGTTATTCACAGAGCGAAAAATAAGCATTAAGTCTTTAAACTAATTTACTAACTTTTCCTCTAGGTATAAAACATCTTTCTTCACTTTTTAGCAAGGTTTTCTTTCTCTGAAACGATTGAGTTTCCATAGTGATTTAAGTAAAATTGTAATACTTTTGGACTTCTACATCATTACTTTGACAGAGAAAGGTAAGGCGGGTAAGAAAAGGACTGAAATACCAGAACCCATTATCAAAACTATAAGCGAAAGACAGCAGAGTGTTCAAATTCCAACTAAATGTGACCAGCTGTTAGGACCATTATGTTCTGCTTAAGATGAGTAAAAACCACAGCTCTCTCCATATTGGCATATGCTTTTCACATACATTTTCATGTTGCATTGTGCAAAGATTTGTGTAGCTTAATATAATTGAGATGAAGGTATCAATTTAAGTATTGAGTGACCTCTTCAGCCTGTGGGGTTTTTCCTCCTACAAATGAAAAGCTAAAACTTCCACCTGTGTTCCAGAAAAAAACCAAGAAGAGTCAGGGAGCTTAAAAAAAAAAAAAAAAAAGCATACAAATGTAAAATGGATACAAAAAAGTCTTTTCATTTTTTTTTAGACAGATTTTATTGCTAGTGAGCAAAAATCATAAGACCATACAGTAGTGCTTCAGAACTGTACATTCATATCAATAAGAATTCAATTTTCTAGCTCTTCTGGGTGGAATCAAAAATTACTATAGAGAAGGCTTCAGACTTTTGGGCCTCGTATAACCTCTGCAAAGCCTGGGAGGCGTGTTTCTCTACCAGGCTTGTGGGATCCCCAAGGAATCTTGGATGCTGCCTGTCATCCTGTGGATGCAGCATGTGGTGTCTGTGGCGGGATACAGAGCTTTCTGGTCTTGAAAGGTGGCTTGTTCTATTTATTGAGAGCAGACACACTTTCTCTTCAGTGTCATGGTCAAAGTCGCTAGACAGCATCTAATCTTGGGTTAGATTCTCTTTTTTTTTTCTATTGGAATTTGACTGAATGCTAAGAAGACATTAAAAATTATCCCTTTCTGTCTGTGATGAATACTGATGTTGCTTTCTTGTAAGGGACTGTCTAATTATATGATTGTGTAGGTCAGAACAACTGCATACCTTGGAGAGAAAAAGAAGAGAAGGAAACACTGGCTGGGTTGTACTATCTATATTCTTGGCCTCTGTATTGTTTAATGTTCTGTTGCTATGATAAACTCCATAACCAAAAGTTGGTCTAGGAAAACGGGTAGGAATGGATCTATATTGCACAAACATCCTGGTTATAGTCTATCGCTGAGAGAAGTGAGGGCAAGATCTTAAGTAGTAAAGACTGGAACCATGGAAGAATGTTTCTTATTGCTTTGTTTTTCATAGTTTGCCCAGTTTGCCTCCTTATACAGCTCAGGCCCTCTGCTCAGGGATAGCAACCTTCATGGTGAGCTGGGCCTTTTCCTGTATACCATCAGTCAAGGAAATGCTCTACAGATGTGCCCAAAAGACAATCTAATGAAGGGAGTTTCTCTTTTGAGAGTCTCTTCCCAGTCACGTCTACGTTTGGATCAGTTGACAGAAACTACCAGCATAACTTCTTATTCTTATTTTAATATCTCACTTCCCATTCTTATTTCTTTTTTTAGTTCCAAAACAACATATATAAGTATAGATTTCCCCCAATTGGTACCCCAGAGCCACTCTCTTTGAATCTTACAGAGGGTACACCTGAAACAAGAGTGTTTTCTACTGTAAGCTGACACTAGGACTGGTGTCAAATAATTTCATCTGTAAGTGTGGTTTCCTTCCACCATCACAACAGTGAATAACAAACTTACCTTGAAGACCCACATGAAATGAAGACTCATTTGAAAAGAAAACCTAACAGGTAGGATAAAGACATAATAAAAATTAAAACTGGATAACCTACCCAGCCCAATAGATATAAAAACAGACAGACAGACAGACAGACAAGAATAATGTCCCCCAAATACAACAAAGAAATGAAATGTGCACAAAAAATGCAACAAGCACAAATGTGCTCTTCTCTCTCTCTCTCTCTCTCTCTCTCTCTCTCTGTCTCTCTCACACACACAGACACACACATGTACAACAGAAATTAAACCTCTGTTATCCCTCTGCAAGCTCACAGTTCCTCCAGTTAGTACTGGAAACTAAAGATAATGAAATAGTCAATGTGCTAGGGAAAAAAAAATGGACTAGATATTAGAGTCTGACTTTTAAAAGGCAGAGTGGCCTCATAGAGGAAGCAACCATATTAATTAGGAAAATCAATTCAGGGCCTAGCTAAGAAACTTTCAAAGTAGCTGAAACAGTAATTTGAACAAAAGGTGGGAAATTCAGTGTCAGGAATTGGGACTCTGAAAAACAAACAAATAGAAATGCTGGAGCTAGGCATGGTGGCTACAAGGCAGGCGATTCTCTGTGAGTTTGTGGCCAGCCTGCTCTACAGAAAAGTCCAGAACAGCCAGGTTACACAGGGAAACCATATCTTGAAAAACAAAAACAAACAACCAAACCAGAAAGAAATACTGGAAATGAAATAGTCAGCAAATCTGGTAAAAACTACAGTGAAAAGCAAAAGCAGGAAGAAAAATTCCACAGAGGAGGATATATATGTATGTATGTATGTATGTATGTATGTGTATATATATATACACACACACATATATACATATATATGTATGTATACATATGTGTGTAATATATGTATATATACATATATACATATATCTCATATATATGCATATCTCTCTCTTTCTGTATATGCATGATCAAAATTTCAAGAATTCAGTATATGTTCAAAACACCAAACTTAAATGTCCAATTTAGAGCAAAAGAAAGAACTAAGGAAAAAGTGAACCATAAGTAGTTTTTATTTTTAATGAAATTATGACAGAAATTTCCAATTTTGGAAAGGCTATAGTCTCTGGAGAAAGGCCCTGAAAGGCCCTCATGTGATGCTATGAAGGTGAATCCAGATGAATAGAAGAACCAAGGATAACATGGCATCTCTGCCAAAAGGAGATGCAGTTGTTGAATGAGTCAGCTGAGGCCTGAGAGAGAAGCTGTGTGTGCCGCAGGTGACAGAGCTGAAGGTGTGGTCTACTTAAGCTCACAGGAGCTCAGCTGAGAGGCTCACAAATCCTGCCAGTCAGAGCTGCAAGATCTGATCTGTCTCTTGCTGGAACTCAGCTTTGCTTTGATATGACTGTTTATACTCCAGTCCTCCCACTTTGAAATGTGAATGCTTATTTTGTATTAGAAACATATAACTCATTTATTATTTTATCAGAGTTCTTGGATTAGACTTTTGAAATGCTAGATCTTAAGGACTATGAAAACTTTCAAGTTGGGCTGTTTTACATTAGAAGATAAACATCTTTGGGATAAGGAATAGAATATTATGGCTTAGTATTTGTGTTTTGCATCAAATTAAAAAGGGGTAGACTTATGATCATTTTTAATTGTCAGCTTGCCACAGTGTAGAATCACCTACATGCTAGTCTCGATGAGGGATTGTCTACTTCTGTTTGGGCTCTGGGGACATATGTAGGACTTATCTTGTTTGCATTAATTGACATTAAAAAAAAAAAAACAACAACACAAGAGTCAAAGTAGGTGACACCAGTTCTCTGCTTTTGACTTGAGGCAGTGTAAAGGAGTATATAAGAAACTGAGCTGAGAACAAACATGCAAACTTTGTCTTGTTCCTTTCTGCTCTGGACTGTGGGTGTAATGTCATTGGCTACTTCAAGCTCCTGCCACAGTGACCTCCCTGCAGTGATGGACTGTGTCCCCTCTGGACAACCAAAGCAAACAATTTCTTCTGTATGCTACCTTTGTCAACACATCTTATCATAGCAATAGAAAAGCAGCAAAGGCACCACCTAAGAGACACAGAAAAGGCATTTGACAAAGGTCAATATCCTTCTGATAAGGTTCATGAAAAACTACAAATAGAAGGAACGTATTCCAAACCAATAAAGGTTACACACAAAGAACCCAGAGCCTATATTATGGTAAATAGGGAAAACTAATGACACATCCCTCAAAACAGACAACAAGACAACTATGTCTGCTCTTTCCATTCTTATTCAATAGCGCTTGGAATGATATCTAGAGTGTAAGACAAGTGAAATAACTAAAACTGAGGAAAGAAATCAAATTACTCGTATTTGCAAGTGACCCAACCTTAAGTTTAGATATATAAATAACAGGCAAAAATCAGTAGCTTTTCTGAATATCACTAATGAACTTGCTGAGAAAAAAATGGAAAAAAAAACCTCTTTTTCAACAGCTTAAAAGAATAACTAGAAATAACCTAATGAAGAGTGTGAAAGACCTCTGCAATGAAAACATTAAATGCTGAAGAAAGAAATTGAAACAGTAGAACACAGAAAACTTACATTTAGAGTCTGACAGAAATAAGAGTGTTTAAGTGGCTGAAACACGGAAGGCAGCCTACAGCCTGGCTTTAGTGCAGCCTTGGTCATAATGCCAATGTTATTCTTTCAGAACTCAAGCAATGTTTAAATTCACACAGAAATACAAAAGATAGGCCTAGACGAAACACCCATGTACAGAAAGAGCGATGCTAACAGAACACAGTATCTAATCTCAAATTATACCATAGAGTTGTACATAGTAGGAAACACAGCACAATATTAACATGAAAACAAAGAAATAGACCAGAAAAATCCACATAGCTACAGACATTTAACTTCTGACAAAGGTATAAAAAAACACACATTGGGAAAAGTCCTGCTCAACAAGTGGTCCCGGGAAAATAGTTCCACACAGAAAGGAACAGAACCCAGGGCCCAACTCTTACCCTGCACACAAAGCAGTTCACAACAAATGAGAGGCCTTAGTGTAAGACCCAAGACAGTGAAGCTGGTGAGGGAAAACGTAGGTGAGGCCTCACGATGTTGACGGGTCAGGGTTTCTGAGAAGGACAATGACAGCACAACACAGAACCCTGAGAACTGACAGATTAGCTCACATGAATAAAATGGCTCTGCACAACAGAGCGAGCAATCACCAGCTTACCGAGTGTCTATGGAATAGGCAGAACCTTTGTCCAACTATATGTCAGATAGCTGGTAAATATCTAAACAATATGAAGTACTGAAAAAGTTAAAAATAAACGGCCTTCTGACCAGCAAGTGAGCTAATGAACTGAAGAGACAGTTTTCCAAAGGGGGAAAAATACAAATGGCCAAAAAGTATTTGAAGGTGCATAACATCCTTACACACCAATAAAATGCAAATGAAAGCAGTTCCTAGTCAGAAAACAAACGGCAATAACTTTTTATGGGATGTAGAGAAAGCTGCTTTGTAAGTGCTGGCAGGAGTTTAAGTTGGTGCAGACACTATATTGGTCCATATGGAAATTTTTCTTACAACTGAATTAGGACTTTCATATAATGAAAGCCTATTATGACTAGGTATGTACCAGAAGACCCTGAATGCTACCACAGCGATATTTGCACATCCACTGCACTGATTTATCTCTGTACTAATCATAATTGCTAGGAAATGGAATTAGCCTAATGAAAATGTAGTCAATCTGCACAATGGACTTTAACTACACTGTTAAACAAATTGAATGATGACATTCGGAGGACCGTGAATGGGATTAGAAGTCATTATGCTAAGAGCAACAAGCCTGGCTCGGAAAGACAAACACTGCATGTTCTCTCCCATATGCAGAATCTAAATTGTTAACTACTGGGTGTGTAAATGCACAAGCACACACTTGTGTAGGCCATGCAATTATAAAGAGGACCATGAAAGGGGAAGGAGGGAGTGGAGAAAATAATGGAGACAAAGTGGGATACATAGGGCATGGAAGCAGCTGGGGCTGTTCAGATGTAGGGAGGAAACTAACAGGAAGGGATGTAGTAACAGGGGAGAGGACTGAGGAAGAGGTAAATAAGAACAAAGTCTGTATTAAAATGTCATAATGATATCGATTCCTTATCATTCCGTTTTTTAAATTGACAAATGAGGTGCTTATTAGTCATTTTTTCTTTTTTATCATTACCATTTATTACAATTTATTCAATTTTTATCCTGGCTGTGTCTCCCTCCCTTGTCTCCTCCCAATCCTGTCCTCCCTCCCTCATCTCCTTCCATGCCCCTCCTCTAGTTTACTGATGGTGGGGGTCCTCTTCCCCTTCTATTTGACCCTAGCCTAGCAAGTTTCATCAGGACTGGTTGCTTGTCTTCCTCTGTGGCCTGGTAAGGCTGCCCCCCTCAGGGCGAGGTTGTCAAAGAGCCAGCCACTGAGTTCATGGCAGAGAAAGGCCCTGTTCCCCTTACTAGGGAACCCCACTTGGATACTGAGTCTATGGGCTACATCTGAGCTGGGTTTTAAGTCCTCTTCATGCATGGTCCTTGGTTGGGGTGTCAGTGTCTGTAGGACTCCCAGCACTCGTCTTTCTTTCTTTCTTTTTTTTTTTTTTCTGTTGGCCTCATTTTTTAACTCTTAGAAGTAATCACCATTTTATTCAAGGTGTACATGAGTCCCCCGTGATTGACAGTGGTATGATTTTGTTACGTGTAGTCTTGGAGGAACCATGGGCGAGTATAGCATGTTGGCACTTTCTGTGGCTCATCTGTCCTCTGATGATGTTTTCTGGAACCTTCCTTTCTGTATCCTGGAACACTTCTTCAATGAACTTTTTCAAAAAATATCTCAGCCTTGAATATCCTACATACTCCCATCAAGATGGCTGGGAATTTTTAGATAATGGCTTCATTATCACCCACTAATTTACTGATCAAAGGCCAACTTCATATTCTGAAACCTGTATGCAAATTTCTACCTTGATGTCTTTTCTCAGAGGAGCATAACCTAAGCCACAGCACAGGGAAACTGAATCAGTTTATCTGTCACCAAGAAATTGTACCTCTAACATGTGTACTTACTGCTCAGTTAGGTTCAGGGTACATCTTAAATTCTGATTATACAAACATACTTGTGATTGAACATTGCTTTGTTAGTTCTCATCTTTTTATCACAGTGCTGTTCTATAATGTTAGTTATCTGAAGTAAACCTAATGGCCATTTGTTGTCAACTTTCAGGAAACATCTAGCTGGTGAGCCTCAGAGGCATGATTCAGTGGCATGGAGATTGCTTTGTGCATAGCTTTTATTTTCCAGTTTTATAATTGCAACAATAATCTCTAAGGAGTCAGTAAATGACTGAAAATGTTTTACCAGCAAACACAGCTGAGAATGTACAGACTCTAACCTAGTTTCCTCTCTGATTAAATCAGCAGCTATTTTCTGTGATTGTTGTTGTTAGCAGTGGCAAACAATCCCTGCCAGGGGAAGCCACTCCTGATGTGTAGAGCTTAGCACTGGCTATTTCTTACTGTGGACTAGAAAACTTTAGTCATCACCGAAGTAATACTGGGGTAAAACGATTGCTATTTCTGATTTCGAGGCTATTATTCTTGTGATTGTGGTATGTGTGTGTCTGACCATGAGGTTTAGTCATAACTATCAACTACACAAGATGTAGGATCATCTGGGTATAGGGACCCCCATGCCTGTGAGGTTGTCTTGTTTACATTTCTTGAGAATGGAAGAGTCCTCTTAGTTGTGGACAGGACCCCGCCCTGGGAGGCATAACGTGGAGCAAGCTGAGCATGTGCACATGTGTGTTCATTACTTTCAGTTTCTTGATGGTAGGTGCAATGCAAGCACCGCCCCAGGTCCTGCAGCAGTGACTTCCTTGCTGTGATCGACAGTAACACAAGCCATGAACTCTTCTGCTGGAAGATGCTCATGGAAGAAGATTTTGCCACAGAAACAGGAAAAGAAACTGAGGTGATGTGTGTGTGTGTGTGTGTACATGTATGTGCATTTATATGTGTTTCTGTGTATACGTGTGTGTGTTTCCGTGTGAGTGTGTGTACATGTGTGTGGGTGTGTCGTTCATATGTTCATCACTGACCAAGTGTGGAAATCAGAGGTCAACCATGCCTGTCCCCCTCACTTTCTTCCCTGTTTAAGGCAGGGTCTTCTATTGTTTTCACGGGTATAAAAGGTCAACTGCACCCCAAGTTTCTGAGTGCTCTCGGGTCTCTATCTTTTGTCTTGCTGAAAAAGTTTTCACATAGTTTTTTGGAATTCAAAGTTCTCATACTTGGGCAGCAAGCGTTTTTATGCAATGTTCTATTCCCCAGCCTGTTGTGTCATCACAATGCTATCTTTTTTAATTTGTTACAATTTATTCACTTTGTATCCTAGCAGTAACCCCCTACCTCATCCCCCCCCAATCTTACCCTCCCTCCCTCTTCTCCTCCCATGCCCCTCCCCCAGTCCACTGATAGGGGAGGTCCTCCTTCCCTTCCCTCTGACCCTAGCTTATCAGGTCTCATCAGGACTGGCTGCATTGGCCTCCTCTGTGGTCTGGCAAGGCTGCTCCTCCCTCAGGGGGAGGTGATCAAAGAGCAGGCCAATCAGTTCATGTCAGAGACATCCCCTGTTCCATGACAGTATCTTCCTAAACCCATATGCATTACTTCTTTTAAGAACCAACTCTCAAATTTGCCTTTCCAGTACTAAAAATGCCCACTTTAGTTTTTCTTCCAGTTCACAGGTACGTTTCCGTTCACTTCTTAATCATTTAAGTTGTACAGCATTTAATGTTGCATGTTTCATTACATCCATTTAACCCTAAATGACACTATATTGTACCTTTTCATCCACCAAAATCACACATTCATTCATACTGAGTTACTTGATACACACTGTTTTTACTCTAAATTTCTTTTAAGGGATAACATTCATGTCCTCAGTATAGATTTTATTTACTATGAGCTGAGATAGACTGGAAATCCAATATACTTTCAAAATCAAATAATTGAAATTTCAGATTATTTTTAAAATTTTCATTTTACTATACTTTTTTTTTACAATTTATTCACTTTTTATCCCGATTGTAGCCCCCTCCTTCATCTCCTTCTATTGCCACCTTCCCTCTCTCCACTAGTCCACTGAAAAGGGGGAGTCCTCCTCCCCTACTATCTGATCCCAGCCTATCAAATCTCATCAGGACTACCTGGACGCTCCTAATCTGTGGTCTGGCAAGGCCCCCCCACCAGGGGAAAGTGATCAGAGCAGGAATTAATGTCAGAGACCGCCCCTGCTCCCTCGGATCCACCTAGAGACTGAGCTGCTTTCTTCAATAAGAATCTCTGTGCTCTGCCCAAAGTTTGGCTGTGAGTTCTGTATCTGCTTTGATCCCTGGCTGGATGGAATCTTTCAGAGGACAGTTATGGTAGGCTCCCATCATGTTCTTTTTCTTTCAACTGCTTCTGGTGTCTATCCTGTTTGCCTTTCTGAATGAGAATTAAGCATTCTCCCTAGGGTCCCCCTTGTCTTTATCTTCTTTAGGGCTGGAGATTTTAGTATGTTTATCCTATATTATATGGCTAATATCTGCTAATATGTGAGTATATACATGTATGTGTTCTTTCTATTTCTGGCTTACTTCACTCAGGAAGATCCTTTCATGTTCCATCTGTTTTCCTCGTTTTTATAGTTGAGTTGTATTCCATTTTCTAAATGTACCACAATTCTGTATCCATTCCTTGGGTGAAGGATATCTGGGTTGTTTCCAGTGTCTGGCTATTACACTATGAACATGGTTGAGCACATGTCCTTGTTCTATGGTGGAGTATCATCTGGGTATATGCCCAGGAGTGGTATAGCTGGGTCTTGAGGTAGGGCTATTTCCAATTTTCTGAGCTGGTGCCAGTTGATTTCCAGAGAGGCTGTACAAGTTTGCATTTCCACCAGCATTGGAAAAATGTTTCCCTTTCTCCACATCCTTGCCAGCATGTGTTGTCACTTGAACTTTTGATCTTAACTATTCCAATGGGTGTAAGATGGTATTTCACAGTTATTTTGATTTGCATTTCCCTAATGCCTACAGATGTTGAACATTTCTTTAAGTATTTCTCCACCATTAGATATTCCTCTGTTTAGACTTCTGTTTAGCTCTACCCCATTTTTTAACTGGATTATTTGGTATGTTGGTGTTTAATTTCTTGAGTTCTTTATATAGTCTGGATATTAGCCCTCAGTCATATGTAGGGTTGGTAAAGATCTTTTCCTAGTGTGTAGGCTGTCATTTTGTTCTGTTGACAGTGTCCTTTGCTTTAGAGCAGCTTCTCAGTTTCATGAGGTCTCATTTATTGTTTGTTGATCGTAGAGCCTGAGATGTTGATGTCTATTCAGGAAGTTGTCTTCTGTATCTACTGTAAAAATGGCCATCCTACCAAAAGCAGTCTATATAGTCAATGCAATTACCATCTAAATACCAACACAGTTCTTTACAGACCTTGAGAGAACAATTCTCAACTTTGGAAAAAGCAAAAAAACCTAAAATAGTTAAAACAATCCTGTACAATAAAAGATCTTCTGGAGGTATCTCCATCCCTGATCTCAAGCTGTACTTTAGAGCAACAATAATAAAAACTGCATGGTACTGGCATAGAAACAGAATGGTGGCTCAATGGAATTGAATCGAAGACCCAGAAATAAACCCACACACCTACAGACACTTGATTTTTGACAAAGAAGCCAAAACCATACAATGGAAAAATAATAGCATTTTCAACAAATGATGCTGGTTTAACTGGATCTCTATATGAAGAAAAATGCAAATAGATCCATATTTATTACCCTGTACAAAATTAAATCCAAGTAAAAATGTCTTCCTCACAACAAGAGCTAACTCGTCAGTAGCCCTCCTTTATATAAGCAATAAAACGACTTGAGAAAGAAATTAGGGAAACAACACCCTTCACAATAGACACAAATAATATAAAATATCTTGGTGTAACTCTAACCAAGCAAGTGAAAGAACAGTGTGATAAGAACTTCAAGCCTTTGAAGAAAGAAATAGAAGATTTTAGAAGATGGAAAGATCTCCCATGCTCCTGGATTTGATTACCTGCTGGGTAGACTCTTTCAGAAGCCCTTTGTGGTAGGCTCCTGTCCTGTTCCCTGTTTTCTAATCTGATGTCTATGCTGTTTGCCCTTCTGAATGATGATTAAAGATCTTCCCTAGGTTTCTTCTTGTTTAGCTTCTTTAGGACTATAGATTTTAGTATGTTTATTCTATATTATATGGCTAAGATCTACTTATAAGTAAATATATACCATGTGTGTCTTTTTGCTTCTGGGTTAACTCACTCAGGATGATCTTTTCTAGTTCCCACCATTTGCCTGGAAATTTCATAATTTCCTTGTTTTTAATTGCTGAGTGGTATTCCATTGTGTAAATATACCACAATTTCTGTATTCATTATTTGGTTGAGGGACACCTGAGTTGTTCTAGATTCTGGCTATTACGAATAGGGCTGCTATGACCATGGTTGAGCAAATGTCCTTGTTGATGGTTGAGCATCTTTCAGATATATGCCCAGGAGTGGTATAGCTGGATCTTGAGGTAGTACTAGGGTCAGATAGTAGAAGAAGAGGACCTCCCCTATCAGTGGACTGGAGAGGGACATAGGGGGAGAAAAGGGAGGGAGGATGGGCCTGGAAGGAGGTGAGAGAGGGGGCTACAGCTAAAATAAAAACTGAATAAATTGTAATAAACAATAAATCAATAAAAAATAAATGAAAACTCAAGTGACAACATATCCTGACAAGGATGTGGAAAAAAGGAAACACTCCTCCATTGCTGGTTGGAATGCAAACTTGTACAGCCTCTCTGGAAATCAGTTGGTGCTTTCTCAGAAAATTGGAAATAGACCTACCTCAAGACCCAGCTATACCACTCCTGGGCATATACCCAAATGATGTTCCACCACAGAACAAGGACATGTGCTCAACTATGTTCATAGCTGCTTCATTCATAATAGCCAGAAACTGGAAACAACCTAGATGTCTCTCAACAGAAGAATGGATACAGAAATTGTGGTACATTTACACAATGGAATACTACTCAGCTATTAAAAAAGAAAAAAGAAATCATGAAGTTTGCAGGCAAACAGATGGAACTAGAAAAGGTCATCCTGAGTGAGATGCTCGATACCCAGAAAGACCCAGATTTTCTGCATTCACTTATTATTAGACCTCTAGTACAGGATAACCATACCACAATCCACCGACCCAAAGAAGCTAAGTAAAAAGGACAGCCCAAGAGAGGGTGCCAGGATATCACTCAGAAGAGGTAATAGAATAGACAGCATGAATGGATGAAGAGACGACCTGGGCAAGAGATGGAATGGGGAGGCAATCAAGGGTGTGGATCCGATGTGGGGAGAACAGACAGGGGTGGGAGGTGAAAGAGCTGGAACAAGAAGAGAAACCGAGTGGGGCATCTCTTTGTCAAGCTGGAGGCCTGGGACAGGGCAGGCTCCTGGGGGGATATGGGTGAGACTTCAGCTGAGCCTCCCATCAGTGGGGACATGGAGACTGAAGTGACCACCTTCTAGCCAGGCAGGACTTCTAGTGGAGAGAGGGGAACAACAACTCACTGACAAAACCTGTGACCCCAAAATTACCCTGCCTACAAGAAGTCCAGAGATAAAGAGAGCAGGGGTTGAAGGAAAATCCAATCAATAATTGGCCCAACCTTAGACCAACCCCATAGTAGAGAGCCAGCACCTGACACTATTAATTATGCACTTCTATGCTTGCAGACAGGAGCCTAACATGACTGTCATCTGGGAGGCTCCAGCCAACAGGGGATCATTGAGGCAGATGCTGGGACTTGCAACCAAGCATGGGGCCGAACTCTGGGGATACTGTGGAAGCGTTGGGGGAAAGATGGAAGGACTTGAAGGGGATAGCAACCTCACAAGAAAACCAACAGAGACAACTAAGACCCATGGGAGCTTTCAGAGACTGAGAGATCAACTAAAGAGCATGCATAGTCTGTGCCTAGGCCCCCTGCTCATATGTGGCTGATGGGCGGCTTGGTCTTCATGTGGGTCTCCTGGCCAATGGCGCAGGCACCCTGTTTCTAACATGGACTCTATTGCGTACTTTTGGATCTCTTCCCACTAGCAGAGCTGCCTTGCCTGGCATCAGGGGATGAGGATATGCTCAGTCCTGATGTGACTTGATGTTGATACACCAAGTTGACACACGGTGGTGGGGTTCACCTTATCAAGGGGGGAAAGGAGAAAGGACATGGGAGGAGGGGAAGGAAGGGGACTGGGAAGAGAGGAGGAAGAGGCACCCTTGGGATGTAAAGTGAATTAACTGAAATTAAAAAAAGAACAAGACAAAAAGGATGCTAGTTGAATTGTGAGAGGGGACTTGTGAGCAGTACAGAGAAAGGGCTTCTGTCCTTCACAGTAAAAATGTCTTAGTCCAAGCAGCTTCCATAACTGTGTGAACCTGTGTGAGACTCAAGGACAACTAAATGATGGCAAAGCTGGCTATTCTGTTATCTGCTCATGGAACCACATACGGCTCGGAGCACAACGCCAAAGTGATTGTTTCAAATTTCTCAGGTATGTGCTCATACGACAACCCTGCTGCCGGAAGGTCCCTGGACATTTGTCCTCATACAGACATCACAACTTATCTTATAGGTGTTAACAGATAGCCCCGTCTACAAAAAGAAACATACTCAGTTCAGTCATTAGCATGTTCAACACACGTAACAGCTAAAACTTAAAATTTGACATTTCTGTGTTGCCCTAGTAGCAGGCAAGTCTTCCATCACTGCATAAGAGTGGCTTCTCGCTCTTTCTAAGAGTCTGTGATCCCTCGACAATGGTAGATTTCAAACCCTTGGTGCCAGTGCCTAGGGAAGGAAGAGACAAACAAGGTCAGGACATGCCCTATTGGGCTAAAAGTAACACAGACGGATTCTGGGCCTATCTGGATATTTCAGGTACTTACAGACCTCACTCTCTGTTACTGTACTCCTGTTTCCTGTGGCTGCAAAGGGGAGCTCTCTTCTTTTTCTCTTCTTTTTCTTTGGAGTTGATGTGGAAAGATAAAGTAAATCTCTATTTTGGCTTTGTAATTTCTTATTTTACTCCTAGGAGTTTACTCCCTCACAATCGTCACTTCCTTAGTAGTTCTTCCTAGGTAGTCTTCAACAGGATTTAAGGGAAGCCATGAGAATCCTCTTACACAGGACAGGGCCTGCATTGTACAGAAGAATCTCTCATTCACACAGTATGTGAAAGATTAAGACCCATGTTTTGAACAGTTCTGTACTAGTTAATTTGGATTGCAATACAAAATAGCACAGACTGAATAATTTGAATTATAAGTATTTTTTCCTCATAGCTGTGGAGACTATGGAGCCCAAGATCAAGGCAACAACTGACTCAGTGTTGTGTGAGGCCATGACCTCTTCTTCAAAGATGGTGCTGTTCCTGTCTGCTGCCTAAACAAGTTGCTTTCAGAGGTTCCAAGTTTTAAACTTTAGCACTTTAATAAAGCCTTCCAACTTTTTAATATACATAGAGTGGAGATTTGGTTTGGTGTATTTTTCTTTTTTTCATGTTAGAGATGAAACCGAGGTACTTATTCATGCCAGGAAGAACTGCACCACTGGATTGTGCTTCCAGGTCTCCACTGATGTACTTATGGATGTGCATATGGACTAACTGATTCTTTTCTTTGGAGGGGAAGGTGGAAGTTTTACTTATCTATCTATCTATCTATCTATCTATCTATCTATCTATCTATCTATCTATCTATCTATCTATCTATCTATCTGCAAGCGGTGTTCCAAAGTGCTGATGTGTGATCAGAGGGTAACTTACAGGAATTTGTTCTCTGCTTACACCATGTGGATTATAGGGATCAAATTAAGCTTTTCAGCTGGTCAACAAGAGCCATTACCCACCATGTCAATTTGATAGCTCTCATTGATTGTATTTTTGAGACAAGGTCTCATAATATGGGCCAGGCCAGCTTCGAGTTCATGATTTTCTTTTTGTGCTACTAGATCTGGCTGCTGGAAATGATATTATCTTACAAGAATTGGGGACATAGTCACCAAATTCTTCTGAAAACTTTTTTGCTTGGTCTGATCCTTCCTGTGGTCATTTTGTTTTTGAACCATGGTTGAAACTTAACAGCCCCACATCTGTTATTTCTTCTTCTTCTTCTCTTCTTCTTCTTTTTTAATCAATGCTGCAAGTTAAAAATAATAAACAGCTGGGTTTGATTAACTCATTTCACTTCTAAGTTTCACTTTTTCAGTCATTTTGGAAGATTAGTATTAATGTTTATGTAAACACCTTATGAATTATCATATATTCGACTACCCATACATGGAGCTTTTTTACTTGTCGAATTATTGTGCTTACAATTCACCTTTCTTATCGTGGAGATTTAAATACTTCTCCTCATGATGTGTGCTTGGGAAGGCTCATTGCATGCTGTACAATTCTGGAAGTTGCTCACTCAGTGCACATTGTTCTTTCTTCTGAAGTGTCTACTTCATTTGAAGGGACAAGGATGGGCCTTATTAACATGCTAGGATGCATATGTCCTTTCCTAACATTGCTTTTTATGGGAAAGATGTCTTTTGGAGACAGAAACTGAGTGGTGTGAGCAGGGCGACAGTAAATCTGTCCCCAAGCTACATTCCACAGTAAGTCATCACTGTGGGGGATGGACTTTCTGATCATGGTGACACTTTTCCTGGTGAAGTGACCAAAAGGATGGAACCATTTCCACAGCATCAGCCTCCTTGGCATGATTCATTTCTGCTCTTGTTTCAAGAAAGAGAAGTTAGGTTCTGGTTCTGACAGTGTGAGATGGAGATCCTGCTGCATTGAAATCTCCAGGCATGGCCACCTCACACAGTGCCAGGTTTTCCTGAATGTGAAATATCTTGATTCTGAGAGCCATAAATATCCAACTGCATTTATTTTAGCCTGAGCTGTTGATGACAATAAGTCTCTGGCCATCTTCCTGATAAGGTGTTTCTTCTTTGAGCTAAAATGCACTGTTATTTTTGTTTTGATTTTATATATTTATAATGGAATATATAATGTACATTATTTTGTACTATATTTTTATATTATATGTATTTAAAGCTTACTCGACTCTGTCATGACTCTGGTCACATAGGCTTGTGAGAGGCAGATACACTGTAAAGTCCTCTACATCTACTTCAAGCTATAATCCTAAAACTATGTTTGTCAGGGCTGTTTTCTTGAAAAGCAGAGATTTTCATTAGGAAACCATCTCACAGTCTTTGTTTATAATGTTGGTGGTATTCTGTCTTTTGAAACCTATTTATTAGTTATTTGAAAGCTTTGTACAAGGTGCTTTGATCATATTAACCCTGCCACCTCTCCCCAGTTCTACTTACCTTCTTCCCCACAGTTTGTATCCCTTGATTAAAAAAAGAAATCCTTCAGTACTAATTTGTACTCTTCAGATATTCTTGGCTTTGTGGTTTTCCACTGGAAAGTGGGGAAGTCACAGGCCTATCCTCTTGGAGAAAACTGTCTCCCTTTCCCAGCACCTAACAATTGGCAGCACCTTCATGGCTAGGAGTGGGTTGTGGCCTGGCTTAGGTTTGCAAAGGCTTTGTGCACGCTCTCACAAAATCTGTGAGCTCCGTGTGCAGCTGCCCTGCTGTCTGAAGATGTGTTATTGTAGCCAGCTACCTCTGGCCTTCATGTTTTCTGCCCTCTTTCTGAAATGGTCCCTGAGCCTTGGGGACAGAGGTCTAGTATATGTGTTCCGTTCTGCAGGCAATTATTCTCCATGCTTTGCCAGTTGTGGGTCTCTGTTAGTCTCTATCTCCTGTAACTAGAAGCTTCTCAGTGGAGGATTGAAAGATGCACTGATCTACCTTCTCTTTATTTTTTTTTTCAGTCTTTGTTGTCTATCTTTAATGTTGGTTGCTTTCTTTCTTTTCTCACATTTTAAATACAAATAATTTCCTCCTACTCTCTTAAGGCATTTTGATATTTACCAACTTGTTCTGCTTTAGCAACTATTTCTGATTGTTTCCTGAGCTCTGTCTCCCTTTTTTTTTTTTTTTGTTTTCTAATTATGTTTTCTGTGATTCTTCTGTCTTTATCCTCTGAATTCCTTTACTTAGGATCACAGTTCATTCTGTTGCTTTGATGTTTGTCTAGAATGCCTGCAACATTTATAGGAATTCCATTTTGCCCCCTTAATAGTTTCATAATACCTTTAGATAGAATTTCCACCTTTTACTTTTGTAACATTAAACATCATATGAAATTAATGTAACCTTTTCTTTGGGAGCAGGTGAGCTTGAAGAAAGCCTTCCACCATGCCTGGTGTAGTGTTGAAAAGTGAGCCACATACTGAGATTTCTTAATGGTCCTTTAGTACCCGTTCTATGCTTTTTATCTATTTTTTTTAAAGTTTAAAAAAATGTACAGATTTGAAGTTTACAATATGATTCTATGACATATGTGTTGAAATAAAGTGGCTGCCATAATGCAAATGAGTAAGTATCTATCATCGCACATACTTTCATGACAACATCAGCTAAAATCTAACTTAAAAAAAAAAGCATTGCAATATGTCATTAGCCCAAGTTCTTATGTAGCAACCTGTCCTTCATCCTGCCCTACTTCTCCACAAAGACACTCTGTATGGTTGATTTCTACAGCTCATGAGAGTACATTTCTATTGTCACAGCTAAAAGCTGGATGGTAGGCCCTTCAGCTTTTGGGTTAGGTAATCTTTTCAGTTCTGCTATTCCCAGGTTGGGCCACCAACTGTCCACATTATTTTGGGCTGTGGTACTTTCATATTCACTAAACAGCCATTAGTTTCTTTCTGTTCGTCGCCCGCTGGAAATAATTTCCAGAACATCTTGCAGTGTTTGGTTTGGTCCTGCCTGCTTTGTGTTTGAGGATGGTAACGACCTATGTCACACACCTTTTTATTCTGACGGTAGTCTATAGAATGTGAGTCATATTATCTGCTTCTTTAATTCACTTTGATATGGAAATCTGATAGAAGTCACCACTGATGCTTTCGTTATTTTTAAACAAACAGTACGTTTATAGCACGTAAAGGCAGAACACACAAAGCAGTGCATGAGTTCCATATTCTAAATGCTCTAGTGGACATATAAAATGTAATTGTAATTACAACTTAAAATGCATATTTACTTTAACTCGAAATCTCAATAAAATTTTAAAATCAGGTAGGTACCATGTAAAATTTCTTCAATGAATTTACAGCTGGACAAATGTTTTGGTTCATATTGAAAATTTATAAGGAAAAGTATGGGCACTTAATTTGCCTTTTCACTGTTTGCACATGTACAGATAGTATGTAATTGGTTTTCACTTTTATAATGACACCATAAATTCATAAAATTGAATAAACTCAAAAGTATATCATTGAAAAGAAAGGTGGATAAACTTTGTTTTATGATCAAGAGCCTAGTATGTGTATAAAGTGGATGCCATTCCCATTGATGTCCTGTAGGAAAGCCACCATCAGCTCCTGTTGTAGGCCTAAAATGAATGTATAAATGAATTCATAACTAAGACAATATCCTTTTTCTTTTTAAAATAGAAATGACAGTTGTAATGGGTTCTTATAATACAATCTACTGAATATTATCTTAAAATTGTGCTTGCAATAATGAAAGGAAATTAGGTTTTCATACCGCTTTTTGTCCTGAAATATTCCCAAGAGGGTAGAATAATATTACACATTTTCCTTGTGATGCTCAGATAATGTTATCCTAGGTATTTTTGTCTGTCCTGAAACCTTTAAAAACAGTGTTTCACTTTGAAATTGTACTACTCTAATCTAGAATTGTCATGTTTACAAATTACAGCCAGCATAGTTTGACAACATACTTATAATAAAAATTTCCTATTGATGACAACAATTAATTTGTAATTGGAACACTAAGAATGACACATCAGCTGGATGTGATGGCGCATGCCTGTGAACCCAGCACTCGGGGAGGCAGAGGCAGGTGGATCTCTGTGAGTTTGAGGCCAGCCTGGTCTACAAAGTCCAAACTAGTCAAGACTACACGTAGAAACTCTGTCTCAAAAACCAACAAACAAAACAAAGCAAAACATGCCTTTTTGAAAAAACTGAGCCACTAAACAGATAAGTAAGTAACAGATAAGCCACTTACCAATAAGTAAGTCTTTATACAGTATTTTATAGAACTTGAAATGGACAATGGGTCATAGTGCAGATAGGCAAGTTACACATTTTCAGAAGCAGTTTACTTTTTATTAATTAAAACAATTCCTAAATTTAAATATGTTTTGATCATATTCTTCCCCTTCTCCAAGTCGTTCAGGATCCTCTCCTTCTCCCTACCCATCCAGGTTTCAGTTTTTTTTTTCAAATAAGAAAAACCCAGTGCAATACCCCCTGCCCCCACAAATCAAGAAAACAAAGCACCTCCAAAAAATAAAAAAGCTGTAATGACCAAACTATAATGACCAAATGTAATCAAATAACATTACACAAAAAACTTTAGAGAAATTACCTGTCTACATGAACATTCTGAGTCAAGTACGGAAAAAACAGTTGTAATTAGCAAAACACTTTCACGTCATTATAATTTTCTTTCTTTCTTCTATTCCTGAACTTGAGACCTATCCTGAGTGGTTAATATACCCAATGTCACTCCACTGGAGAAAATGATTTTCTGTCTTCAGCAGTTATAAATAACAGCTCAGTTGTTAACCTTTACCCTAGTGGCTAGGTTTTCATTCATTACTTCACTTTCACAAAATAAAACATGCTATATGTATGTAATGTATATGTACATACAAAGGACCTCACTGACCATCTCTTGTCATCAGTACTGTGATTGGTTTGCATCCAATTGAGTTGTTGG
Organism: Psammomys obesus; assembly: GCF_907164565.1. Lineage (NCBI taxonomy): Eukaryota > Metazoa > Chordata > Mammalia > Rodentia > Muridae > Psammomys > Psammomys obesus. Next base: position 18,569,405 of record NW_026596109.1, on the reverse strand, counting down.
CCAAAGGTGTCCCATGGGAATCTCCAGACAAACCAGGCTGGTGCCAAGGTTGCTCTCCAGAAACTGACAGCAAGGGCCCATTGCTGAAGGCAATACCCACACAGCTCACCAAACATGGAGAAGTTGAACTCGTGCCTACACAGAACCTTCACCTGCATGTTCAATTTCTTCACTAGAGAGAGCAAACCTTCTACTTAGAAACAATCACTAAACAAATCAATCTCTTAAGCACAAGTTTCACAAAAGACTTGTTTACAATTAAAAGGATTAATTATTATCACACTGGATAAATTACCAAATTTATTATTTGCATAGAAAAATGGTGCAATGATTATTTTAAATATCCCCATTCCTTACAAAAGAAGGCTTCATAAGTTTTGTAGACTAAAAGTAAAATAATTGTTATGAAAATAACTGACTTACTGTTTTTGCTTAAAGGACTACCTTGGCATTAGATGATGTAAACTTACAGAGAATGGGATTGGTAGCAGCAAGGAACACCAGAGCAGGAAAGTTGACACTGCCATTATGCTAATTAGAGGCTTGCATCACCAACATGTGACTGCTTAGTTGGACACAATACAGCTTCAAGGTCTCTGTCCTGTTGTTTTAAAATGCTGGCCTTGGAATAGTGATGTTATAAATATTAATAAAAACACCATGAGCTTTGTAAGTAGATTTTTGGAAGACTAATGACTTCCAGCTAAATATCAAGTCATTATTCTGACAGACCTTTAACTAGGCAACAAAGATGAAACAACATGGTAGGCCTTTCAAAAAGGTCTCAACAACCGCTCAATCGAGACAAAAGATACGTCAACTAGTTGTTTGACCTAAGCAGACTATTTCTGAATTTATTAACCAGTGTTTAGTTATTATCACACAACACTATACTGAGCTTGATAATTTTTGACTCCTAAAATTGGTTGTCTTTCCAGCTACTGCAAGCGTGCATATGTACACATATACAAACACAGACAGAAACTGTCACACAGACATCTCAGAAAGAAAAGCAAGCAATACACGCTACCTGCACAAGAATATACAGAGTAAAGTATCACTTTATTTTCTGTTTATCAAAACTGTGGTCTATATTTTAATGGATGCCAATTAATAGAAATGAAAGTGTAGAAAGGGAAGAGAAGGAATGTATACAAACTATACAAGACTTATGCCCTACATATGATAAGAAAGAGAAAGAGATGGTGAGAAGGCGAAAAAACCAAAGAGGCTACGATTGTGTGCCATAAAAATCTGTGGTGTTATGATCACAGACACCTCCCGTATTAGAAGATTAAAGCTAAGATATTGGATTTTTTTTGTATTGGAATATGAGCATATTTCCAACTGAATTGGACCAAGTTAACATTTAAAATGACACAGATATTTTGTGTCCACTGTGTGGTGGACAGGATTGAGGAAAGAACAAGACTTCTGTTGTTCTCCAAAACTTCTTTTTACTTGAACTGTCTCTTAACCATACCACAATAAACAGCCAAGTATATCCGAATGTGTTGTCAGTAAAGTTTTTCTTACTTGATTACCATTAGTGCCATAAGCATGTAGTGGTTTTGATAATAATGGCTCATATGTTTCTATGTGTTGTCATCAAGGAGGAGTGTTATTTGACAGGGTGTAATCTTGTTGGAGGAAGTGTGTCACTGGGGTACAAAGGAAGTTGTGCCTTTGGGGTTTCAAGAGAGCTCCAGGCCCAGGATCTCTCTCTCTCTTTTGCCCACAGATCTTGACGTAGAATCGCAGTTGCTTTTCTAGCACCAGGCTTGCCTGCGTGCCACCATGCTTCCCACCATAAACCTCTGAAACTGTAAGCCAGCCCCAGTTAGTTGCTTTTCCTCACAAGAGTTGCCATGGTCATTGGTTGCTTCTCTTCACAGCAAAAGGACACTAAGTACGTTCTACCACTTAATGAACTTTTTGAAAATTATAATTAGAGCATCAATTTGTTCTACTATTTAAATATGAGTTGATGGAACATGTTTTGGCTGGCTGAAAAATAAATAACAGGGAAAACTATGTCCTGATATTTAAGACTACATAAGAGATAAGACATGCACAGCACTACCAGTGTGGGAGGCAATAAAATATTGTCTCAGTGTGAACTTCTGAGGATGAGTGTAAGCATGTGGAATTAACCATAACCTAACTTGTTGCATGTGTAGAAAATCTCCACACTCTTATTTGACTGTTTAGTTTCATCTGTGTTCATATGTTGATCCCTATCGTGTTTGAATGATGTGTGCTTTAAACTCATTTCATATAGGATGTATATTGTTCTAAGGTGTGTGTGTGTGTGTGAGATGTGTAATACTAGCTAAAAGGATGATTTGTTTTCTTCTTTAAGTCTAGTGTCTTGAATATGGTACAAAATTCTAGAATTATCTGATATTATCTTTATTATTATTATTAATTATCTGAATATATCTTTATGCAGATATATTCATTTACTATAGAGGTCTTCATTTTAAATCATGCATCCATAAGAAAATTCTATCTAGTTAACAAAATACAGACTGCATGTCTGCACTTCTTGCCAAGCACCTCAGATCTATATGTGAGAATGGCCTGAAATCCCACAAGCAGATTCAAGCAAGAAGAAATAATAGAGTAAGATATTGTGAATAGTTGCCCATTTCTACAGCAAAGTTTAGGCTTCTCTCTTGAAATGGTACAACTCAAATGTCAACATTGGGGACTGTCCTTGTTTGGGAATAACGAATGTCCTTATACCGTCTTCACCATTAAATACAGTCAAACAGGAAAGGAAATTGTTAAAAGCTCAAAGGCTAAAGCTATAGAAAAATTATACAGTAGGCTGACAAAGTGTTAACTTTGATTATGTGTGTTAATGCTCTTTGAGAGAAGAAAGAAAACAAAGTTGCCAACTATGTAAGCACAATACTCATTTTTAAAGAAAAAACTTTAAGTGGTGTCAAATCCAATAAGTTATATTTTACCTAATGTGCTCAAATGGCTGTATTATATTTAAGTTTTAAGATGGAGAGATAAAAAAATAATCCTCATGGATAATGACCCAACAACAATGACAAGCTGACACAATTCATAGCTAAATATTCTAAAATGTTTTAGTATAAAGTGCTAGAAAATATCATAAAATACAGAGAAAAGATTAACTTTGTTACCTCAATGTTGATGATAATAATTGAAATGGTTTGCCCAACCAACTGTGCTCTTCTGAATGCAATTTCAGTAATATGGAACTTAATATCCTAAGAAATATGAGAAAATGTTGGAAATTGTTGCATAAACTGCTTTGACTGAAGCAGACATGGTGATGAAGGGTAGTCTCCAGTAAACAGCTATTATGTTTAGATGCAATGAGATGCAAAGCAGATGCAATCACACAACTTAAGCGTTTTACTTCCACATCTCTCCTCTTGTTTTCAGCCTTTCCCAGGATGATGCTGTCCTGCTGAACACACAGAGGATCAGAGTCAGTGCGGGAACTGCTGCTTTTCTGCAGGCAGGTAAATATGTTCCGGTTTGATTTCCTTTGCATTGAGTGAAGGCACTCTTTTGGGATACAAATCCAGGTAGTAAAAGCAGCTGGTGGTGACAGAGATGACTCATCAGCTCAGAGGTCACATTGGAAAGTTGCAAGGAGAGCATTATTCCAGACTCTAACGGGCAAGTGTGTAAAAGAGCCCACGGGTGCTTGTGAGGCAGGCGGAACACTTGAACGCTGATCCTCTGTCCTTTGCCACAGACCATGAGGTCTCTGACACACTCGCTGACCTATGCAGAAGGGATCTTGAAACGCACCTTCGATAAGGCAGTCATACATGACTGTATCTGATGCAAAGCGTCACCAGTCACTGGAGAGTTTCTGTAAATCAATAGCTTTCCTTTGTATTTGTTTAAATGAAAATTTAACATTTATTTGTTTTACACCCTGATTGTAGCCCTCTCCCTTGTCTCCTCTCGGTCTCACCCTCCCTTCCTCTTCCCCACTATCCACTTCCCCTAGTTTTCAGAAAAAGGGAGCCCTCCTCTCCTGCCAACTGACCCCAGCCTATCAAGTCTCATCAGGACTGCATGCATCCTCTTATTCTGTAGCATGGCAAGGGGGAAGTGATCAAAGAGTGGGAAACGAAGTCCATGTAAGAGACAGCTGCTGCTCACCTTAGTAGGCAACCCACATGGAGACTGTGATGGCTATTGGCTAAATCTGAGCAGGGAGTCTAGATCCTCCCCATGCACAGTCCTTGGGTTGGTGCTTCGGTCTCCACAGGCCCCCCCATGGGCCAAGATTTGTTGACTCTGTTGGTCTACTTGCGGAGCACGTGTCCCCTCCAAGTTCCCCTACATCAGTCTTTCATAAGACTCCCAGTGTTCTGCCCAAAGTTTGACTGTTGAGTCTCAGGATCTGCTTCAATCCCCTGATAAGTGGAGTCTTCCAGAGGACAGCTATGGTAGGCTCTGGACAACTGCTTCTGGTGTCTCTTCTATTTGCCTTCTGAATGAGAATTAAGCATCCTCCCTAGGGTCCTCCTTGTCATTTAGGTTTTTTTAGGTCTGTGATTGTAGTATGGTTATTCTCGATTATATGGCTAACATCTGCTTATAAGTCGGTATGTACCATGTGTGTCCATTGGGATCTGGGTTACCTCACTCATCCAAATGCCTGCAGATTCCATGACGTCCTTGTTTTTAATGGCTGAGTACTATTCCATTGGGTAAATGTACCACAATTTCTGTATCCGTTCTTTGGTTGAGGGACATCTAGGTTGTTTCCAGATTCTGGATATTATGAATAAAGCTGCTATGTACATAGTTGTGCAAATGGCCTTGTATGGTGGAACATTTAATTCAGCTTTGGTAAGAAAAATGTCCATTTCTTTTATATTTTACCAATGTGTGCCATAGAGGCTTTTGAAGTAAGACCTAATGTTTCTTTGGATTTCCTCAGTGTGTGTCATTATCTCTCCCTTTCATCAATGATTTTCTTAATGTTGATAGTCTCTCTGACTTTTAGTTAGTTTAGCTAAGGGTTTCTCTATCTTGTTGATTTTCTCAAAGTACAAGCTCTTGGTTTTGTTGATTCTTTGAATTGTTTGTTTTGTTGCTAAATTATTGATTTCAGCCTTGAGTTTATTTGAGATTATTTCCAGCCATCTACTTCTCTTGTGTATGTCTGTTTCCTTTTTTTCCTAGGGCTTTCAGGTGTACCATTAGGTTATTTATTTATTTATTTATTTATTTATTTATTTATTTATTTATTATAATTTATTTACTTTGTATCCCAGCTGTAGCCCCCTCCTTTGTCTCCTCCAAATCCTCCCACCGTCTCTTCTCTCCCCCTATGCCCTTTCCCTAGTCTCCTGATAGGGGAGGACCTCCTCCCCTTCTATCTGACCCTAGTTTATCAGGTCTCATCAAGGCTGGTTGTATCACCTTCCTCTGTGGCCTGGCAAGTCTGCACTCCCCAGGGGGAGATGATCACAGAGCCTGCCACTGAGTTCATGTCAGAGACAGCCCATGTACGTACCCCTTACTAAGGAACCCACTTGGGAACTGAGCAGCCAATGGTCTTCCATTAAACAGGGGGTCTAGGTCCTCTCCATGCATGGTCGTTAGTTGGAGTATTGGTCTCTGCAGGCCCCACTGGGCCCAGGTGTTTTGGCTTTGTTGTTCTCCTTATGGAGTTCCTGTTCCCTCCAGGTCTTTCTATCTCCATCTTCTTCCATAAGGATTCTGGCACTTTGCCCAAAGTTTGGCTATGAGTCTCAGTATCTTCATTGATACCCCGGTGGGTAGAGTCTTTTGTAAGTCCTCTGTGGAAGGCTCATTTTAATATGAAGGCACTTAATGGTATGAACTTTCTTCTTAGCACTGCTTTCATTGTGTCCCGTAAGTTTGGGTATGTCGTGCTTTACTTTTCGTTGTATTCTAGGAAGTCTTTAATTTTTTTTTTTTTATTTCTTCCTTGACCTAGTTGTCATTGAGTAGAGAGTTGTTAAGTTTCCATGCATGTGTAGGCTCTTTGCTATTTATGTTGTTGTTGAGGTCCAGCTTTAGTTCATGATGATTTCATAAGATAAAAGGGATTATTTCAGTCTTCTTGTATCTATTGAAGCTTGCTTTGTGACTGGATATATGATCAGTTTTGGAGAAGGTTTTATGAGGTGCTGAGAAGAAGGCATATTCTTTTGTTTTTGGATGAAAAGTTCTGTCGATGTATGTTAGGTCCATTTGATTCATGATATCTGTTAGTGTCATTATTTCACTGTTTAGTTTCTGTTTCATTGACTTGTCCTTTGGTGAGAGTGGGGCCTTGAAGTCTCCAACTATTAATGGGTGGGAATTGATGTGTGGTTTAAGCTTTATTAATATTTCTTTTACAAATGTGGGTGCCCTTGTATTTTGGGTATCAATGTTCAGAATTCAAATGTCCATCTTGGTGGAATTTTCCTTTGATGAGTATGAAGTGTCCTTCCTCATCTTTTTTGATTAATTTTGGTTGAAAGTCTATTTTATTAGATATTAAAATGGGCGCACCAGGTTACTTCTGAGGTCCACTTGCTTGGAAAACCTGCCTCCAGCCCTTTACTCTCAGATAATGCTCATTTTTGTGGCTGAGGTGTGTTTCTTGTATGCAGCAGAATAATGGATCCTGTTTATGCATGCATTCTGTTAGTCCATGTCTTTTTATTAGAGAGTTGAGTACATTGATATTGAGAGAGATTAATGACCAGTGGCTGTTATTTCCTTTTATTTGATGTTGGTTGTGGTATTGTGTTTGCGTACTTGTCTATTTTGGTTTTGCTGTAGAGAAGTTATTTATATCCTTTGTTTTCTTGGGTGTAGTGAATGTCCTCAGGTGTGAGGTTTCCTTCTGGTAAATTCTGTATGGCTGGGTTTGTGCATAGATATTGTTTAAATTTGGTTGTGTCATGGAATATCTTGTTTTGACCATCTGTAGTGATTGAAATTTTTGCTGGGTATAGTCGCCTAAACTGGTATCTGTGATCTCTTTGGGTTTGCAAGATGTCTGCTCAAGCGCTTCTGGCTTTTACGGTGTCTGCTGAGAAGTCCAGGGTTATTCTGACAAGTTTGCAATTATAGGTTACTTTTTTCCCTTGAGGCTTTTAATATTTTTCATTTCTTTTGTACATTTAGTGTTTTGATTATTATGTGGCAGGAGGGTTTTCCTTTCTTGTCTATTCGATTTGGTCTTCTGTAGGTCTTTTGTATGCTTATAAGCATCTCTCTTAAGACTGGGGAATTTTTCTCCTATAATTTTGTTGAAAATATTTTCTGGGCCTTGGAGCTGGGAATCTTTTCTTCCTTCTGTTCCTATTATTCTTAGGTTTTAGTCTTTTCATGGTATCCTTGATTTCTTGGATGTTTTGTGACAGAAAATTTTTTAGATTTAACATTTTCTTGACGGATCCATTGATTTATTCCATTGTATCTTCTACACCGGAAATTCTTTCCACTCTCTCTTGTACTCTGTTGGTGATTCTCACCTTGGTAGTTCCAGTTTTTGTTTTTCTCTAAGTCCTCAGGATTGAAACTGATTTCCTCAGTTTGTGTTTTCTTTATTATTTCCATTTCCATCTTCAGATCTTGAACTGTTTTTATTGATTTCCTTCACCTGTTTGTGTTTTCCTGCAGTTCTTTAAATAAATTGTTTAATTCCTTCACCGGTTTGTTTATATTTTCCTGTATTTCTCTGAGTGATTTGTTTCCTCTCTAAAGGCCTCAAACTATTTGACTGTACCTTCCTGTATTTCTTTAAGTATTTTATTCATTTCCTCTGTTATCATTTTCATAATCATAGATTTAATATCATTTTCTTATGTTTCAGGTGTGTTAGTGTATGCGGGGTTGCTTGACATGTGATAACTGGGTTCTAAGGATGCCATATTGCTCTGGCTTTTTTACTATTATTATTGTGTTTTTACAATGGCCTCTATCCATCTGGTGGTCTCTGGCATTGGCTGGTAGATACTGTTGCCCACTGGAGTTCTAGGGCATAGAGGAAGAGCCCTGGGAAAGACTCTGGATATTCCTGCAGGAGACCTGATCAGATTGGTGGGAATAGTCTTGGACTGGCGGGTAGTTCTTAGGGACTTGCCAAAGGCTCTCCTAAGATGTATTAACCTGGGGACTAACTGGATTCCTCAGGAGCCCGGGAACCCTACTCTCACCAGGGGAAGTCCTAGAGTTAGCTACTCTGCTATTGGCTTTCTTACTCCAAGATTAATGAGCTCCAGCTGCTCAGACACAGTGCTCAGAAATTGTGTTTGCTGGGTGGAACCATTTTGGAGAACTTGTCAGCTCAGAGGTTTTGCCAGTCTCCTTAGGGAGATGGGTTGAGCTTAGAGCTCAATGGGGTTGTTACCATAGTTCCTGAGCTTCAGGAGGCCAGAGGTTTGAGCTCAGTGCCCAGTACCCAGTATCCATAGAGGGTGGGTGGCCTGAGGCTGAGGCCTTGCACTGCCCCATGTGAGTCCAGGAAATTTTCCCCAGGAAAAGTCCGAGGGTGACTTGGACCCAGGCGCTCCTCTCACCTGGGAAACACAGATGCTGGAATTTGGTTGGACACAGCACGGCCTGATCTTACTGCTGTCATGCTGCTGAGATACCTTGCATGATCAGCACTGCCATCTTAGATGCCTCCCCTCCAACTCCACCCCACCAAATAATAGCTTTTCTTTCACCTGGCAGGTGAAAGAAAATTAATTAATTCACTAAGTATCTTTGAAATGCCTTGGAAGTTCTTTGTTGGACCTGAAATACCTTGCTTAGATTATCTTCAGCAGGAGCAGAAGGCGATTCTTGAGAGCAGAATTTGATGCAGGCTTAAGTCTTACAAGATGAGTTGTGTACCAAAGCTCTGTGATATTCTCGTGAAATTGAAAATAATGAATGATGATGAGTTTTGTTTCTGTTTGTTTGTTTTGATTTTTAGACATTATTATTATTATTATTATTTATTATTATTATTATTTTGCATAGTCCTGGCTGTTTTGGAACTCACTCAGCAGACCAGGCTTGCCTTGCACTCAAAGATCCATCTGTCTCCACCTTCCAGGTACTTGGTCTAAAGGTGTGCAACATCAAGCCTGGTGATGAGTTTCATTATGTGATTTAGAAGCTAATTCCAAAGAGATTTTTAAAACCACATTGAGTAAGAGAACCCCTTTCATTATAAACCCATTGCCTTCATGTGTGCCTGGAACAGAACATGGCACCCAGGGCTCTTTCTGGGACTCGGCTGTTCTCAACCTGTGGGTTGCAACCTCTTTGGGGGTCAAATGATCCTTTCACGGGGGTTAAATATCAGATAGCCTACATATTAGATATTTACATTATGACTCAAACATTAGCAAACTTACAGTTGTGAAGTAACAAGAACATAAAGTTATAACAACATGAGGAACTGTATTAAAGCGTCATAGCACTAGGAAGGTTGAGAAGCACCTCTCTAACAGAATATTTTCACTATTAGCAGATACTGTTAAGTTAATCCCCTGGGGGCCATGCTGATCCACCACTCACCAAACTGACATTTGGTTTGTCATAAATGCCAGATGTTACTGTAACTCTACAGACACGGATGAAAACTTGCTGCAGCTGCTCTTGCTGGGAAGGGAGAACATCAGCCAGCAAAGTCTTATTAAAATCATGTTAAATTTTTATAGTTAAGTCTGATGCTCTAAGTTTAAAATATAATTCTGTCATTTATTATCTACAGGACTTTTAGGTGATTTAAATGTTCTTGAGTTTAATTTATTCATGTGTTAAATACAAATAATAATAATTATGCCCTGTCCCAGGATTTTGGTAATCAAAAAAAGTCCATATAATATATTCAATCTTGACTCTCAAATAACATTAAATAAACGTAGTTATACCCTTGTTCTTTTGGTAAACTGCAAGTAATACAGTTTAAGGCATTGTACCTCCATCTTGGCTTTTGGATAATAATAACATAAGATTTTATTAACCAAATTTAGCAACTATTAACTACATTTTCTAGAGCTAAAAACAAATAAGTCAATTTCATTTTGAATAAATATTCAATAAAAAGCAGAGTATTTGAGGTGAGCAGCTCTTTCTAAAGGCCTCTTACTTTATACAGTTCAGCCTTTAGTAAATATTTCTGTCATTTGATACTTAATTGGATGTTACCATTTGAAAGTATCTTGTGTAGTTAAAGGTTACTAATTCATGTCAATTAAACAAACACAGTTCTTAAAGCATATTTTACATATCTTTTCTCTTGTCAAAAATTATGTCTAGAGGAGGTAGGGAAGATGTCAGAGGAATTCTGGAAGGGGAAACCATAATCAGTTTATACTATATGAAAAAAAGAACTATTTTATAAAGAAACAAAAAGGAAAAAACATAAAAGAAACATACAACCAGCAGGTGGGGTATAGTACCTGATGGTTGTAAAATCAATGTTCTGGAGGCTGAGGCAAGGGGATTGCATTTGAAGTCATCCTGGGTGGGTTTTAATTTTTTTTTTTTTTGTGGATACAATGAACTTTGCTGATGGTTTTAAAGAGAGTGGAACCCCCTAAGCTTCTCCAGTTATTCTGGGAGTCTGGGATGGAAACTGTGAGAGGGATGTTCAGTGTTGGAGACTGAGTTGGGACAGGATCTCCTCGTGTCCTTGCTGGGATTCTTCTGCTTTAGTTTGGGGCTTCTTACTCTTTGGAGGCCATGTAGGTCTTGAGGTCTACTACCCTGTTGCTGTAGTTGTATTTATTGTCATACCAGGAAATAAACCTTAAAAAGCTGTTTTTGAGAGCAATGATAGCCCTAGCATCAAGAGTGGAAAAGCAGATGTCACGGTGAAAGTTGTAGGAGACAACCTGGTCCTCAGTGAAGCCCATGATTCCCCTTAGTTTATGTATATGAGAATGCATAACTGTATGAGCTGTGTGTATGTGTGTGTGGCACTCTTGCCACAGCACACGTATGGTGGTCAGAGGACAACTTTGTAAAATCAGTTGTCTACTTCCACTGTGAATGCCAGGATTTCACCTCAGGCTGCCTGGAACTTCAAGTGCCTGTCTTATGCTTAAAATGTAGACATAACTCAAATATTTCATAAAGGAATATAAATAAATGGCATGGTCTGAAGCCTTTCGTTTCTTATGTGAAAGGAGGTGAATGGAGGCACCAATGCCCATAGGTACTTCTACAAAGGGTAAGAGGAGATTGATGTTATATGATGTGGCGACGTATGGAGACCATTATCAACACAGAACATAGAATTGGGGCCTTTTCAGTTGTGTTTCCCAGAGGGCAGAGCTTTCAGTGAAGGGAGTAAGTATTGTTGCTCGGTCAACAACTGTAGTCCTAAGGAGCAGGTGAGAAGAACAAGGCAGGAAAGCAGGAAGAGCAAACGCTAACATAATGATGTGTGCTTCATTTCCACAACTTTAAAATATAGCTCACTGCAGAACCTCAGAGCAGTCTCTTTGAAAAAGCAGAGCCTCAGTCTCTAGAGCACCCATCAGGATCAAAGATAGTCATTTGTCAACTGGTTTCCTTTCCACATCAGTCAAAAGTTCTTGTGCTTCTTTCTGGTCACCAGACCAGAAAGTGAAATATTTGCAGAGGTGATCTGGGATAAAATCCAGCACAGGCAGCATATGCATATGTGAAGTGACTGAGCCCAGGCATGGGTGAAACTTTACTCAATGTAAAGATTTAGGAAAAAAAATCAGCATTAATTTTGCCACTACTATTACTTCATGTTGATTTTTATTTATCCATTCTTTGGGGTTAGTAGGTTTGCTTACTTGTTCATGACAACCTCTCACCCCACAGTTCAGGCTGGCCTGGCAATCATTATGTACCCAAGAGTGGCCTTAAACTTAGAAGAATCCTCTTGTATTAGCCTTCTGAGTGGGATTACAAATGTAAACCATGCCCAGCCTCATTTAATTTCTTTTTTGTTTAGTCTCATTATTTTTTCTGTGCCTAATTGGAATTTATTTTATTTAAGTGATGTCTTCTAACCAGAATTGTGTTTTGGTTTATATAATAAAAATTCAACTGTAACAAAGTATCACCTACAGCACCAATTTTAAAGTAAAGCTACAAAAGAATACAAGGTAACCTGTCCATGCTAGCTGGAGACTGGTTCCTTCTGTTCCGCTCTTCCTTCAGGTTCTGCCTACCAGCCATAAAGTCAGGGAAGACAAAAAGCAAAGATTCTTGAATGGCTCTTCATTCACCTTGTTAGACAAATAGAGTTCTAACAGATATCAACATTTCACATGAATGTATTATATATGTAATTAAAACATTAATAGTATAACATATGCAATTTTCATATGCCTTACTTAGGAGTTAGGGTGAAATGTTAATGAGCAAAGAAAAATTTCTCACAATCAATTGCTCTTTAAATTGATTAGACATTCTGAAGTTAATGTGTTTGATTCACTACAACTGCAGAATAAAGGAGAAAAATGCATTCTCTTTCATACACATAGACAATACATTTGTGGAAACGCATTCGTGTTTTTTTTTTTTTTAATCAAAGTAAATTTGAAACAGAGCAAAGATTCTTCAGATTCATTAGACCTTATCAGACTGTTAAAGGGTTATGGTTAGTGGCATGTTTAGTTGTAAGTCTGAATTCTTTTCCATTATGCTTGAATACAGAATGTTCATGTCCATTCCGTCACTCTCTTTAAGCATTGTATAGAGTATTGTAGCCAGTGCAGTAAGGCTAAAGGGGAATCAAAGCTTCAAGGAATGAAAGATGTAAAATTGTTAATGATTTTTGGTAACATGATTGCACACATACAAAATAAAGAGATATACACAAATAGAAATAAGCAATTTTGCTAGAATCTAGGGAAATATAAAAATCTATAGTAATAGTGAAACATTTGATTTTCATGCCATTAATAACAGCCCCCAAATATTAAAATCTTATGAACAAATCTAATAGAAGATGCAAGAGACCTTACACTAAAAATCTCAGAACATTGCTGAGAGAAATTAAAGATTTAATAAGCAGAACAATAGACCATGTTATAGAGTGTGAAGACTCAATTTTGCAGTCTCTTATTTGCACTATCCATTCAGTGCCAACACAATCAAAATCACACTAGGGTTTCACTGAAATTGATGAGCTTGTTCTATACTCTATGTAGAAATGCAAAGACTAAAACAGTCAAGGAAATAATGAAGAAGGAAGATAAAGCTAGAAAACTCACACTAGAAAATATTATAACACCCTGGAGCCATGCTAATTAGTACCAAGTGGTATTAAAAGAAGACAGTAGGATAGAATAAAAATGCTATAAATAGATCCAGATGTAAACATATATGTTTTACCACTCTGTTGCCCCTGTAATTCAGTCAGGAAATGAAGACGACTTTCAAGTAAATGATGTTAGGTTGTAATTCTACCCTTGAATGTATGGGTAATAAGAGCAAGTTAACAGGAAGAATATAATTGTATTTATAGCAACTTTAAAAACACGTACAATTTACCTGTGATTTAAAAACAAACAAAAACCTTAATTTTATTTGGTGAGGACAGCTATATTTTGCTTTGCATATAAAGTGGCCTCAAAGACTCTTGTGTTGAATGCTGGGACATAGGTAGTGGAAATATTAAGAGGTTCTTTGTTCATGATGATGTGACCTTCATCAGTGGGTTAGTCAATTAGTAAGTTATTACTGAATGGGCTATAGGTTTTGGGGACTGTTGGAGAAAGTGGCTCACTGATGGTATACCTTTGTGAAGAATGCATGTCATCTCTGCTCCTTTCCTGCATCTCTCTGCCTACTTTCTGGCTGCCATTAGTCGGGCATGTGTGAAAACAGAACCTTAATAGTGACCACATTTGTGCACCATATTGATTTTTGAAGGAACCTAAGAGACAGAGAAAAAAAATTCTAAATGTAAGCATGGAAAACTATTTCTATAATATCAGAATAGGCAAATATTTTCAAAACTGGCTGCACAAAATTCTATTTAAAATACTGGGAAGTTAAACTGAAGAGCTTCTATTAGTGAAAGGGTCTCCCTAAAAGGATGAGGAAACACTGGAGAGGGGACCAAAGATGCTATCCATATATACATTTGACAAGGGATTCTAAGTCCCGAAGTGTGTATGCATGCATGTTTATGTTGACTTGGAAGTCAACATCTGTTTTCTTCCATCACTTTCCATCTTACGTTTTGAAGCAGGATTTCTCACTGAACCTGAAGCTTACAGATTTGCCCAGGCTGGCCAGCTGGCATCCTTGGAAACTCGGTAATCACTTTTCTCCCTTTGGGGTTGCAGAGATGTACCATTGTACTCAGCTTTTTACATGAATGCTTGGGAATCACTCAGATCCTGACCTTGTATGGCAAATACTTGACTGACTGAGCCATCCCCCAAGATCCCAAGACCAGCTTCGTAACTGCTATCAATAATAATGGAAAATAGGAAGGCAGTGTCAGCAGAAGGAAAGAGCATATTCTAATTGGTCAGTGAATGTGTCAATGAATGTATGTGTAAAAGCTTGTTATTTCTGTTGCAGTCTAACTCACAGGTTTCTCTCCCTCTAGTTTATAGTACTATATTCTGTTGGTAGAACATACTTCTCAAACATAAACACCTATCACACGAGAAGAGATAATAAAATCCTTAGTATAAGACTGGGTACTTGGATCATCCTGAGTGAGTTGTCCCAGAAGCAAAAAGACACACACGGTATATACTCACTCCTATAAACATACAACATAGAATAAACCCACTAAAATCTGTACGTCTAAACAAACTAAGCAAAAGAGAGGACCCTAACTAAAATGTTCAATCCCCATCCTGAAAGGCAAAGAGGATGGACATCAGAAGAAAAAGAAAATAGGAAACAACCTCGGAACCTGCTACAGAGGGCCTCTGAAAGCCATAAGAAAACAGGAAACAACCTTGAAACCTGCCATAGAGGGCCTCTGAAAGCTTCTGCAGTATAGACTGTCAAAGCAGATGCTGAGCCTGATGGCCAACTGCTGGGCAGAGTGAATGGAATTTTATGTAAGAAGTGGGAAATAGTAAGAGCTGGAGAGGACAGGAACTCCACAAGGAAAGCAACAGAACAAGAAAATTTGAACACAGGGAACTTCCCAGAGACTCATACTCCACCAAGGACTAACCTAGAACCCTGACAATACAGCCACTTCTGATGAGAACTGATAGACTAAGATCAGAAAGAAGGAGAGGAGGACCTCCCCTATCAGTGAATTTTGGGAGGGGCATGCATGCAGAAAGGGGGGAGGGTGGGACCGGGAGGGGAGGAGGGAGGGGCTTATGGGGGGATACAAAATGAATAAAGTATTTTTAATAAAAGTTAAAAAAAAAAAGACTGGGTACTTGGTACCACCAAATATTATTTTCTTGTACACATATTGGAAATGTCTTTCTGATATTCATTAAGGAAGAATGCCTATTTTAGATTGAATTTCCAGGAAGCATACCATGGGAAAATACTCCTGGTGTTTACTAAGAAGAACATGAATCAAGATCTAAGAGGGGGCAAGATCTAAGGTGAAGCCTGATTTCAGGTCATCACCTGGATCTCCTATAAGTTCTAGGACACAGGTTACAGGTAACTTTATTCTTTGGGAGGTAACTGGAGAAGCATTTAGGTATCTGATGGGCTATGAGCCTCCCTTGGAGGGACTCAACTCCCAGGCATTTCTGGGTCTTGGTTAGTGAGCACACCTATCATAGCCCAAACAGAATTCTCAGTTAAAGGTTTAAAAAACTGTTTATTAATTTCTCTCTTAACCCAGATATCACAGAAATAATTGATACTCTACTATATTATTTTAACAAGTTTCACAGCACAAGAACTGAGCAGTTATTACTCTATCCTTAACCCTCTAAGCTAATTTGGTTTCCTCCCAGTGTACATCCCAGAGATACTTGCACATTGTAGCTTTCAGGTTGGAGGAAGTAGCTTGATACTGGGCTGAGTAACCACTCAGATGGAGGTATGGCCTCCAAGGCACAGCAGGGCTGCCTCATCCTTGCTTGCTAGAAGCTTCTCCAGTGAGTATTTGATTCTCTAAATCCCACCAATTTAGCATTTATTCTTCCTGGGCTGTCTAGAGTATTCTAACCTTTATAGATAGCCAACAGGTAACATTCAATTTCCTTGCCAGTTTTCTGAAGAGAGAGAGAGAGAACACAAGGTTTTTAGACAGATAGCAGAAGGTCAGTTTTGCAATTAAAAATGCTAATTTGGCTTGGTTTGAAAGCCAAATGAACCTGCTAAATATGTTCCAGAAATAGGTATCTTCACCAGCTTTGTCAGTAGTTTATGCTTTACCAGACTGCCAGAAATTAGATAACCTACTTAAAAATTTATTTTTCACATTCTTGAAGCAGAAGATTGAGCTGCAGAAGCTGGAAACTTCTTTCTGTACCGATCCTCAAATCCAGAAGTTGGGAAAGATGAGCTAACTAACTGGGAGGGAAATAAAATAAAGGTCTAATCCCAGTAACAAATGTGATCCCTTGTCATCGAATCTACTAAAGGCTCCATGTTTTACTATTATCACATTGGCAACTGCTGACATTTAGGAGGATCATTTCACACTAGAGCACCAATAAGCCATGACCAGTAGCCCTGGGCTGACGAGGTCCCCAGCTGCCATCACAAAAAGTTGCCCCAAGTGAGTAGTAGACAGGAGGTTCTTCCCTGGGTTGTTCAGCCTCAAAGGAAGGAAGGAGGGGCTTCTTTTAAAGTTCAGAGTATATTCCCCAGATTACTACCCCAACCGAGAGGGCTTGGCGAAAGAAAACTAGATGTGTCTGTAGAAGAAAGCAGCAGACTGGGAGAAAAGAGTGGTTCCAACCAACACTTAGGACTTTTGCTTTAAAAGTCGTATTACTGAAACCGTTCTATATTAGCTACTTAATTTTCAATACAAAATCAGTAGTAGTATCTTGTAATCATTGTTCTTAAAAGGAAACCTATGTTGTTGTTGTTGTTGTTGTTTTTTAATATGCCTAGGAGAGGTATAGCTGAATATTGATGTAGCACTATTCCTAACTTTCGGGGAGAAAGCACCAGATTGATTTCCAAAGTGGTTGTACAAGGCAACATTTCCACCAGCAATGAAGGAGGGTTCCCCTTTCTCCACATCCTCTCCAGCATGTGTTGTCACTTGGGCTTTTTATCTTAGCCATTCTGATGGGTATAAGGTGAAATCTCAGGGTTTTTTTGGTTTGTATCTCTTGATGACTAAGGACATTGAACAATTCTTTAAGTATTTTCTCCACCATTCGATATTCCTCCATTGAAAATTCTCTATTTAGCTCTGTAATCCATTTTTTTAAAAATTGGATTACTTGGTTTGTTTGTGTTTAACTTGTTAAGTTCTTTATATATTCTGGATATTAGCCCTCTGTCATATATAGGGTTGGTGACAATCAATTCTTTCCCAATCTGTAGGCTATCATTTTGTTCTGACATCAGTGTCCTTTGCTATACAACAAGGACATTTGCTCAACCATGTGTGTAGCAGCTTTATTCGTAATAGCCAGAAGCTGGAAAAAACCCAGATGTCCCTCAATGGAGGAATGGATACAGAAATTATGTACATTTACACAATGGAATCTATTCAACTTGAATCTATTCAAGGAAATCATGAAATTAGCAGGCAAATGGTGGGAACTAGAGAAGATCATCTTGAGTGAGGTAACTCAGAAGCAGAAATATACACATGGTATATACTCATTCATAAGTGGATATTAGCCTTATAATGCAGAATAAACATACTAAAATCTACACTCCTAAAGAAGCTAAACAACAAGGAAGACCCTAGGGTAGATGCTCAATCCTCATTCAGAAGAACAAACATGATAGACATCGGAAGAGGAAGAGGGAGAAAACAGGGAACAGGACAGGAGCCTACTAGGGAGGGCCTCTGAAAGACTCTATTGATCAAGGTATCAAAGCAGAGGCTGAGACTCATAGCCAAACTGTGGACACAGTGCAGGAATCTCATGAAAGAAGGGGAGATAGAAAGACTTGGAGGAGACAGGAGCTCAAAAAGGAAACCAACAGAGCCATAAAAATTGAGCACTGGGGGCTCTGAAGAGAATGATACCCCAACCAAGGACAATGCATGGAGAGAAACTAAAACCCCAGCTCAGATATAGCCCAAAGACTCAGTCTCCAAGTGAGGTCCCTAGTAATGGGAGCAGGGACTTTCTCTGGCATGAACTCAGTGGCAGGCTCTCTGATCATCCTGGGGGTTGGGGGGTGCAACCTTGACAGGCCACAGAAGAAAACAATGCAACCAGCCCTGATGAAACTTGATAGGCTAGGGTCAAATAGAAGGGGAGGAGGACCTCCTCTATCAGTGGACTAGGGGATGGCATAAGTGGAGAAAAGGGAGGGAGGGTGGTATTGGGAGGAGAAGAGGGAGGGGGCCACAGCTAGGATACAAACTGAATAAATTGTAATAAATGATAATAAAAAAATTAAAAAGGAAACCTATAATGATTTTATATTTTATATGCAAAAGTAATAAAACATAATATTTCAACCTGTCTATACTCAGAGGTGCTAGAGATGGGACCTAACTTGGTCCTCATTCAACTGTTGTGGGCAGGGATAAAAAGAAGTAGTAAAGGTAAGACATTGACTTACCATGGTAATAAGATAATCATGACAGAAAACCTGGCTTAGCACGAGTGCATTGCTATCCACCGGGAAGCCAGAGGAGAGAGCTGTGCATGGCGTGCCTCACTTGCTCACAAATGGAGTGATCTTCCTCTGCAGCGGTGGGGACAGAGTGAGCAGTGCCCTCTCTTCTTCATGGTGACATATACCGGTGACCAATGTGCAGCCATGTTTTCACCATGAACGAAACAAGGAACTAAATTAACACTGGTATTTCCCAGCAGAAAATTAGCCTTCCTCTTCTTCACCCTTGGCACACTTTGAATCAACCTTCCGATGCCCTCCTCAGTTTCAGAATAAAGACCGATCTGGGTAGTGGAAGTCAGCATTCCCCTCAAGGTGCGTCCCTTGGGAGAGGGGTCCCCACTCTACAAACTGTGGGATCCTTAGGGCAAATAAAACTCTCAGCTAATTTTACTTGGAAGGAAGCTTGGAGATAGGTATGGGGCATTTTTTTTTATCATTTTAACTAATTTTTAATGATGATATCTGATATTTTAACAGTTCGACCAGAGCAGCAAAGCCTTGAGTTTGTTGTTTAAATATCTTTGATGCTTTGTCATAACAAATTAGTTTCTAAATGTTTCCAATTTGGCAGATAAAGCTGATTATTTCCTGCAATCACACTGCATATGTGCACAAGATTATAATTAATGATCAGGGTTGCCAGCCATACTTCACTAATAATCCATCAGTTCTTAGGCGCTGATTACTTCAACTGACATTTGTGCCCTCTGCTGGGGCAGACACAAGAGGAAAAGGGATGTTGATCTGGAGAGATCTGCCAGAGTCAGAGGATCAATAGTTTCCTGATTTCCATTATAAATCTGAAAATTCTGGGGGCGCTATTGACAAAGCTGCCACTGTGGATAGAGAGTGTTTATATTGCTCCTCTACTGGAGGAGTGCATTTCCTAATTAGATTGAAATTGGGCTGTTGGCAACTTTGCAATCTGTGCTTCCCCAGTGTCCCAGTATGCTAATGCCAGGATTCTGAGATCAGTGGTGTAATTCAGAAGAATTATGTGACCAAGAGATGTCAAGGTATCAAAGTTGTTTCATCATGATGAAATGAAACTTATCAACTCACTTATTTATATCTCCCTGAACTTATACTTTTAAAAATACTATATCTATCCATATCTCGGCAAAAATATGGCCAACAAAAGATTGTCCCAAGGAGGTATCATTAAATGCTTGAAAACAAAAAGGGAGGAAACACAAATTTATTTCAGATTATTTAGAATTCCTGTGATATTAAGGTTTTGATATGATTGTCATGTAAGACATGTCCAGTGCAGATTCCAAGACCCCTCGGACCTTTCTTAGCAGCTTCCTGCTGGGATACCGCCCACCGCCACACCTTCTGGAAGTATTAAGCCCAAAAAAATATTTTATTTTGTGCTAGTAAAAAAAAAAAAAAAATAGAACAACTAATTCCAAGGTTCTGCTTTCAGAGCACAACAGAAGAGTCCTTTACCATGGATTCTTAATTGTGACTTGGTGACACCCTAGGATTGTTGACAATCAGATTCTTGACTTGGGGGAGATATATGATGTGTGTGTGTGTGTGTGTGTGTGTGTGTGTGTGTGTGTGTGTCTGTGTTTGTGTGTGATGGGAAAGAAGGATTTTGATTTGTGTTTGGTTATCTAGTTTGTCCAGGAAGTCAAAGTTAGAGAAAGAAATTAGGAACTTCTTTTTTCTTTTCACTTATGGCTAGATTGCATGAGCATATGTGGGTGGACACTGGAAATCTTTACCGTGGAGACCCCACCATTAGCAGTCCATCAAAGAATCCAGTGGCCCCCGAGAGCTAATGAGCAGTTGTTGCAACGGATTCATCAACTGGTAGGGCATACCCAGAATGGATTTTTAAGTGGAGTGAATCAGTGGGGTAAGCTTCCTTAAAGCCCGGGAAAGTTTCAGTAAGAGGTGTGGTCACTGGAAATGGTGGAAATGTAGATATTTAAATAAATCATTCTAATCCATGGATTCCAGATAACTATGTAAGTCTGAAGATTTCACTTGGTTTTGATCATTCAATTAATCCTGAACTTTTTACCGGCTGCAGTGTACAAATTGTATGAGATAATTTTAACTGTCAAAAGATTTGGCAGGGGGTGGATCACAGCTTTAGCAGTCATGTTTTAAATAGTATTTCCAGGAGTAGCACATTTTCTGTTGACAGACCAGCAATTAATCTAGCTCTTCATTAGAGAAAAAGAAGATATGTCGGTTTTAAGTATCCTTGGCAATGAAATGATTTATTCCTAATCAAATTGACATTTAATATGTTAGTGATGGATATTATAGGGTATACTCTTCTCGTTTGCATTAAGCATTATCCAGTTTCAGACATCTTATTATGTGTGAAGTAATGTTTACTGAAGTATTGCAGTAACCTTCTGATACATTGTCACTTCTCGAGTAATAGGAATAAGGTTTACTTCAGTGTGATGTGGGTGTTTCCGTGCTTATTCTTAGCTTAAGGGCAGGCACTTAGACTTCAACATATATCTTGGAAGGAGAATAAGTAGGTAAGTAATAAGTAGAATTTAATTTATATTCAGATGTGTGCTTCCTATCTGAGAAGTTAATAAATTGCATTTTAGAAGGTAAGCTATTCCACAATGGTGGAACACACTCAGTAACTAAGTGTGGTAAAACAAATTAGACTCTCTAGTCATTTTCTCTCTTTCTGATTGGACTTGGGTATTGCTGCTGGTTTCCACAAGTCTCTCAGGGCCTTACTCTGTAGCCTGTATCACTCCCATAACTTGAGACCAAGCCACTTATTTTGATTTTAGCAATGGATTGTGAATGGTCATCATATATACCACATTCAGAGACCTAGTGAACATTGTGTTTCCACTCTAGCTCTTTTCTCTTTAACATTAGGCCAAAACAGGGTTTTTTTTTTTTTTAATTCTTTATTCTGGGGTAGACCTTACATACAGAATAGAATATTCTGGGCCTTGGATATTCTGTAGCCATCATGTAACATGAAAGATGTGAGTGATTGTTGTAAACCCCCGATGTGTTGGAATTGTTTGTCTCTGGTCATTTATTGAACAAAAACTGACTAATGAAAATAGCAAAGTACTCACTGCATGTCGATTTTATATGCTCTGTGCTCTGCTTTGGATCAGCCTCCTTCAGGGACTCCATCTTATTGAGATCTCAATAGAAACACTAATATGGCAAATATGAAAGCTAATATGGCAGAGGCAGAGTAGTGGGCTCTTTCACTATACCCATTGATAGTTTCCTCCAGGAAAGAAAACATTTCAGAGACCAAATAAAAAGGCATATCTTCATTAAGAGACTAGAAAAAAGAGAAGGAAAGACTGATGAACACTGAAGACTGGCCAGGACACCTAACAATCTACACATTAAAATCTAGAGACAGTTAAGATCAGTGAATTCTTATGCAGTGAAGAGTTCAGGTTTGGTTTTGGAACATCCTCACAGGGAAAAACAAAGTACATAAACAGAACTTTTGACTTCATTGTGCTTTCCAGAAAGAGATAAACAATGAAATTTGGGAGCTAAAATGGTCCCATTAGTTTGTAAGTCATTTTTGTGGGAGTAGTAATGTTCTGTATGATGTTGGATATGACAGCCACTATCAACATGTGAATGCTGAGCCCACAAGATGTACTTAGTACAAATATGGGTAGTTAAAGTGACCATTGTATTAAAGTTCAATTTTAGAAGGAAATCCATGTTTTATAAGAAAGTAGTTTTTATTTATTCTCATTTCTCTTTTAGAAATTAATCCAAGTTGTGTGCACCTTGACCTTCTTTTTTCCTGTGGGCAGAACATCTCCCATACATAAGCCTGTAGCCACACTGCCATCTTCATAATAACCAGGTTACATGGAGGTGTTCCCTTGAAAACAACTGCAGCTGTAAAGGTTACTCCAGGGGAAGGAAGCACCCTTGCAAAGTCCTGTGGATTTTGTGGTAGAGAGAATGGGTAAGAACCCTGTCAACATTTCCTTTGATTTTATACTGGAAGGTCAAACTCAGGCCTCATCTGTAGTCCAGAGGTTGTATTCCCCATCTCACCTGCTATGCTACTGTCATGCCAATGCCACACCTTCATATGTTATGACCTAGGTAACATTTTCTTTCAGAATCTTATCTGCTGTCAGTATTACCAATCTCAATAGAATTAAATTATTACAAATGGAAAACATTGGGGTTTCTCTTAATATTTCTTTTTGTTTCATATCCCTATCTAATCTGAACTGCAAAATATGTACTAACCCCAAGTTCTTATCACCATCTCCTCTCTGCCCTTTTGCTGTATTTCTGAATTTCACCAGCATTGCCTTTCCCCTAGCCTGCTTGAGTACTGAGGAACTGATCTTTATCTCTTAATGGTTTCTGTCTTCTTGTGATTTTCCCCAATAAAATCACAAGTAATTCTTCCTGTCCTATGACTTCCTTGCCCAAATTCCTTTAAGTTCTATTGGCCTGCACCAGTTGACTCCTGATGCTCCGTTCCCCTTGGCTAAATAAACTTCCTTTGTCTTCCTTAAATATATCGGACTACGTCCCCTTTGCACTCACTGCCCTAAAAATTCTTTTCTTTTAGAGAGCTAGAGGGCTTGCCTTTTCTCTTTATTCATGATTCTGGCCAAAAGCGTCTATTCGGGAGGCTCTCTGAATAATCTGAAGTAATACCCCACCCCCATTCTCAGTCTGCTAACTTCAATTATTCCTCCACTCCTTTTTACTTGACTTTTTATTATACATTATTTGTTTAGAGTTTTGTTTGTTTTAATAAATTGTCTTTTCCCACTCCAGTGTAAGCAAAGGGAGGTAAGTCATTTTATCTTTATTTGCTGCTCTTTATCCATTTCCTAAAATAGGCCCAGGCACAGGGTAGAGACTGAATAAATACTTGCTAAATGAATTGATGAAATTTAGAATAATTATACAAACATTCAATATTCTCTTTGGTAAAAGGATTTTGAGATTTGGCAGTGGGTTGTGTTAAATGGAATATATTAAGAAATCATTAGTTCCTTGCTTGTCTTCTAATTTCAAAGGCAATCAATTATAAAATAAGAGACAAAATAATTTTATCTGCAATGCATATTTGACTCATACCTTACTAACACTTTGAAGACAGGTAAAATCTGTTATGGTATTTAAATTTAGTCAGGTTTTTAGCAGATTTCATATTTCATGCATTTGTTTATCACATGGTCAAAGCATTGTTTAACAATGTGTACTTTGTTTAAAAATTTACTGAAATGACATTTAATAATTTTATGTGATAGACAGATAACATGAAGACAACAGACAAACACATTTTTAGTTATATGAGTCATATTCTGATAATCCCACACGTGTTTCCTAATAAAGATGTGATAACTTGTCACTGAGAAAAGCATGTGCTCTGGTCCATACTTTCATGGCTGTTCAGAACATTCTGTTGCTTTAGCAACATGCTCACTGCCAAGAGTTTGCAACATTGTTCAGACATTGCATTGTCTGAGCGTTCACTTAAAATATTGTTTATTTTATTTTTTATTTTTTGTTAACTGTCTATGTATTAATGAGTTGCAACATGAGGTTTTGATTAATATGTTTATTGTCCAATGACTAACTCAGGGAAATTAGCATGTGTCTTCTTTACATTTTATGATCTTTTCATAATCTGTGCATTCAAAGTCTCTTCTATTTTAGGCATATAATGCATTATGACAAGATATGTTCACTATTTTCTGGAAGAGAGTGTCAGTAGTTATGTCTCTGATCTAATGTATCTATTGACCAACCTATTCATGTAGTTTTTAAATGATACAAAAGGGGTGTTTTGGTATGTATGGTTAGACTGGATTCCACCGCATCTTTTCACCACATCCTAGTCCCTGATTGTTATCCTTTCTCACCCATGACATGTTTCTTTTAGTTTATTTTTAGTTTTCTTAATTAGTTAATCATTATGCAGTGTTGGGGATTGTAATTGGAGCCTTATGCTAGCTAGAATATCCTCTATCATTGAGATACTATTCCAGTTCTTTTAATTTTGAGGCAGGATCTACCTATGTAGTACAAGCTGACTCTGGCTACACTACCCTCCTTTCTTTATCTCTGAGTCCTATGATTATAGTCATGTGCTCAAGTACATTTTCAGTTTTTGTTTGTGTTAGACTAGTAGTTTTACATCTCAAGGGAACACAGTGTGGTATTTTAGTGCTTTTATGGATTGCATGTTGACCAACTTATGATGTAATAAATGCATTTAAGAAATAATTTCTACTGGTAAAAATATAAAAGACTACTACAAATAAAGCTACTATGAACATGGTTGAGCAAATGTCCTTGTTGTATACTTGAGCATCTTTTGGATATATGTCTGGGAGTGGGATAGCTGGATCTTGAGGACCCCTGCACAGATGTAGCCCATGGCAGCTCAGTCTCCAAATGGGTTCCCTAGTAATGGGAACAGGGACTGTCTCTGACATGAACTCAGTGACCTGCTCTTTGATCACCTCCCCCTGAGGTGGGTGCAGTCTTCCCAGGCCACAGAGGAAGACAATGCAGCCAGTCTTGATGAGATCTGATTGACTAGGATCATATGGAAGGGTAGGAAGACTTCCCCTATCAGTGGACTGGGGAAGGGGTATGGGAGGAGAAGAGGGAGAGAGGGTAGGATTGGGAGGGGAGGAGGGAAGGGGCTACAGCTGGGATACAAAGTGAATAAACTGTAATTAATAAAACAATAAATAAATTTAAAAATGTAAAAGACTCTAAGTACCTTAAAATCTGATGTCAGACCTTAAAAAAATTCCTAAAGCTTTAAAATTCAAACCTTTACTACTTCCGGAAGGAACCTTTAGTATTAACCATCATTTCTTCAAAATTTATCTAATTTAAATGTGACATGAATAACATATTCAATAAACAGGAGCCGTTGATCTATGGCTTTTAACAAAGCTGCTATTAACTTTCAATTCTCACAGTTATAGATTGACCCTGATCCAATAAGGTATCCATTCCTTCCTAGAACTCACAGTTAGAGATTTTATTTATTTATTTATTTATTTATTTATTTATTTATTTATTTATTTATTTATTTATTTATTTATGTTTAGAACTATCCGTAAACACTATCCTAGTCAGCTCTATGCTTCCTATTTGCTACTTGTGATGCTGGCATGATCCAAGCCAACATTACTCCCAGTGTTTCAATAAAGAATATCTCTATTAAAATACATCTGAAGCTCTCTATATTAATTACTGCTTATTTAAATCTAGTTTTCCTTATTGCAATATTAAACGGTTTTTAAAAGATTCAAAAATGTTCCCAGATGAACTACTTATGCTTTTTTTTTTTTTTAAATTCTAGTAACCATTATGTTAGAACCATCTGAGGAATATTTCTGATGGACCTACTCTTTCTCTCCCCACACCTCATTGCTGACATTTTAAACAAAAAGATACAAGTGTGTCCGTACTGCAGTTATATTCTCATCCTATTTTGGAATTTAATCTGCCAAAACATCAGACGCCTAATTGACTTGCAATAAAAGAGCATCATGGTGTGTAATAGTCAAGTGTCCCGAAGCACCAAAAAGATAAAGTTCTGGGAACACACGCATAATTCCAAGTCTTGTTGCAGTCGGCTATGGTGGCACACACTTTCACTCCAGAGCTTGAGAGGCAGAGAAAGGCCGATTTTTATGAGTTCAATGCCAGTCTGCCTTACATAGTGCATCACCAGGCCAGCCAGGGTTACGTAGTGAAGCCCAATCTAAAATAAAAAATAAAAACAACAATAGCAACAACAAAACAAAAGAAAACAACAACAACAACAACAAAAGGAAGCAACAACCGCAAAAGAAAATTATCCCCCAAGTCCTGCTGCTCTACATAGCTTCCACTTGTCCTCTTTCTAAATTTTACTCCCAGCCTAGGGACACTGATGTGGTATCTCATCTAGCAGTGGCTTTCTATTGCCTCTGATTTACAGTTGGGCACAGCTAACTCGGGAGTCAGAGGGAGAGAAAGTGATTTAGTTTCTGTTTTGGGGCCTGTTTACCTCCATTACTCTCTCTTTCCAGGATCTCTTCACTAAAGATAATTGGGCTAAGCTAATTGTCCTCCCCAGTTGTCTGTGCATCATGCCTCCACTCTGGTACTGGTAATGATTCCTGCCACTGACTTTGTAGCTAGAGGAATTACAACAGTTCACAGTTCTTAATCTTAGGCCACTACATTACCATCCCCATTATTCACGAAGTAACGACTTTTTAAAGAACCCAGGTTCCCATTTACTATAGCCCAAATTACCTTAGCCTTCAGGATTTTGGTTGGGACAATCACTTTTGAACACCTTAGGAAAGTCAGGAGACATATCTCATCATACAGGACTCTGAATTGGTTCCAAGTTTAATTAGAAATTAAGTGGCTTCACAGTTCTTATTTTTGAATTATTTTATATATCCAAATTTGTATTTCTCACAGATCCATGGTGTTTAAGTAAGCCTTATTGAAACACTCATGGTTGTAAGACTGAGTCATCCCTGACTGCTATTCCATGGTCCCCAGCACAAATAAGAGAGTATAGTTACACACTCGCAATGCACTAGGTGCTCAAAGACAAACTTACCACACTCTTGTAAGACCCTTTCACTGTCAAAATGAGAAAGATGCCATTGGTTTATAAGCAGCAACTGTGCAATCCTGAGCCTTGTCCAGGAGGCACTAAACCAGAGAGTTTTCTACTAAACCACAGAGCAGAATAGGGTTCAATGTGTGTTGATCCGTGTTCAAGTGTCCTTTCTGTTTCTAGAGGTTGATTAAGTTTTCCAGGCGTAATAACATAAATCAATTGTCCCTTGATAGTATTACCTGGTTTATGACTTTACTTTGGGCTCTTGGCTCTTCCTATCAGCTGCTGTTTTTTAAGGCTTTTTTGTTACTATGACTGAATGCGACCTTTGCTCTACTGGAGAAAGCCAGCTTGTCTACTATGGAATAGCATTTATTTATGTACATGGATGTAAGATGTGTCTGAGAGAAAGAGTAGGCACATACATGCTATAGTAAGTATGTGAGGGTCAGACAACAACTTTCAAGAATTACTTCTCTCCTACCACAGGATTATAACATTGAACTTATATTGTCAGAGTTCCAGGGCAAGAAATTTTACCCATGGAGCTTTCTAGACCTTAATTTTATTTCTAATAAACTCTGAGTAAATTGAAAAAAAAATATGACCTGGATTTGATCTCTGAGAACCACATGGGAAAGAACTGACTCTCAAAAGCTGTCCTTTGGTTCTCTGACCACCACACTGCACACTGCTGTAGTCAAACGTGGACTCATGCACACACAGAGATATGTTAAAATCCAAGTAAAATTTTAAAGGAATAATCATTTCTATTAGCCTCAGGTTTATGTACAGTTAGTTATCATTGGATTGTTCTTAACATAGTCTTTTATTCTGTCTTGGCACATGTTCCTGATGCTAATTAATATGGGGGGGGCAGTCCACTGTGAGTGGCACCATATCTAGGCAGGTGAACAAAGAAAGAACATGAATTATTTTTTTTAGAAGGCAGGGAGTTGTGTTTGTACTCAGATAATTTTCTCCTTTTAATGCAATCTAGGATATTACTCAGAAAATGGAGTCACCCACAGTGAATGGGTCCTCCCATCTCAGTTAAGCTAATCAATATAATTTCTCATGGGCAGGCCCATAAGCTCATTTCCCCCTTGATTCTAGATCTCATAATGTTGACAGCTGCGATTACACAACATTAGCCATCACAAACCAGCTGATGTAGAACATTGGGTGATTTCAAGATATAATTGAGCCCAACACGGATAAGCTAATAATGGCTCAATAATAGGCTGACAGAATTCTTGGAAACTGAACAGTATGCTCCCGGGCACATTTGCACTGGCTCCAGCACAGCACTAGATCTGGGCTGTCTCTCTGTTAATTCCTGTCACTCCCTTCCTGTCATTGCTTCCCTTGACCACCAAATGCCAGGCTTCTTCCATTTTACCTTGCATTCTAGCTCTTACTCTATGATCTCTTCTTAAGATTTTTTACTTTATTTTTGAGGTATGATCCTGGCTTTCCAGCAATTTCTGTAATCAAGGCTGACTCTAAACTCCTAAAACTCTCTGTGCCTCAACTCCTACATGCTGGGATCACATGTGCATGCCACCATGCTTACCCATCTTTAACTTTTTGATATTCAAAGGTAAGATTTTAGGAGTCAAGGATTATATACCTAAATCTGAAAATGTACCCAAATTTTGGACAGAAATGTTTTTTCATACATGCTCAGGACTGCGTCAAGAACCAAGTATCACATATGTGACTGGGAGAAATATTTTTCCCAACAAGTATTTTGGTACTAATATTTATGTTATAATTCTAAAACATAGGTCTTTGAAACATTTCCAACTTCTGAGCTGAATCTATTAAGAAACCATTAAGAGTTATAACTGAAGAAGAGATGTGCTCACTAATAATCAAAACAAAGAAGCAGACATTATACGTTTGTTCTCAGGTAGACTTTTCTCTTAACACATACATATGTATTAGTTTTAAGCCTCTATTTATTTTGGCTATGCATGTCAGGAGTCTTTAAACACTGATTAAAGGAAAAGACAGATTCCCTAACCATAATTTGTTTGTGAAGTGCAGTATAAATGGCTAGAAAAATGTCATTAGTTTTGAACAGCAAATCATATTTGATTAAGTCACTAGGAAGAAGAGTGGAGTAAGAGAGAGATGAGGGAAGGGAATGAGCAAGGAGAAGGAAGGAGTGAAGGAAAGCTTCATCAGCTTATACTAAGAAGCAGTTTGTTCTGGCAGACGACTATTTATGGATTATGGGGTTAATCCTTTTAACATGTTACAATATCTTTGAAGTGTATAGGTATCACTTATTTTTGGCTCAGTGTGGATAAGAAGTACCTAGTGTTGTAGAACCTAGAAACATTTGTCTCAATTTTTAAGAAGATGAGTGCCGTTAATAATTAGTTCTAGAAACAGGTAAAATACTAAAAGTAGGTAAAAATGAAGAAAAACAATAATCAGAATATTTTACTTTCCATGCAAGTGCTGGTTGCTTTATGGTTTTCAAATTTACCAGCCAGTTACCAGATCAACAGCACTAAGCTGTGACAATTTATGTTGCATTCTCACGAGATAAATCAAGTCAGAATATGGTTCTAATTCCATCCACTCACATTTATCAAAAGCGAAGGTGGAGAAATTAGTATGTTCTAAACCAGATTATGTTTATCTATCTATCTATCTATCTATCTATCTATCTATCTATCTATCTATCTATCTATCTATCTGTCTATCTGTCTATCTGTCTATCTGTCTATCTGTCTTTCTGTCTTTCTGTCTTTCTGTCTATCTCTCATCTACCATCACCAAACTATCATCTACTTATTCATTATCTCACTTTCTATATATCTTCTATTATCTACCTATCTTCTCTTATCCACTTATTGTTTATTATCTACCAATCACCTATTATATATTTATTCACCCATCTATCCATCAATCATCTATATTCTATTATCTATAAATTATCTATCCTCTATTATTTATCTATTAGTCACAATAAGTGAACATATCAGCTTATCTGTCTGTTTATCCTTTCTCTTTCCTCTAGACTTATTTCTACTTCTTGAATACACTACTCCCTGAGTTTCTGGGAGGCTCTGGGAATGTGGTTTAAGGAACAGGGGACCTTTCTTGCTTAGGCATTGCTATTACTGAAAAAAGCCCATACCTTTATGTGAGTGACCTCAGCCTATAGAAAGCTCCTATTTTCCATCCTTTCATTCTTCTACTCCATTATTCTACACTTTTTTTTTGAAGCCTAATCTATTGATACTGTTTTCAAAGGAGAAACAGTTCTTTGCTCCCTGTAGTATAACCAAATGGACTGGGATTATATTGCAAGCAGGAAAAAGCTAGAAAATGGGCTTCTCTGTGTGTGTCTCTCTCTTTCAGAAACGTTGGCTTTTATAACATTTTTGCCACTAGGGGTTTATTGCCTCATGGATTTGGGTACTTCAAACTGAACCAGCCCTGGGCAGAGACTTGTGTGAAGTTCAGTCCCATGTCATTGTGAACAGTAGCTTAGGGGAAAGTAATATGGACAGAAAGAGGCTCTGTGAAACAAAACAGTTCCAAGACTCTTCACTGAGAACCCTGTTTTCAGCAACTCAATACTGATCTGTTTGGAATCAGCAGGATTAGCCTACCCATGGTGAAGGGACTCTGGTCATCATAAGTAGGGTGAGCATGGCTCTGGCAGGTCTTCCCTTCTCTCCCATCTCCCCTTCCCCCTTCCTTACTAAAAATGTTAGATTACTGTTCTAAAGCTATCCACCAAGGTCTGTTCCTTCATTTGGCCACTTCCTCCTCCTAAGGCTGACTACCAAGGTCTCTAGCCATCAAAGTACTGAAGTATAGCAATAAAAAGCCCTTTTTGGCTCACTTAATTAACATGCCTAATTAAAATTAAACACCTTATCCTAACACAGGGTTCCCCTTGTATCTTTATAAACTGCTGTTTGCCTGGGTGCCATGTCTGTCTCCTCTCCATCCAGAGGCAGTACTTTGTACCCACTTCAGAACAAATACCCTTTCTCCTTCTCCTTTTTCCCCTTCTCCTTTTTCCTCGTCCTGTATCTTCTGTTTTTGTCTCTTATTCCTTGCCCTCTGTCTCTCTGGGATAAATAAATCTTTGTACTGAGAACATGATCTTGGAGGTCTTGAGTGAATGTTTTTCATTTTACATGACTCTTCAAGGGTCTTGGTGTGACATTATGTGGCTTATCCCTCTTTTAGAAAAAGAAAGGCTGTCTTTTCTCTTTACCAAAGTATAATTTCTGTCTTGTTCTGACTTTAGAGTAACTTAATTTACAACTGTTTTTAACATGTGCGTCTGTGGTTGTGTGTAAGTGTGGGCATGTAGAGGGTAAGATTAAAGTTAGGTATTTTAGTTTGATTTTTGTTGCTATTTTAAAATACTCTGACAAAAACCACTGTATGGAGAAAGGTTTATTTGGCTAATAATTCCAGACTGTAGTATGTCATTACCCAGAAGCCAAGGTAGGAACCTAAAGTATCTTATCACATCAAGATTGTTGATGTGGAGAAAATAATGCACTCTTTCCTACGTTTGTACCTCTGTCCACTCACACAGACCAAACTCAAAACCAGGGCATGGTGACACTCACATTTAAATGGGTCTCAAGTAACTCAATTAACAGGATCCTCCACAGATATGCACACGAGCTGACCTAATCTAGGCAATGCTCATTGAGAGTTTCTACTAGGTGATTTGAGAACGTGACAGTCTAAATTAACCATCACAGAATACACTTGCTAGCAATCAGGAAAAAAAAAAAAAAAGGGAAAGAGAGAAAGATCTTCTTACTTTCATGTCCTTTATATAGGCTTCCAGCAAAAGGTGTGAGCCAGATTAAAGATGGACCCTTCCCACCTCAATGTTCTGTATTAGAACTGAGTCTTCACACTTAAGATGAATTAATTTAGGGAAAAAAAAAAACTCTCACAGTTGTGCTCAGACATTCGGATTTAATTATTTCCAGATAGCTGGAACAGCTATTACATGGATGTACCTTATCTCTAATGAATGATTTCTTCCTGACTCAAATTATCAGTTCTTTTCTCCTCTCCCTATTTAATTCAATGACTTGTAATGCCCAGGTAAAACCAAGAAGATTTTCCTTGTAATATAGAGCCTTAACTATGTCATTATTTGCAATATTTTGAATGTTAGCAGAGTAAAATGTCAGTGAAACCAAATCCCCAGGGACAATAGTGATATAAAAAATCTCATGAATATCTGAGGGTGACAGTAGAACTTAGCATATGTTATTGCAAAGAGAGTTAACAAAATATTTCATAATTTGTAATTTTTCAACTGGATGAGGCAAGCAAACTTCCCCTCTTACCTAATTTACCAAGTTTGGTTGAGAGCTTTGTTTTAAAATAACAAAACCAAAAATAAAACAGACCTAGAAACAAATCACAAATGCTAGTCATAAAAGGTATTATTACATAGCCATAGGTCCTCTGAAAGGCTCCACCCAACAGGGGATCAAAGCAGATGCTGAGATTCACAGCCAAATTTTGGGCAGAGTACAGGAAGTCTTATGGAAAAAAGGGGTGGAGTGGAGATAAAAGGACCCAGAGGGGACAGGCGCCACACAAGGTGACCAACAAAGCTAAAAAATCTGAGTACCAGGGGGCCCTGCAGAGAACAATGTACCAAACAAGGACCATGCATGGTCCTAGGAGAGGACCTAGATCCCCTGCTCATATCTACCCCATAGGCAGCCCAGTCTCCATGTTTGTTCTCTAGTAAGGGTAGCAGGGGCTGCCTCAGTCATGAACTCAGTTGCCTGCTCTTTGGTTACTTTCCCCTGGTGATGTGGCTTTGCCAGGCCACAGAGGAAGAGGATCCTGGCAGTCCTGATGAGACATGATAAGCTAGGTTCAGATGGTAGGGAAGGAGAACTCCCACTTTTCAGTGGACTAGGGTAGGAGGATGGAGGGTTAAGGGAGGAAGGGTGGGACTGGGAGGAGATGAGAGAGGGGGTTACAATTGGAATATGAAATGAATAAATTGTAAAAAGTAAAAAAAAATATTAAAAAAGTAATCTAACAAACCAGTGCCAAGCATAGTCAGAAATAAAAACTTGAATTTCAAAAAAATATTGTGAAAGTATAATGATATTAGAGATATATTTTATGAAAGTAGGGTTTGAATTAATATGAATGAAAACATACTCAGCTATGGCTATTCTGTCTATCACATCAAGCCGCCTTTCATGTGGCCATGTCTTAGCCTTAGGTGACCTTGGTGCTTGAGTAGTGTACATTTACTCCGAGTGACTCTCTGAATCTTAACTCATTATTTGCCATTTCCTGTTTGTTCTTTTAGTGTTCTGAAGTATCTGGACTTGGGCCTTTGTGCTCAAAGGTCTTCACAAGAAATTTAATTGTAGCAAAGAGTTGTTTTGTGGTATTGTAGGTTGAAATTCAGGTGAATTCTGTTGGGGAGGCTGCCTACAGAAGTAGCCTATTTGTCCTTCATGCTTGGTTCAAAAGAAGAGAAAATATTACATTACCACCAGCAATAGAGGAGGATTCCCCTTGCTCCAGAACCTCTCCAGCATGTGTTCTCAATTGAGTTTTTATTTTAGCCATTCTAATGGGTGTAAGATGGAATCTCAGGGTCGTTTTGATTCACATTTCTTGAATGACCAAGGGCTTTGAGTATTCCTTTAAGCATTTCTCTGCCATTTGTTAGTCCTCTGTTGAGAATTCTCTGTTTAGCTCTATACCCCATTTTTTAATTGGATTACTTAGTTTGTTGGGTTTAACTACTTGAGTTCTTTATATGTTCTGATTATTAGCCCTCTGTCAGATGTAGGTTTGGTGAAGATCTTTTCCCAGTCTGTAGGCTATTGTTTTGTTCTGATGATAGTGTCCTTTTCTTTACAGAAGCTTTTCAGTTTCATGAGGTCCCATTTCTTGATTGTTGATCTTAGAGCCTGTGCTGTTGGGGTTCTGTTCAGGTTCTGTTTCTCCTGTGCCCATGAGGTCAAGGCTCTTCCCCACTTTTTTCTTCTAACCAATTTGATGTGTCTGGTATTATGTTGAGGTCTTTGATCCACTTGGACTTTACTTTTGTGCAGGGTGATAAATATGGGTCTATTTGCATTTTTTTAACGTGTAGACATCCAGTTAGACCAGCACCATTTGTTGAAGATGCTATCTTTTTTCCATTGTATAGTTTTTGGCTTCTTAGTCAAAAACTAAGTTTCATAGGTGTGTGAGTTTATTTCTGGGTCTTTAATTTGATTCCATTGATCAACCAGTCTTTTTCTATGCCAGTACTATGCAATTTTTATTACAACCACCTTGGAAATCAATCTGGTGCTTTCTCAGAAAATTAGGAATAGAGCCACCTCAAGATCTAGCTATATCACTCCTGGATATATACCCAAAAGATGCTAAACCATATAACAAGGACATTTGCTCAACTATGTTCATAGCAACATTATTCATAATAGCCAGAATCTGGAAACAATCTAGATATCTCTTAACTGAACAATGGATACGGAAATTGTGGTACATTTACATAATGGAATACTATTCAACAATTAAAAACAAGGAAATCATGAAATTTGCAACAAATGGTGGAAACCAGAAAAGATCATCCTGAGTGAGGTGACCCAGAAGCAGAAAGACACATATGGTATATAATACTCATTTATAAGTGGATATTAGCCATACAATATAGTATAAATTACTAAAATCTATAGTCCTAAAGAAACTAAACAACAAGGAGGATCCTAGGGAAGAGGCTAAAACCTCACTCAGAAGGGCAAACAGGATAGACATCAGAAGTAGAAGACAAGGAACAGGATAGGAGCCTTCCAAAGGTGGCCTCTGAAAGACCCTACCCATCTGGCTATCGAAAGAGATACTGAGACTCATAGCCAAATTTTGGGCATAGTGCAGGAAAACTTATGGAAGAAGCTGGAGATAGAAAAAGCCGGAGGGGACAAGAACTCTACAAGGATACCAACAGAACCAAAAAAAAAAAAAAAAAAAAAAAAAAAAAAAAAAACAAAAAAAAAAAAAAAAAAACAAAACATGGGCCCAAGGGACCTGCAGTCCAGTACTCCAACCAAGGACCATGCATGGAGAGGACCTATACCCTGCTCAAAGGAAGCCGATAGGCTGCTCAGTTTCCAAGGGGGTTCCCTAGTAAGGAGGACAGGAGCTGTTTCTGACATGAATTAAGTGGCTGGCCCTTGGGGCGGGGGGAGGGTGCAGCCTTGACAGGCCACAGAGGAAGATGACGCATTCAGCCCTGATGAGATCTGACAGACTAGGGTTAGATAGAAGGAGAGGAGGACCTCCCTTATCAGTAGACTAGGAAATGAGCATAGGGAGGAGGTTAGGACTGGGAGAAGACATGGGAAGGGGCTTTGAATAAAGTGTAATAAATAAATAAACAAATAAATAATAAATAAAAATTAATTTTTTTAAAAAAGAAGGGAAAATAAAAAGAAAACAAAGGGAAATCTTTCTTTCCCTTGGTACCATGCAGGATTAATTTGATTATCCTCAGGATTTTTACTTGTAATTTGCTATAGTAAGGATCCTTTTCTCAACAAATGTATCTATTCCTATCATTCTTAAGATCTAAACAATTTTATATAAATTATTTATACTCACTGTATATTTCATTTTATTTAACATGTTTAACATTTCTTTGTATTGAACAATCTATGTCTTCTGCCCCTTGTGAGACTCCCTTGTGAGACTGTTTCTCTTTTCCACTTTTTTATTAGTTTATTTACTTTGTATCCCAGCTGTAGCCCTCTCCCACCTCCCTTCCTAATCCCACCATCCCTCCCTCTTCTCCTCCCATGCCCCTTCCCCAGTCCACTGGTAGGGGAGGTCCTTCTCCACTTCCATCTGACCCTAGCCTATCAGGTCTCATCAGGCCTGGCTGCATTGTCTTTCTCTGCGGCCTGGTAAGGCTGCCCTTCCCCCTCAAGGGGAGGTGATCAAAGAGCCAGCTACTGAGTTCATGTCAGAGACAGCCTGGATTCCCATTACTAGGGAACCCACTTAAAGACTGAGCTGCCATGGGCTACATCTGTGCAAGGGTTCTAGGTTATTGTCATGTTGGGAGTATCAGTCTCAGAAAAGACCCCTGTACCCAGTATTTTTGGAGATTAAGGGGATTCAGGTTAGAAAGGAAGAAGTCAAAGTATCAGTATTTGCAGATAATATGATAGTATACATGAGTGACCCCCAAAATTCTACCAGGGAACTCCTACAGGTGATAAACACCTTCAGCAAAGTGGCTGAATACAAAATTAACTTTAAAAAATCAGTAGCCCTCCTATATAGAAAAGACAAATGGGCTGAGAAAGAAATTAGGGAAACAACACCTTTCACAATAGCCACAAAGGACATAAAGTACCTTGGTGTAACTCTAACCAAGCAAGTCAAAGACTTGTATGAAAAAAACTTCAAGTCTTTGGAGAAAGAATTAGAAGAAGATATCAGAAGATGGAAAGATCTCCCATGCTCATGGCTTGGCAGGATTAACATAGTAAAAATGGCCAACTTACCACAAGCAATGTACAGATTCAATGAAATTCCCATCAATTGACCAACACAATTCTTTACGGACCTGGAAAGAAAAATTCTCAACTTCATATGGAATAACAAGAAGCACAGAATCGCTGAAACAATCTTTACTGTGTTCATAAGCACATGTGTAGCTCCTGTATGGCATCTGTCTCTTTCCTTTCTGCTTTTTCACTTACTTTTTCTTCTCTACAAGGGGGATGATTGTATCAAATGAAGCTGTCCACGGATTAAAGGAGTTGCTAAAAGCCACCTTATGGTTTCCAAAATACCTCAAAATTGTAATTGTCAGATTACAACGAGCTATATGTGTATAAATAAAGGACTGCTGTAAGGAGACATAGTGAGATGGTAACCATGGCTACTGGCGATTAATACAGTAATTAATAGTCTGTGTTTTATTTGTTATTTCTTGTACTCTCCACGTAGTTTCAATAGAAGGGAATGAAGTCCTATCAAGGTATACACAACGAAGAGAATTTTGTAATGGCGCTAAAAATATCTAATGTTTCATCATAAATTGACTAATATTTTGATGTGTACTTACAGTAATTGCAATATGATCTTTAAAATTCAGAATTATGCTCACTTAGAAATTCATGTGTTTGCTGAAATATAAAAATCTTCAATAAACATAAGGAATAATATAATCAAGCTTAAAAACACCATTTCATGCTCAAAATGCAACACAAATAGTGAAGTAAGTTCCAAGGTAATTTTCACATTCTCGAGTGAATGTATTATTTTCTTGATCTTTTTGTTTTGAAATCTTCCTGTTGCTGAATATCTTATGGAATTATTCTAAGCTTCAACTGCTCATCTCTGGTGGCATAATGCTTCAAGCCCTTTCTTAGCTAAACCACCTCTATTATGGTGTTTCACTGCACATTAGGTGCCATTAACTATCTATTTCATTTATCAGAAATTTCAACATGTCTGCTGCAAATCGGAGACCTGGTTTAAAATTTCTCAATATGAGGCTGTCACTTAGTATTTAGACTGAGGAAAAGGCGATGTGCGCACACATAAGGATCCAACAAACAATTTTTCTCTGTGGCTAAGAAAACAGAAATTGGCTGTCATGTTGTGAATTTTAATGAAGAAAAAAGAAATTATGTGGACTTTGCTTAAAAAAAGTATTTATGGACCAGAGATTCCATTCCTAATTTTTTTCTACATGCTGTCATTTGTCAGCTTTCTGTTTCAATTTTAAAAGAATTTTGTAAGGGCTGGGAGTGCTGAATAAATCTTGTCTGAAACTCCAGTTTATCTTCATGTATAGTACATCTCTGGGAGCTAGAGGCATCATGTTTAAATTTTATGTTTGCAATGTGATTTCATAATAATGATTAGAAATGTTCAAAACCGTTAATCCAGATTTTTCTACAGGTATCTCAGCTGTCAGATTAACAAGATATGTTCAAGTGAAATGTAATTGTTCATTTCTTTTTGTTCATTCTCTACTAATTATTTCCAGTTCTCCAGTCCTACTGTCTAAAGGAAAAAAAAAAAAAGAAAGAAAGAAATGTCTGTTCTTTAATTTTCTACATTAAGCCTGGCTGTTCTACAGTTTCTTGAGACACTGCTCTCACCAACTTTATTTAATCAAGTGCTATCTTTGAACACCTCCAAACTCACTGCTTCTAGGGTACCTTCTTTATGTGATGCCCTGAATCGTCTCTTCCCTTCCTCTCCCCTGCTTCCCTCTGTCCTTCTCTACCTTCCTACATCGCAGCAGTGACAATTTATGGATTCAATATTTCTCACATTATACTTTAAAAATGTTTTTTTTTTTTATCCAAAGGTTAACTCCTTCAGAACTACAAACCTTTAAATTTTCTCTATTGCTATATTAGTCTGTACAAATAGATTCAGTAAGCTCATAAATCCATCAATTTTTTTTTGGTCTATAACAGAGTAATCCATGACATCTCATGGCTATAAATGGAATTTCTAATTTTCAATAAATCTGAAGAGGCAGGTAATAGTTTCATGGGCCCCCAGCTCTAATCATTTAAGCTATAATAAATGAAAGCATAAGATCAATCTCTTGAGGTCATAAAATTTACTGACCAGGATAGAGATTTTCCCCCTCAAAGTGGTTAAAAACTTTCCCTGTGTACTGTTTAAAGTATGGGTTCTAAGAACAATTTCTCATAAAAAAAATCTCATATATAAAAGAGAAAAAATTAATTAAATATATTCATGTTGGTATCCCTCTTTAAGAGGAAATAACATGCATTACATTCACAATTATATCAAATATGCATCAACATATATGTTGACAACTTATAATTTACACGTTTAGAAAAACATTTTATTTGTATCATGCACATTTTACAATATGAATGTGCTCTTTGAATAATTATGAAATATATGTGTAACATGTTCTTTTGAGCAATTATCTTACTATTCAGTAAAATATGTCGGTGATTTTAAGCAATTGCAATATATTTTCCTACTTTGTTTTAATTTTTAGACTTTTGGTGAAGCATTTTTGTGTAAAACAAACATGGTGATATTGATCATTCATCCAGATAGTAAGATAAATTAAAACTATCTCCTTTATTTTCAACTTCTTAATTATATATTAAATAATGTCTGAAACCGTATGAATGTAGTTTTTAAGTAGATGTAAGAATTGGCTGAAAAGAAATTGTTGAGAGTAATTTAATTTTAAATGCTTTTAATGGAGCTAGAATTATATCAATTTTCCCTCTCCCTTTTTTTCCTCAAGCTCCTCCAAAGTATCTTCCCTCCAAGCTCTTTTCTGTTCCTCCTACCCTAAAGTTGATAGACTCTTGTATTATTATTAATTATTATTATTATTGGTATGTGTTTGTGTGTATTTGTGGTGTATTTGTATGTTGTGTGTGTGTACAAATTTGTAAATACAACATAGTGAGTTCATTTTTGTTGTTTGTGCATATATGGCTTCAGTGTTGATCACTCTGCAATGGAAAACTGAGAGAGGCTGATTTCTTCTTTTTCTAGTGGTCATTACTTGCCTGTAGTTTTGGGGTTTTTTGTTTTGTTTCGTTTGTCTACAGGTGGGACCCTGTGAAAACACTTTCCCTCCTTATCAATATATGCACTGATATCACCATTTTCCAATTTTGTTTTTGTGTCCATTTCTAGGAGATAGTGTTTCAGCTTCAACTTCCTGATGTTCTACTTCTTGCAGTCTTTCTGCCTCCTGTTCCTCTATTTAACCCAGGCCACAGCTGCAAGGGGGGTTGATGAAGACA
Source organism: Psammomys obesus (assembly GCF_907164565.1). Taxonomy (NCBI): domain Eukaryota; kingdom Metazoa; phylum Chordata; class Mammalia; order Rodentia; family Muridae; genus Psammomys; species Psammomys obesus. The sequence continues at coordinate 18,529,229 of NW_026596109.1, read as the reverse complement.
TATTCATTAGAGGAAGGATTCCCACAATCTGTTGTTCTCTGTATTTTATCTGGTTACAATTTTCTGTGATGGTCTTCATTTGCTGTAAACAGAATAATTTAAATGGTCATTTTCAATTTAAATTGTGAAAGGTCTGAGATGAAATTGTTCATAAACAAATGCTTCTACAATGCAGAGATTTTAAGTCTTTGAATATCATAGTGGAACTAGGGATTTTATACTTGTTTAAGCTTAAAGTAGACAGAAATGAGTGATTTTCTGTATTCTTGTCTCATTTTTACAATTAAAGTGAAAATGAGCAGTATAGTATGATTCTAAATCACTGTCTTCTTTCTCATCTCACCTCACATACATATACATGTGACTTTTGATTGGGTTCAGGCCTTAATATCAGGTACCTTGTGACAAAGTAGGTCTAGGACAACTGCTGCCTTTTTGGGAGCATAGGTCAACTTTTGATAGTCTCTTCTTTCTTCTCTCTTCTTCCTTCTCCTCCTCCTCCTTCTTGGTTTTGTCCTGCCACTCTCTTTAACTGCCACATAAAGGAGAATAGTCTATGACTGCTTGAAAATAGTTCTTATGGGACCATTTTGGCATAAAAGCACAATCTGGAAAGGTATCTGGAACAACTGAAAATATTAAAAGGAGCTCTCCACAAAGTAAATGTTTATTGTATACATAAAAGACTCTTATAATATTACCAGGAAGAGTGGTTTAACTGGGTGGTTTGGTACCCTAATGAAAGTTAAATGCTCTGAAATATGACAGAAGCCAGACTGAAATACAGGGCAGACCACAAGGTGCTGAGAAGCATGTGAATGCACTCTTTTGCTCCACATAAATATTTATTTACAGAAGACGTGGATCTAGGAAACACATTCTAACAACATCTCAGATATGTCATATTCAAGGCATGGAAGAGAGGTACTTGGCTTCTGACTGCTTCACTGAATGTAGGCTTGAGAATTCCAGGGCAAATTCAATACTACTATTTCTAACTTTTCTACCAAGTAATGAACCAAGGCTATTTAAATTTGGCAGAGGAAGTAACATCCTGTTGACTTTGGAGAAAGTAAAACACAATTTGCTCATTCTGGTGCTGATACTATATTTGGATATAAGAAAGCCTTTTGCACTTACAGGGCCATATGTGTGAACTGCACTTCCCAAACCTTTCTTGTGCATGAGTTATTCCAGTGTTTACTGCTGCCCAGTCACTTACCTAATTATGTAGTTCCTAATCTTCCTCAACCAGGCACTAGGACAGCATGGTGAGGGAATATGTTAGAATTCTGCCTTTCAATTTGGTACTCTGATTCCACCAAGCTTTTCTGCAAAAATTCAGTATACAAGAGAAGGATTTCAGCAATGCAGATGTTCTCCTAGAGTGGTGCCAGGTGCCTCCTGGGAAGCTCGACATCTGGAAGCTTGGACCACATGCTCTCTTATCACCAGTTTACTTTGCACAGGCATACATTCTCTTAATGGCAAAATTTTGTCTATCTGCTTACTTTCCTGGTGCACATGTATGCATATAAGTCAGGGAAAACTGGCATATATCTGATTTAAACCAGTATTCTTAAAATAGACCCCTTTAAAACATTTTGAAACTCTTCCTCCATTAACAAAAACTAAAAACAAAAAAGAAATATTCTACAGTATAGGCTGGCATAAGGAGAATTCATTCCGAAAGACCTAATTTTCAGATTTATTTTTTCTAAGCATATTTTCCCTGAATTATTATTTTAATTCAAGGATTAGTGACAAAAAAGAATGTAGGCTATGAAAAGATGCTCCTGTAATTATACGTTTCCCTACAGACTGAAACAGTGTATCATACTGTACACATAAAACATAAAAATGCTTCAGATATTATTATTTTATATTGAGAAACAGTTTAATTATTTAGAATGTGGTTTATTTTTCATATGCAGCCAATCATATTCTATTATTAAAAACTGTTGCTATGGTTTCCAGCTTGGAAAATTATATTTATTGTATTGTGGCAGCATACAGGAGGTTTTGCTTCCACATTAAAAATAAAAAATATTGAATAAAATTAGTTTTCTAATAAATTAAATCATGTCACACAGATGTATTTGTAATTAGATTTTATTAAAAATACTCTGCCCTGGTCCAGTTTATAGTTTGAAACTTTTCAGGTTACACCAAGAAGGAGATTCTTTGTCTTCATGAGTCTCTGATTTAGTTCTGTTTCGTCCTTCAGCTAGAACAGTCTTTAGGATCAACCAGGAACTCATTGCCTGTGGGATTGCATCACACGACCAGGAGAGACAAAGAGAGGTTTGCCATGATTCTATCAGAGGAGAGGGAGGAAAGTATGAAAGAGAGAAGAAACGGACTTGACATTTGCTAACCTGGAACACTTTTCTTTAGGATGTGCTATCCATGATCCATGGAGCATTGGGGCTTTCTGATGCACCAGCTGATTGTCCCTACTTTACAGAAGTTTAGAATGACTACATTATTTCACCTTGCTTTAATTAGTAGCTAGCTCATAGTTGAGTCAGAACATGGATGATAAGATGCATCTAGATATCTATTTCAGAACCTTGGGAAACACCTGTAAGAGAGGTTGAAGCAACTCCCAGAAGTCGAGGCAGTGGATGGAGCTTGACTGGATGAGTTGCTGGGGAGCCTTTTCCATCATTAGTCACAGTTTGTCTGATACGTGTACTCTCACATCCTTTCTCTAATCAGTGTAAATTTTAATGTTACAGATTATTAAGTTAAGTGGGATTTTGACCTATTTCTTAATTATGTTTTAAATTATACATTATTTTCCTCATTTTAAAAGATATTTTCTAAATTAAGAAATATGGATGTTATGGGGAGTCCCTTAGAGATAAACACTCAAACACAGTTTACAGCCAATTGAAAATCTTTATCCTGACAATCTGTGACTACATTCAGTTATTCAGGACCCAAGTATAGCACTGAGGGTTCAGAGCATGGGATTTTTGAGGCAAAATCCATATCTTGCCATCTTGCTCAGCAGCTGTGTGTGTGTGTGTGTGTGTGTGTGTGTGTGTGTGTGTGTGTGTTTTCTACACAGGCAGGCAGTTTTATAGAAGTAAAGATAGGCAGTTATCTAGGGTAGGGGAGATGGGGATGGGGTGGGAGTTGTGAGGTGTTATAGGTGTGGTTCACCACAAGCAGGCAATTTGTAGAAGCTAAGATAAGCAGTTAGCTGTGGCCCGGGTGTGCGGGTATAGGGTATGTATGGGTGTGGGGGGGTGGGGATCGTGGGGTGTGGAATATGGGGCTTGGGATGTGGAGGTAGAGGGTGGTGTTCCTCAAACACACAGTTTACAGAAGCTAAGATAAGTAGGCAGCTTCGGGGAGTGAGGAGTGGTGTCTGCACAAGCAGACAGTTTATAGAAGCTAAGACAAGACAAGATAGCTAGGGCATCTTGACTCCTAAAATGGAGTTGGGTAATTTTCCACAAGGCTTCTCATCAAGAAGATCAAGCTCTAGTCAAAGCTTAAAATGATATAAGCAAGAATACAACACGGAGGCATCTCTATACTGTCTTGGCCCCATCACATTCCACATTGATTCTATGGACATGAGTACAATTGTTGACTCATCCCGTTTGGGTATGAGGAGGGCATAGCTGTTTCTTAGGAATATTATCTTAGCTGAGTTTATTCTGTTTGAGATTAGTTGACCATGTAGTTGAGGATTCAGGGCCCCACCATTAGCTCCATCAGGTAAGATCCATAGTCTGGCTTATGCTGATAGGTTTGATCCATAAAGATCAAGTAAACTGAGATGATACCAATGATTTCATGATCTCATCTATATCTCCTGTCTTCCTTTCTTTGAGATTATTTTTGTTTGTTTGTTTGTTTTGAGCATGGCTAGATTTCCTATAATTACCACTAATTGGTTGGCTTAGAAACAGCAAGTTTCTCATAAGGGTGTGAAAAACTTCTGTTTCATAAAATGGAGGTCTAGCCTCCTTTATTTCTGTAGGATTCAACTCTATCTGTGAGGGAGTCAACCTGATGGAAATAGAAATCTCCAAATGACCTTTGTCTAACTCTGTCTGGGAAGAGTTTTGCTTCTCAATAATCAAGGCTGAGGTGCCAATGGGTGGTTGCAGTGGCTCTTCCTGCCTGTACTAGCATCAGGACCAGAACTGCACCCATTTGACCTTTGCCAACATTGAATCAAGGCCAATATGAGTTCTCCTCTCTTCTCCATTATAGGACTATACCTGGAAGATAGCGTAAACTATCATACATGGAGTTGGGATGTGACTTTCCAGTGAGTTTTAGGAAGCACATTTAGTCGAACCATTAGTATAAGCAATGATGGAGGTGCCTTGTCCTTGGTAAAGCATGCATAAAATGTAATCACTGAAGTCTATATTTTAGCCAGTCTTCTTCACAACCAAATGATTTAACAACTATTCCTTCCCTAGAGCCACATAGTTTCACTCATGCAAGGGCTATAAGAGAGCAGAAGTGAACACGAGAGTTTCCTGTGCCTGTTTTTTTATGAATTGCCATGTTCAGGTTTGGGATTGACGGGAATTGTTTATCCTGAGTTTGTAAACTGTGTTCAATCTTATCTTTAAGCACTCTGTGGTGGTTTGAATGAAAATGACCCCCATATGCTCATAAGGACTAGTGCTTATTAGCAGGTGTGGCCTTTTTGGAGTAAGTGTGGACTTGTCATAGGAAGTTTGTCACTGGGGGAAAGTTTTGAGATTTCAGGGGCTCAAATCAAGCCTAGTGCCTCACTTTTTCTTCCTTCTGCCTATGGATCTAGATGTAGAACTCTTGGTTCATTTTCTAGCACCATGTTTTCCTGTACACTACCAAGCTTCCTGCCACAATGATAATGGACCAAACCTCTGAACCTGTAAGCCAGCCTTATTTAAATGTTTTATTTTATTGAGTATCTGTGATCATGCTGTCTCTTCAAAGCAATTAAAAACCCTAACTAAGACAATATCTGTTCGTACAACTGGAGCTTGTAGCCCCAGGATGGCCCATCTATCTAAGAGCTTTGGTGACTACTGATAGTTTAATTAAGAAAGAAAATAAAAGCAAACAAGTTAACTCTGGGTCAAAATCTTATGCTCACAGTCTTAGGTCTAAGTGATGGCCTATCTGTCATAGTCCTCGATAGCCTTTTTTTTAAACCCCCACCCCCAAGAGATGGCATGGCTACTTTTATAGTAATTTAAGTAGTGACTGATGATAACTAGATTGGGTCTCTTCCAGACTGGTTTCAGGGTCTAGGCAAGGAGCCTCTTTATCCAGTCTCCTGACTGGAACTGGTGAGAATGTTCAGAGGTGGGAGATGGTAGGTTTCCCTTCACAATCTAGTCAATGGCCTGGCAAGTTTCCTTCAAAGCCTGTGAGGACTAGAGAAGGGAATGATTAGACATTTCTGCTTGGGGTATCTCAGAGTTTGTCGAGAATGGGAGTTGGTCTCCTAAACATAATTTCAAAAGGAGTAAGCCCCTCATGGTAAGTAGTACATTGTTTGGTAAAGGGATAGCAGAGTAAGGGGAAGGCATTTGGCCCAAATTTTCACCAGTTTCTCAGAAACAATTTAGTTAGAATCCCCTTAAGAGTTCTCTTTCTCTTTTCTGTATGACCAAGCTCTGTGGCATCTACACACAATGTGATTTCATATTAACACATAACACCTTTGTCATATTTTGAGATACTTTGGCTACAAAGGCCTTATCATTGTCGCCCAAAGCTAGGGGCGGTCCAAACCTAGGAATAATTTCATGAAGAACTTTCTTAGTAGATATGCTAACAGTCTCTGTTCTGGTGGGTTACAGTCCTACCTATTCTGAGAAGGTGTCTACAAACATCAGCAAATATTTATAGCCATAACCAGTAAGTATGATTTTTAGTAAAGTCCAACTCCCAGTGGTCCCCAAGCCCATTTCTTCAAGTCTGGATCATATTGGAATCTTTCTTATCCCCATTTTGGGTTTATTTGAGAACAGGAGGCACATCTAAAAGTTATATACTTAATCAGGCTTTTTAATTTGGAGACTAAATACCTGGTCTGAGGAGCTCAGCAGTTTCTGAATCCCTAGCTGGATCATCAGGAGCCATCCAGGACTTGCAGATGTCTGGCAGTATCTATCCAGCATCCTTGTTTGTTATAGTCAGTTCTTGTATAGCCCACTCAATCTTGCTCTGGGAGGTCCTTTTAAGCTGGGGTTCAGTAGGGCTCCAAGACTTGGAGAGATCCTACTGTTTCTAAGCCTATTTCTCCTGTAGCCAAGTCAGCTGCTTTGTTGCCTCTGAGTTGTGGAGAATCCCCTTTCTGATCTCCTTTGCAATGGACAATGGACACCCTTTGGGGTAACCAGATATCTTCCAATAGGGCTAGGATTTCCTCTCTCTCTCTCTCTTTCTCTCTTCTTGATTTCCTTTCTGTTGAGGTTAGAAACCCTCTTCCTCATGGGCATGGGCCACAGAGAAAGTATATATATGGTGATTAGTTTATCTTCTCCCTAGTGGAGCCCTTGAGTCAAAGCTGAGTTTCTCCTGTTAAAGTTCATGCCCAGATGTGAATATTACCATTGTTCAGTGTCAATGGGATGTTAGTCAATTCAGGCCTGATAGGCTAATCAGGTTAGTCACCTCAAGATAGTCATACAGGGAACCCATGGGGTTGTCTTCTGGTAGGAGAGTGATAGGATTAAGGGCTGATAGACCCTGGATTGGAATGTGAGTTTGATCCAGAAGCAGAGCTAGGTATTTGTTCATCCTCCTGAAGCCTCTGTAAGTATAGGAACAAACTCAGGAACAGTTTGTTAATTTGTCAGCTTCTTTCACCAGCAGAGTGGTGGCAGCTATGGTCCTTATACATGCTGGCCATCCAGCTGCAACTGGGTCAAATCTCTTGGACAAAATATGCCAGTGGTCTTTTTCAGAGTCCCACGGTTTGTGAAAGAAACCCCTAGGCAATGCCACTGGCCTAATCCACATTTAGCCACAACAGCTTACTAATGTCTGGAAGAGCCAGGGCCAGGGCAGACACCAGGACGTTTCTCAAGCCCTTGCCAGCCCTCTGCTCAGTCTCATTCTGTTCCAAAAGCTGCATACCCTAGTGATGGCACAGAGGAGACTGGCCATCTCATCAGTCTCACCATCCACAGCCCGAAGTATCCAATTTCCCCCAGGAATTCCTGCACTTTTTTTCTTTTGGGAAGACATGGCTTTGCAGGATGTCAGAGACACTGTTGTGGTAAAGTGACTACTTTTCTTCCTTTAGGTTGTAGCCTAGCCATGTCACCTAAAGGATGCACAGTTGAACTTTCTTGGCTTAACCTCTATATCCCAGGGCTTGGAAGGCATCTAAAAAGACCTTCTGTTGCCTTTCCACATTGCTTCTTAGTAGTTGGAGTCACAGGAGGCCATCTACCACTGGAAAATGGTGCTTTGTTAATTCCAACAGATCTGCACCCAGGGTCCAATCAAATGATGCTGGTAGTCCCAGAACCTCTTTTCCTGCTTTATTTTCCCCATTCCCTTTCTTGTCTGTTTCCCAAGAGCCTCAATCACTGGCTGCATGGGAGAATTTCCTTCCCGGTCTGTCTTTAGCTGAATCTTGGCTAATGTAAACTTTCTGACCAATTTCTAAAAGTTTATAGCCCATCATTCCTTCAAATTCCTCTAATTTTGGGAGCTTTCTTTTGATGTCTGGGGTTTATTGCAAGTCAAAGGCAGTATCAGTGACTTGCTACTTTTGGGGGGACAGCATCCCTTTCTATGGGGATAAATAGCCAACATGTCTCACAAAGAAACCAGCAGGTGATTCATCATGTCCTTGAATGACCTATGTTGGTATAATGTTCTTTTGGAATGTATACACCTTACCCTTATTGATTCAAATGTTAATTTTCTCCCCCATTCTCTGGTCTCAATCCGGCCATTTCATTGTGATACTTATTCTAGGCATCACCTGTTTCAACTTTGTGTAAACATGCCAAAATAAAACAACTGGCCACAATGTTGAGCAATGGAGAGGAAGGAGTAAGAGGGAGAGGGAAGGAGCCAGAGGAGAGGAAGGAGTGGGAGGCAGAGGAGGAGGAGAAGCAGCAGGAGCAGAAGCTGGGAGAGCAGAGACTGGAGGAGAGGTCTTGGAACAAACATGGAGAAATGAATCAGACCTAAGATTTCACTAAAAGCAAGTATAATGTGAGAAATCTGAATGGTAGGAAACTATGCAGGCTTGGAGGTTTAGGATGGAATAACTATTGCCCAGAATTGTGATTTAGGTTAATTAAATAAATCCCAGTCTCTGTGTGGTGATTTGGTTATACAGCTGTTCAGGATTAACTGCAGCTTTAATAAAAAAATATCAGCTGTAAATATTGACACAGAATACAACAGTCCTACTTACCTTAAGTTAACTGAGATGATTTCTTTCTGGCTGCCGCTTTTAATTCTCCCAATAATAACAGGGTTTTTTTTTTTTTTTTCATTTTTTTCTTTGTTTTTTTTTTTTGTTTTTGTTTTGTTTTGTTTTTTGTTTTTAAATCACCCAATGACTTCTTGCCTTAAAACAGTTTCCAACAAGCAAATAAAGGCCTTTGACTCCCCGAAACTGCTGGGATTTGTGTCTTTCAGTAATAAAAATCACTGGAGTCAGACATAACCATAAACAGGGAAGGATTTGAACTTCCTTACCTCCTTTCACTCTCCCTCCCCCACCATTGGAGTAATTACTTCCCCCTTCCTGGGGCACAACCAGCTGTTTAGGACAGGTAGGCAGGACAGAGATCAGTAGCTTGGGGACCCTTTTGTCCTCATTTTGTGTACTCTGGGGCCCTCCCCACCTCCACATAGAGAACAGGATCCTTGGGACTAAACAAGCCAGAAGTGAGTGCTTGGAGTTAGGAAGACTGGAAGTAGCTTTCCTCTGCTGGGGTTCCTCTAGGTTAATTACCTGGTCTAGGTCTAAAAGGATTTGGGTCCCTAACAAGAAAGCACAAATCTTTAGTAGTTACTTGTGTGTGTGTGTATGTATATGTGTGTGTGTGTGTGAGAGAGAGAGAGAGAGAGACAGACAGACAGACAGACAGACAGACACCAATTAAAACTGTTGGATATTACAGGGAAATTGGCAGCTATTGCCAAATCTCAGGACCCACAGGTTCATGGTAAGAGCAGCAACTGTTCTCTATGGCACAGCCACAGTGTTCACTGGAAGGGGGTGCCTCAGCATGAGTGGGTGGTCTGTTATTGTCCATGACATTGTAGGAAATCCTGTGCGGTGGCTGCTGACTCGGGACAGCTCATTCTCCTTCCATTTTAGTTCTGTTTCTCTAACCAACAGAACTGACAGAAGCACACACGCGCGCGCACACACACACACACACACACACACACACACACACACACACACACAGAAACAGTTGTATAGCAGAGACAGCCAGAGTGGCCACCACATACTCATAAACCTGAACAGACTAGGGGAGTCTGGCGATGTCTGACACAGATCTCAAACACAGGTCCTGTGGTCACTTCCAGCATCCCTTCTTGTGTCCTAACCTGATGGCACCTCCTACAGACCAAGTTGACCTCCAAAGGTGTTCAGACCAGATGCCTTTGACCTTCTTCCTTCTTTTATTTCTTGTGGATGGTGGTGTTGAGTTGCCTCTGGAGCACTCAGCAGCAGCAATTGCTCATAGATTTTTCTGGCTGCACAGGAGCCTCGTAGGGTAAGCACCATAGGAGTTCTCACCAGATGGTACACTCTTCCGTGGAGGTCCTGAGGCCCCTAAATGTCAGGGTCCAGTCTCTGGGGATCGCACTGGGACCTCCAAAATGTTTCAAGGAGCTTACCAGGAATGACTTTTCAGACACAGTTTATGGCCAGTTAAAAGTCTTTATTTCAGCCAGTTGGGACTATACTCAGGTTACTTGGACCCAAGTGTATCACTGACTATCCAGACAGAACAGAGGGTTTCTGAAGGCAGGAACTATGCCCTGGGATCTTGCTCAGTGGCTGAAAGGGATGGGGGTGCTTCATGCAAGCAGACAGTTAACAGAAACTAAGCTAAGGTATCTGGGCATCTTGATCTTTGCTCCTAAAATAGAGTTGGGTAATTTTCCATGGAGCTTCTCATCAAGGAGATCATATTCTAGTCTAGCCTAAAATGAGCTCAGCAAAAATACAAGATGGAGGAACGTCTGCCCTCCTTGAGCTATCACTTGGAAGCACTGAGGTGATTCTGACTGGCTGAAGTCTCTCAGGTCAGCAGCTGTTTGAGGACGGAGGTACAGAACTCAGAAAACAAACCAGGAGACTGTTAGTTCTTCAGTTTTCTAACTTTTCTGAAGATAACGTCCAACACTAAAGCAGAACTGCAGGGCTGACGTTTGAATACAGGCTCTGAGAATCTAAGAAGCATCTCTCTGTTTCCTTGAGTCTAATTGGTGCTGCAGAGTGAACGCAGGCGATTTATTTTTTAAAACTTAGAACATACCAGTCACGGTGCTAAGCGCCAAAAATGTACATTAATGAATTCAGCCTATAAAGCAATATATACATTTGGCAAAAGAAAATCAAGTTTGGCCAGTGAGCAGTAAGACGGCTCAGTGGATAAATAGCCTTATTGCCAAACCTGGCAAAGAAATTAACATTAAAACCTTTAAAGACTCATCTTGTAAAATTGGTAAAAGCTAAGAGTTTCTAAACATTGATCATAGCTATAGCTCATTGCTCTTTACAACAAACAGAAAAATGAATAATTGTTTATCTAATTTTAAGACTAAATTACTTATGTGCTAAGATGGAAAAAAAATGAACACATCACTTCTACTCTGCTGTCTTTCAGCAAAGTCCTGTAATGGAGCAGCTAGGCTCTGGGCATGCACAGCACTTCCCACTTGAAGTGTCAGCTGCACAAGCACCGGAAAGAACACGCACACAAGACTGTGGCTATTAGCTTTCCTCCACTGGAGAAGGTAAAGGGCCCACAAGACCCGCCTCAACTTAGTGTTATATAGACAGCTAATTGTTGGTAGGGGTAAAGAAAGATTCTTTTTTCTTCAGTGGCTGATTTTTTTCACCAGTTGCTTCTACACCTGAAAAGAACCCTATTTAAACTCATTATTTTATCAAGGCAATTTAAGCAGACTCATTCTACCCTCCCCTTCTCTCTTGCCTTTGCACCTGAGGTGAAAAGGTATTTTCCCCTTGTCTCCTCAAAAAAAAAATTAACGCAACACAAAACCGAAACAAAACAGGAATAAAAACCAAAGCAATGACAGCAACAACAAAACCCAGAAAAGAGAGTTATACTGGGGATGTGTGGAGAAGAGAGGCAGGATGGTAGGTTTAGCATCTGCTGCAAAATACAGTCATCAGGCTTGTCATTTCCAGCTGAGGCAGCTAAGCATGACCAATATGATTCCACAGGATACAGTTCTGGGAACAAAAGTTTTTCGTTTCCCATTCTGAACCGTCTATGCGTTACACCAAGACCTATGGTAATACTGGCAATACAGCTCCATACTCACCAGATTGCACTTCTCCACAGTTTCTGCCATCTCACCCTGCCTTGTAGTACCTTAACTGGAGGGAGTGCATTTCCAGTTACTTATAATTTTAAATCATCTTTGTGAATATTAGTAACCCATATACCATGAGTATATCATCACTTTCTCTGTTCCTCACCTCAGCCAAGCCAAAGCATAAAGAAATCTTGATAAATTTCTCTATCAAAGTGAATTATACAGATAACATATAGTTAATGTAAGTAATTTCTTTATTTTATAAATTAATTAGTTAATTTATTCTTTTTATATCTGGAATCATAGGCCCTTCCCTTCTCTCCTTCTGGTTGCAACCTCCCTCTCTCTTCCCTCTATACCTCCCCTGTTCCTCAGAAAGGGGGACCCCCCAACCCACCCCAGCACATCAAGTCATATCAGGACTGGGCGCATCCTCTTCCCCTGTGGCCTTGGCAAGGCAGCCCAACCAGGGGGAAACAATAAAAAAGGAAGCAACATAGTCCATGTCAGAGACAGGTTCAGCATAAGAGTAGCAAGAAAATGGGTGCGGTAGCATGTGCCTGTAATCCTAGCACTTGGAGAGGCAAAGGCAGTCAGATCTCTGTGATTTCGAGGCCAGCCTGCTCAACAAAGTGAGTCCAGGGCAGCCAGAGCTACACAGAGAAAACCTGCTCAAAAAAAGAAACAAAAACAAAATAAAAACAAAACAAACAAAAAGATTAGCAAGAAAATTCTAAGATTTCATAAAGAAGTATAATGCCTGAATTATAAATTTATATTAAAGATTCGTGAACAAAAGGATGAGTTAGATAAGCACTACCCCAATAACTGGGTAATATTTTAATAGGAGAGGCATGCAATGAACAAAAAACAAGTACAAAAAATTATTAATTCCAAAGCACTTTGAAAACCATTAAATAAGAGAAATAAATACACAAATAAATGGTTTAAAACATATTATTCTTTTTACCAAAGTGTGTTCTGTCTTTATGCCACCCCTATTTGAATTGTGAGATCAAAAGAACAAAAGACAACTACAGGTCAAACTTTTTGTAAAGAGGATGAAACAAGATGAAAAACAATTACAGGTTTTTAATTAAGTATTTTAATGAGAGTAAAAATAATTAAAAAACAGGAAAAGGGAAGAAAAATCATGGGCTGTAACTCAACAATGAAAGTTTGAAAAGTTCTGTTTGGAAATATTGGAAATATTTAGGGTTCAAATGTTTTTATAATATTCCATTATGTCTTACTTGTCTGAAGAAAAAATTATTCATGGCTCAGCTGCACAACAGTCATATTTCTCCCCATAAAATGCCAGATGAGACCTGGGAGTCAAATGTGACCTCACAGAGCCACAAGCTGTTAGACTGCCTTTGCATATGAAAATATTTTTGATACCTACAGTCTGAATGATAAAGAGATAAAATATGTCCTTGTGCAAAATTTATTCTCAAAGATTCAATCATCTTAGCTTTCTGTGGATCTCAGGAACTGATTTTCTTTTCCTAAACCCATACCTTTATGTACACAGGCAAAAATAGTCAAGGAGTTCAGTGTCCAGAGAAAAGCTCCCGAGTAAAGAAATCACTAAGTTCCATTGCATCGTATGTGGATTGTATTTAAGGGTGAAAAATTTCAAGTTTAGTATTAAAAACAGGGTTCCTTAGACCCCCCTGTTTAAAGGAAGCTCATTGGCTGCTCAGTTTTTAAGAGGGTTCCCTAGTAAGGGGTACAGGGACTGTCTCTGACATGAACTCAGTAGTTGGCTCTTTGATCACCTCCCCCTGGAGGGGAGTGAAGCCCTGCCAGGCCACAGAGGATGATGATGCAGCCAGTCATGATGAGACCTGATAAGCTAGGGTCAGATAGAAGGGGAGGAAGACCTCCCCTATCAGGGGAGTAGGGAAAGGGCATAGGGGGAGAAAAGGGAGGGTAGATGGGACAGAGAGGAGACAAGGGAGGGGGCTGCAGCAAGGATACAAAGTGAATAAATTGTAATAAATAAATATATAAATAAAATTAAATAATAAAAAAACAGGGTTCCTAGTGCCTCCTTTCCTTCAGGAGGAGGTAACTTAGGCATTGATGTTGGAAGAAATTATTACTTTTAGTTCAATGCACAGAAATTATTACTTTTAGTTCAAAAATTATTACTTTTAGTTCATCTCAGGCTGAAATAGATGGAAGTCACTTTTCTGTTGAACATCTCTATTGTTTGCTACTTCTGTGCTTGATAGTATTTTACATTCCGAGTTTCATTTCTTCAGCAGTTGATATCTCTCCTTGATCCTTTTCTCATAGTGAAGCCTGGCTCAGTTTCAAAGATAATACCTTCAAGGCAGGAATATTCCTGTCATGATACCAAACAAATTCACAATGTGACTTAAGAAAAGGAAACTGAACTCCACAAGGAGAGCAACAGAACCAAAAAATCTGAGTACAGGGGTCTTTTCTGAGACTGATACTCTAACCAAAGACCATGCATGGAGATAACCTAAGACCCCTGCACAGATGGAGCCCATGGCAGCTCAGTGTCCAAGTGGGTTAGTAAAGGGAAGAGGGACTGTCTGACATGAACTGATTGGTCTGCTCTTTGATCACCTCCCCCTGAGGGGGAAGCAGCCTTACCAGGTCACAGAAGAGGACAATGTAGCCACTCCTGATGAGACCTAATTGACTAGGATCAGAAGGAAAGAAAAGAAGACCTCCCCTATCAGTGGACTTGGGGAGGGGCATGCGTGCAGAGTGGGGAGGAAGGGAGGTATTGGGATGGGAGGAGGGAGGGAACCACAGGAGGGATACAAAGTCAATAAAGTGTAATTAATAAAGAATTTTTTAAAAAAGGAAATTGTACTAGTGTATCCAAAAGGAATTGGCAAAACCTTCATAAAACCAAGCTAAGTCGATGCATGAGCTACCTCTTTCAGTATACCTGCAAGCCAGCACTCTTCATTGAGGTATGCTAACGTTTGGAGAGGAAGGACTAGGCCTTTGCCAACCAACACTCTTAGCTGTTATTTATTTTCGGAACCACTCTGCAGGGAGAAGAGCACCCTCTAAACTTTCTGGAGAGATAAGATATGAGCAAACTATGCACTGAGGTAAACTTCAATAAAGAGAAGTTACAAAAATAGAATGAACTTAAAACACTTTTAAAAAAATCTCAATCTGATGCTTACTCGTACATCTGAGGACATGACAGCTTGTAAATGTGGCATAAAATAAACAGACTGTCACTTAGAAACAGAACACTCACTAGCCCTGGAGGCATGATGGAAGTTCAGCCCAAGCACAAGGTCTGGGAGTTTGGCCAAGAAAATGATCTCATGGGTCTAAAGCGTGATTTGTGTTTCACATAATGTGAACTGGCATTCATTACCCTGTAATCAATCTGCAGATAAGGAGAAATTATTTATGGCACAGTAGTGGGAGGGAAGGTGTACCCTGTCTGTACATATGGGAAAACCGAGGGTTTCTGACACTACCATAAACCATCAGGAGTCTCTGGGTGACGGTGGGGCCTCAGAGGTGACCCGCTGCATCAGGAGTTCACCAAGTGTCATGTGTCCATATTTGTAACTGACTCTTGCTTGCAAGAGTGTAAGCTGTATGAAAGCAAGAGAGTTTTCCTTCCAGTACAGAAATGGCTAAAAGTGTCTGGACTTTGAAGCATTGCTTCTAAAGTGTTTTTAGAAAGTAAGTTCTCAAAGATATGAACAGTGAGTCTTAAAAAGAGAAATAAGACTCTTCTAGCCTTTAATACTAATGCATTGTATGACTTTACAGGAAAGATAAATTTTATAGTACTTCCTAATTTGTTTAGTATAAAACTCTGAAGGTAAGGAGGTGGGAAAGAGGGAGGAAAGAAGGAAGAGAGAGAGAGGAAAGGGGGGGAGAAAGTAAGGGGAAAGGAAAAGAATGACTAATATTTGGGGGCTTTGAGGAGCTGGGGGTGGCCGCTTTCTAGAACTTTCACTCACACAGACATGTCACACTGGCTTTCAAAGGATCCAAGAGTTTCCATGCAAAGCTCACACCACGCATTTCACTTGGCTCACCAGTATCCCTTAACAGAGCTGTCCATCTTCAGTTAAAGTCCTTTTAGGGACAGAGGCTTCTGTTTCCTGAAGTAGACCATCTTATAAGCCTCCTTTCCGATGAACTAGTGGTCCATGGCCCTATCCTGCATGTCCCCTCACTTAGAAACTCAATTACTCCACAAACAAGAGAGGTTTACTATGGTTCCAAAGTCCTCAGGGCTGGCCTTATTTACAGTGTCAGTAACTTGGTATCCAGAGTTCATGTTTGGTTCTGGATCCATTTGTAGAAACAGACATACTTCCAGCTTGGAAGGCCACTAAGAGACTTGGCAAGTCTTGCTAATTCTGGCCATGCTTCTGTTTGATGTATTTATCACAAAGCTTCCTCAGTAAATAATATAGGATGGATAGACATGTTGTTTCTTTGTTATCTTCTCAAGGGCTGCTAATCACCTTTGTTCCTGAAAGCATGGGCTCACATGATTTCCATGTATCTCCCCAGATTAAATATTTATTTATTGTGTATGTGAGATGTGTACATGCACCGTGGTGCACACGTGGACCTTTGAGGACAGCCTTCCTGGTCCTTTGACCTTTACTATTTATAATGATGGCACTAACAGATATAGCATATGGACAGTTCATAAAATAGAGTGCATACAATATGCATACAAATAATATCATACTGGACGCATGCTTCCCGCACTAGCTAGTTTCTCTCACAGTTGCTTTCAATGTCCTATTCAGATCAGCAGAGCTAATTTAATAGCTCAGTGGTTCTCCCTTTTGGTAGATTTATGTTTTTAATGGTACACCTATGTCTGTGAAACTAGAAAGGGATGCTGACTCCCCTGGAGAGGGAGGTTGATGTGGGTGCAAAGGCCTGGACTCTGGTCCTTTCAAACAGCAGGATGCACTCTTAACTGCAGAGCCCTCTCACCAACCCCAGTTCATTGGCTTTTATGTCTCTCTCCCTCAGGACTGAGGAATGGAACCCCAGCCATCTATATGGCAGCCACAAGCTCTAGCACTGAGCTGTATCCCCGCCTAGGTCCAATGCTGTTTACTCTCTGACATTTCACATCTGAGTGAAGTTCACCAACTCTTTCCTAGAGTGAATTATAAGTTTGCTTTAATATGTGATATAGAATTCCAAAGAAACTATGTTCGGTGTCAAGCAAATTGTAATGCTGTAGTGTTAAAAACTGATTGAGTAACATCTCATGGCAAATCTCTGATGCTCTCACATGGAGGTAGACACAGGACTTGTAGATGTTGGTGACAATGGGAAGATTACTTCAACCATGTCCACGAGCTCAAAATATTGGCCGGCCATACCCTTTACTTTGTTACTAGGCTCTACAAGACTAGGAAATGCTAAATGTTCAGTTGATGTTTAGTGATAATAATGATGACATTTTATTCCATTCCAGTTCAAGGGACTTCTGATATGTTTGCATCCTCTATACTCCACACTTCCAGTAATTGCCTAGACTTTGCTTTCTCCCCACGACAGTTTTTAAAGCAAGGCTCATAAATTTTTGATAAAGGAGAAGCTTAACTCCGTGACTTACTTAAATTATTTTATTGCTTATGAGAAGGTTGCCTGCTGTTTAAAGAAGGACATTTTAAAAATTCCAATTTTTTAAAATGGCTTTTTTCCCCCACTTTTAGGGTTGATTAAATACACACCAGCAAAGTAAGAAGGAACTTAATTTTCTCTTCTGTGGTGCCTTATTTAATTCTCAAAGGAAAGATAAGATTCTATCATTTTTATTGTCCTCTTCAGAGAGCATGTGAAGTTGAACTTTTCTCACTGACACCAGGGCTGAGAGCTCCCTTTTTGAGGCAACCTCTTCTTTCCAAATATCTATCCCCCTTGTATTAATTAAATATTTTCTCATTTAAAATTTCTTACTTCTTGTGGGTTGATTTGTTACTTTCAAAGACTGTGAGGAATTTGAAAACAGGGTTCAGATACATTTTTGCTTTTCTCTCTTTTTTTCCAGTAGTGCCTGGCAAAGTGTTGGACATATAAAAAGCTCTTGGTGAATTTTTGACATAATTGAAATTAATATGTTATAATGGATCTTATTTTGAAATAGTTCCCAGACTTAACTGAGAGTTTAAACCATAATTTATATTTTAGCCTACTTTTTGTAATAGATACCACCTGACTTTTATAATTAGTGTTTTAGAATATAGCACATTTTCACATTCTGTATTCTCATACACCTACGAAATAATGGCTGTGATTTCCATGAGCTGCACATTAAAAACCACATCTCTCTCAGCATGTAGGATAAAAATTATCTTCTGCAAGGAAAAGGAAGGAGGGAGACCTCTCTGCCCCCATAGTCCAGCTTGTCACCTGCCGCTCTGTCTCCAGGGGTGGGTCCTCATGCAGTCAGAACATGCACAGACTATCTGGCTATGGGGACCCAAGGGAAGCAGGGCTGTCTTGGCAAGCTCTTCTTCTCCTCAGCCCAATTAAAGTATCTCTTGCTTTAAAACTCTGAAAGTTAAAGTTAAGGAAACTTTTCCCATTAATACCTAGAAACAATGTAACAGTTTCAGTGTTCCTTTAGCACCTGGAAATTCTGAGCTATTAATTTAAATGTAAGCCAGGAATGTTGTCACTACAAAATATATTATGCATCCATTTCTCTTAATCAGAAAACTACTTTTCCTCAAGCATAGCTTGAGGAATTACTTCTTATTTTAGGGTAACTTTAAACTTGCATTAACTTCATAATATAGAATGGAGTTTCTGCATCCTCTTTACTCAGTGGCCCCGAATGTTATATTACGTCAACTAGAACTAAGGAATGCACATTGTAACAGAATTCACAGCTCAGTGGCTTTCCCTCACGTCTGCTTACTCTTCCAGGATGCTATGATGGATTTCTGTGTGGCATCTCCTCACTATGACCTGTTCTTCTGTGTTAGTTCATTTTTTTTTCTTGGTCTTTTATGATCTTGTTGATTTTCGGTAGGACTGCTCACATATTTTGTTGATGCCACATATTTTCTGATTATTAGACCAATATGGATAATTAAAAATCCAAATCAAATGACCCACTTACTCAGTGGATTGTATCAACAGTAGAAACAAGAGCTTTCACTGGTGATGTTGACTTTGACCCTTGTTATGGTAGTACCACCTGTTTTTGTTTTTTTGTTTGTTTTGTTTTTTAGTGTTAATGTTTTTCCACCTTAAATATACTACAAAATATATTTTGACTGATCTTATGCTGAGAGGTTGTGTGTGAGTCTGAAAATATTCTGTTTTTCTTAATTCTTTTTCCACTATATTTAGCATTCATTAGTGAAAATTTTACTGGATAGTTATTCTGAGGGTGACTTTCTATTTCCTTTGTTTCTTTTGCATGTTTCTGTCAATATGGAGATTTAGGTGCCATGAACTATATCTATGCAGGGGTTCTAGGTTATCTCCATGCATGGTCCACGGTTGGAGTACCAGTCTCAGAAAAGACCCCTGTGCTCAGATTTTTTTGCATACCCCATTTTTAATTGGATTACATGATTTGTTGCTTTTTGACTTCTTGAGGTCTTTCTATCTCCCCCATGTTTCATAAGATTCCCTGCACTCTGTCCAAAGTTTGGCTATGAGTCTCAGCATCTGTTTTAATACCCTACTGGGTAGAGTCTTTCAGAGGCCCTCTGTGGTGGCTCCTGTCCTGGTTCCTCTTTTCCCCCTCTTCTGATGTCCATCCCATTTGCCTTTCTGAATGAGGATTGAGCATCTTACCCAGGGTCCTCCTTCTTGCTTAGCTTCTTTAGCTGTACAGATTTTAGTATGTTTATCCTATATTGTATGCATTATATCCACTAATAAGTGAATATATACCATGTGTGTCTTTCTGCCTTTGGGATACCTCACTCAGGATGATCTTTTCTAGATCCCACAATTTGCCTGCAAATTTCATGATTTCCTTATTTTTAATTGCTGAGTAGTATTTCATTGTGTAAATGTACCACAATTTTTGTATCCATTCCTCCACTGAGGGACATCTGGGTTGTTTCCAGCTACTGGATATTACAAATAAAGCTGCTATGAACATGATTGAGCAAATGTCCTTATTGTATAGTTGAGCATATTTTGGATATATGCCTATGAGTGGTATTGCTGGATCTTTTTTTAAATTTTATTTATTTTTTAAATAAATTACAGTTTATTCACTTTGTATCCCACCTGTAGCCCCCTCCCTTATCTTCTCCCATGCCCTGACCATTGATAGGGTATGTCCTCCTCCCCTTCCCTCTGCCCCTAGCCTGGTATAGCTGGATCTTGTGGTAGCACTATTCCTAATTGTCTCAGAAAGTGTCAGATTGATTTCCAAAGTGGTTGTACAAATTTACATTCCCACCAGCAATGGAGGAGGGTTCCCCTTTCTCCACATCCTCTCCAGCATGTGTTGTCACTTGAGTTTTAATCTTAGCTCTTTGATGGGTGTAAGGTGAAATCTTAAGAGTTGTTTTGATTTGCATTTCCTTGAAGACTAAGGATACACTCAACCCTTCTTTAATTCAAGAAGAATGTCATGGGGGCAAAGGCACTACACTTAATTATGTAAAATAATTTGGTATTCACAGGGAGGTGAATCTGTTAAAAAGCAAATCCCTTCTGGTTTTCATGTATTCATATGAGAGACCACAAGGAAACAAGTTATCATGTAGTTTTCATGTTTTGCCCAACCACAACAATCATCTGTAATTGTAGAAGAGTCAGTCTTTTTCAAATCTGGGATGGATTTGAGATAGTGAGCATTAACATGGAGCATTGAGGGTAATCTAGAGTAAGGTGACATGAAGCCATTAGAAACTGGAGATTTAATCATACTGGAAGACTGCAGACACTTAAATTCTCAAAATGTTCAGGGACTAAAGCACAGGCTTGTATCATCACCTCTCAAAGGCCAGGTGCTTCCTTTGTGTCTCATCTTTAGATGCTTCCCGACTGGCTTGAATTCAACTAGGAATATGTCAAAAACAAAAGGCTAAAAGAATAAAAGGTATAGAAAAAAAAGAAAAAAGAAATCCTCAGGGACCCTGATCTTTCTGGAAGATTGCTAATCTAGGTTTGAATCTCATTGTGTACCCAAAAGCCATTATAAGTTCATACACACAGATCAACAATTTAATTTGTAAACTCTTAGAAGCATGGTAGCTAATGTGTGAGTTAAACATTTTAGGTAAATTGTATGAAGGATGTTTTCTTTACCTTTTTTAAATTTGTTTTTTCATGGTATAGAATTTCTGATATTGCTGTCCTAATTAGAAATTCTATTGCTGTGAAAAAAAACACATTGACCAGGCAAAATAGGGAGTGTTTACTTGGCTTATACCTCCATATTAGTGTTCATCATCAAAGGAAGCCATGGCAGGAACTTAAAAAGGAAAGAACCTCCTGGCAGGAGCTGATGCAGAGGACACTGAGGGGTGCTGCCTACTGTCTTGCTTCCCGTGCCTTTCTCAACCTGCTTTCTTAGAGAACCCAGGGCCACCAACCCAGGAATGGTGTCACCCACAATGGGCCTGGGCCCTCTCTCATTGATCGCTAATTAAGAAAATGCCTTACAGGGTTGCCTACTACCTGATTTTATGGAGGCATATTATTTAATTGAGGTTCCCTCCCCTCTGATGACTGTAGTTGTGTCAGTTGACATAAAAGTATCCGACTCAGTAGCCTGTTAATAAAAGCTTAAAGCATCCAGAGGAACCAAATCTGTTGGTCTCTTTTTTTCTTAAAAACTTAGTTGTCACTGATCGTTAATAAATTCTATAGATAACTGAGAAAAGAAAGGAAAGAAACCTCTTTTGAGTCTCCATTTATGCAGTCAAAATATGTCAATGGATAAAAAAAAAATTTCCTGAAAAGAGAACCTCAAGTCTCCAAGAATGACTTACCTAATCTCGTTTGAAAGGGTAACTTTACTTTCAGGGCATCGTACTCTGTGCCTCTCCCTTTACCTAGCCAAGTATGTTCAACAAACTTGTCATTTTTACAGTCAACTCAGACAAAAAGGTCCACACTCTCTCCTTGGAGACCCAGGCATAACCTATGCAGTCTCTGGGGTCACCCTGTGTCCTCTGGAAGCCTGGCGGCATGATTTGATAGTCAGAGCTGTCATTATCATCCAGTGTGGTGAATGCCTCTGGGGTGTCCCACTGAGCAAGGGTCTGAACTGTGCTATCCAGTCTCCCTCATACCAATTACAGTTTCCATGAAGGTGGAGGATGTGGAGACAGATTTATCAACACCATTCCAAGCCGTATAATGAGGAAGCAATTTTCACTTATTATAACCGACTAAATATGTGCAGACTGACCCCTAGGGCCTCTCATCACCTTCTTCCCATCCCTCTGGAAATCAAGGCCAAGATCCACAATTCATTTCAGATTTGCTTGACTCCCAACTTGTTTCATTTATTTCTCCACTTGCTTCATCTTTATTTGGGCTGTGATGAATGTCTTTTCTATTTCCGTGTGCCATTGCCTCTCTTCCTCATATGCTGCACATTAACGTCTGATTGGATTTCTCATTCCTGGACTCTGTCTGTATAAATATGCTGCTTGGGGACTAGAAGAGATGGACCCCCAAGCCTTATAGAAATGATCCAGGAATTCAATATGCTGTTCCTTTTGTTATTTTACAAGCTTTTTGCATTTCATGCTATCTGTGTGTTCAATGCATTTATGTTATTTGTCTTCACTGTAAGCAGAAACAGTGACATCTGTTGGTCTGTTTTCTGCAAGCTGTCAAGGCTCTGACATACTGATGAGACAGACAGAAAGATACAAAGAAATAAAAAATCTTTTTTTTTTCTTCTGAGATAGGGTCTCATGTAGCCAAGGCTAGTTTTGAACTGATTAGCAACGATGTCCTTAAACCTGTGTTCTTCATAGGTGTATAGTACCAAGTACTGTTTGTGCTGTTCTGGCATAGAACCCAGGGCTTCATTATGTATATATGTGTGTGTGTAATATGTATAGATAATATGTAAAATATTTTATATGTAATGTATATATGCTTCTAGGTGGAGGTAATTTATATACCATACAAATAATCTAATAGCTTCTGTAATATAGGTTTACAATGAAAGCAGCATTGACATTTTAATGATAATGCCAACTCTAAAGGATCTGAGACTTGAAAACACTTGCAGCAATTTTCTTGTGCTGGCTAAAGACTTGTGCCACCAGGGTCAGGACAAACGACTTAATCATGGTAGATGAAGAAACTTATATACCCTCCCCTTAGGTTCCAGGATGTGATGAAGAGGGTCCCAACTGAAAGCCTCACAGTCATGTGATTTGCATCAGAGTTAAATAAAGTGAGTTAGGGAAAACAAATCTTAAACAAACACACAAACAAAAAGTCATTATCTTCTATGTTATTTTCCACATAAACATACTTAAAAACATGATCCCCGAAAAAAGAAAAAAAAACTGTTCATCTTTGTCCTCTACAATGTGTCAAGGACCGACGTTGACCAACATCTCTCTTTATACACTTAATCTTGCTGGCTTAGCTTCTGAGTTCTAGAAGGGTTTTATAAAATTATTACAATCATTTGTGTTTTCTATATAGACAATCATGTTTTCCTTAGCTAGAGGCAGCTTTATTTGTAATGTGCATGCATTAAAATTTTCTTTCCTCTTATTATTGCATAGAATTGAACTCTCGAACTCTTTGAGATGGGAGATCTGAAAATTAACATTCTTGCTGTGTTTCCACTTTTGGAAGGATATTTGTGTATGTATGTGTGTATGTATGCATCTATGAGTATGCATATATGTATATATTAAAACTAAGTGCTTCATTTTTTTAATCATGGTAAAATATTCAATTAACTATTTATTCACTTATTTAAAAAATATATTTATTTATTCACTTTACATCCCTATTACAACCCCCTTCTTTTCCTGATCCCACCCTCCCAGCCTGTGCCCCTCTTTTCTAGGAGACCCTACTGAAGAATGAGCTGCCCCTCAACTATATATGTGTAGAGGACCTAGGTCCAATCCATGCCTGCTCTTCAGTTGGTGAGTCAGTCTCTGTGAGTCCCCAAGGTCCTCAGTTAATTGACTCTTTTGGTCTTTTTGTGGAGTTCTAGTCTCCTTCGTGTCCCTCTATGCTTCCCCCAACTCTTCCACGAGTTGGAACTCTTCGCCTACTGTTTGGGCTGTGGGTCTCTGCATCTGTTTTTTTTTTTAACTTTTATTAATTACACTTTATTCATTTTGTATCCCCCCATAAGCCCCTCCCTCCAACCCTCCCAGTTCCACCCTCCCCCCTCCTTTCTGCATGCATGTCCCTCCCCATGTCCACTGATTGGGGAGGTCCTCCTCTCCTTCTTTCTGATCTTAGTCTATCAGTTCTCATCAGAAGTGGCTGCATTGTCAGGGTTCTAGGTTATCTCCATGAATAGTCCTTGGTTAGAGTATGAGTCTCTGGGAAGTTCCCTGTGTTCAAATTTTCTTGTTCTGTTGATTTCCTTGTGGAGTTCCTGTCCTCTCCAGCTCTTACTATTTCCCACTTCTTACATAAAATTCCATTCACTCTACCCGTCAGTTGGCCATCAGGCTCAGCATCTGCTTTCACAGTCTGCATGGCAGAGGCTTTCAGAGGCCCTCTGCGCCAGGTTCCAAGGTTGTTTCCTGTTTTCTTCTTCTGGCTTTCAGAGGCCCTCTGATCTACAATTGGGTGTATCCTCTCAGAGGAGAGTTATGCTAGGCTCCTATCTGCAAGTATAGCAGAGATCATTAATAGTGTCAGAGGTTCAGAGCTAAACCAAGAATTCTCAACACAGGAATCTCTAATGACTGAAAAGCCCTTGAAAAAATGTTCAGTGTCCTTCGTCATCAGGAAAATGCAAATCAAAACAACTCTGAGAGTCCATTTTATACCTATCACAATGGATAAAATCAAAACTTCAAGTGACTATCTCCCTCTTCTTTCATAAGATTCCCTGCACTCTGCCCAAAGTTTGGTTAAGAGTCTCAGCATCTGCTTTGATACACTGCTGGGTAGAGTCTTTCAGAGGCTCTCTGTGGTAGGCTCCTGTCCTCTTTTCTCCTTCTTCAAATGTCCATCCCATTTGTCTTTCTGAGTGAGGATTGGTCATCTTACCCAGGGACCTCCTTCTTGCCTACCTGTTTAGGTGTACAGATTATAGTATGTTTATCCTATATTATAGGTCTAGTATTCACTTATAAATGAGTATATACTATGTGTGTCTTTCTGTTTGGGGAATACCTCACTCAGGATGATCTTTTCTAGATCCCACCATTTGCCTGCAGATTTCATGATTTCCTTGTTTTTAATTGCTGAGTAGTATTCCATTGTGTAAATGTACCACAATTTCTGTGTCCATTCTTCTGTTGAGGGATGCCTGGGTTGTTTCCAGCTTCTGGCTATTACAAATAAAGCTGCTATGAACATAGCTGAACAAATGTCCTTATTGTGTACTTGAGCATATTTTGGATATATGCCTAGGAGTGCTATAGCTGGATCTTGAGGTAGCACTATTTTTAATTGTCTGAGAAAGCACCAATTGATTTCCAAAGTGATTGTACAAATTTACATTCCCACCAGCAATGGAGGAGGGTTCCCCTTTCTCCATATCCTCTCCAGCATGTATTGTTCCTTGAGTCTTTGATTATAACGATTCTGATGGGTATAAGGTGAAATCTCAGGGTTGTTTTGATTCGCATTTCCCTGATGACTAAGGATGTTGAACATTTCTTTAAGTATTTCTCTGCTAATAGAACCAAAATATCTGGGCACAGGGGCCTTTTCTGAGACTGATACTCCAACCAAGGATCATTCATGGAGATACCTAGAACCCCTGCTCAGATGTAGCCCATGACAGCTCAGTATCCAAGTGTGTTCCCTAGTAATGGGAACAGGGAGTGTCTCTGACATAAACTCAGTGGCTGGGTCTTTGACCCGCCCCTAGGGGGGATCAGCTTTACCAGGCCACAGAGGAGAACAATGCAGCCAGTCCTGATGCAACCTAAAAAGCTAGGGTCAGATGGAATGGGAGGAGGACCTCCTTTATCTGTGGACTTGAAGAAAGGCATGGGAGGAGATGAGGGAGGGAGGGCAGGATTGGGTGCTACAGCTGGCATACAAAGTGAATTAACTGTAATTAATATAAAAAAATAAAAAAATTAATTAAAAAAGATTAAAAAAACTAAGCGACAACACATGCATATTGCTGGTGGGTGGGCAAATTTAAATGACCACTCTGGAACTCAAAGTGGAGGTCTCTCAAAAAATTCAAACTAGAGACACCTCAAGACTCAGCTATACACTCCTGGGCATATACCCATAAGGATCCTTGCTCAACTATCTTCATAGCAGCCTTATTCATAATAGCCAGGTTCTGGAAACAATGTAGATGTCCCTCAACCAAAGAGTGGATAAAGGAAATATGGTACATTTACACAAGGAAATGCTATTCAGATATGAAGAACGAAAAAATCATGCAGCTTGTAGGTAAATGGATGGGGCTAGAAAAGATCATCCTGAGTGAGGTATCCCAGAAACAGAAAGACACACATGGTATGTACTCCTTTATAAGTGGATATTAGCCATATAATACAGGATAACCTTTCTACAGCCCGCAGACCCAAGAAGCTAAGTAACAAGGAGGGACCAAGGGCAGATTTTCTGGAATCTCTCTTACAAGGGGAAATTAAAAGACATCAGAAGTGGATGAAGAGAGAGAACTGGGTGGGAGAGAGGATGGGAAGGGAGACGAGATGGGGAAAGGGCGGGGTGGAAAGTAGAAGGCTGGGAGAGAAGGAAAACCGATGCAGGCCATCTCTGGGAGGAGCTGGAGACCCTCAGTAGGGCAGCCTCCTGGTAGGATATGGAAGGTGACCCTAGCTGATGCTTGAAGTTGAGTCACCAGAGCATCCACCACTGTTTACAATTGCCGCCTGACCTCCACAAATGCACATATCACATGAGTGTACATCATACGCACCTCTCTCAAATGAATTATTAAAAGCATAAGCATATTTTTAAGAGTGTGCTGTGGGGGGGGGGAAGCTGACACCAGTACTATGTATAGAATAATCCTGAAGGAGGTAATAAATTAATTGGGAAGCATACAAATTCTAAACCCAATGGTTAAAAGAAAACACAAATAAGATCATGTCACTCTCCTGACCAAAGGAGTCCCTTCTACCTCTTGCAATCATGTATTTTGTAACACCTTGCTTCATTGTACCCTGGATTCATTCAAAGCCATCTTGCTCTTCAATGTCAAGATAAGAACTGAGGAAAGACCTTTGTGCTTGTTGCTCTTACCTCTCTAAACACTTCTGTTCCCTTCACATGTCCTGCATCTTCCAAGTTTCTATTCAGGTGCCATTTCCTATGAAGAATCTCCGATCACCCTAACAACTACAGTAGTCATGTTACCACATTAACGAATCTGTTCACTTGATTACAATGCAAAGAGGCATGTTTGCTTATTAATTTGGTTGAAGTTCTAGGTCTCAAATAAAACTCGGCCTTTGTCTGAAGACAAAAGACAGTCTCATAAACAAAGAATAAAATTGCACAGTTTTCTTATAATTCAGTGCTGTTTATCAGGTGTACTGAACATAGATCCTTTCAATTTATTATCTTAGAGACAAACGTGCACCTTAATGAACTATATGTGATGTATAAAAAAATAAATTTATAATATAGTGTTAATTTCAGTAATCATAGTCTTAATTTCCAGGACAGGATAGAATTGGTTACTGTTTATGTAATTTAGATAGCTCTTACTGTTGTTAGGTCCTGGAATGGATTACAATGGACACTCATACTGCATGCATATCTAAATACTGAAAAATTATAAATTATATATTTCATCTTTTTTCACTGACAAATATATTTTGGCTACAACCTGAAATAACAGAGTAACAAATAAAGTGACATGACACTCAATTTCTACATGAGGAGGCTCCTCTTGTCTATTTAAAACACCTCTCAGCATGGGCTGCTTAAAGCTAGACACTGTCTTGTCCAGTCATGTCATGGGCTTCAGCTCCATTCCCACACACCATGGTTTCTTTTTATAATGTAAGTTTTACCTTCAGTTTGAAACATTCTTCAAATTTCAGTTTTTTTCTCTAGTTCAGCTTCAGTGCCATCTTCCTAACTGACAGGTCTGATTGCTCCTAAGAATCACTTATTTATCCTCAGTATCCACTTGTTTATCCACTTGTTAACATTTTGTTTCACATTTTAAAACAGCATCTTTTATAATAGAGAGGACCCAGGATTATTTTAATCCTCCACCAGATAGGGAGCCACTTTAGAACACAGAAGTCATCTTTACCCATTTGTCATATCTGAGCCTGTTCCTTGTCACCAGTGGATATTCCACATTTAAGAAAACTGAAGTACACTCCAGTAACCTAACTGTGGAGCTTCTTCACCTTCCCACCTCTCCTCTAAATCCAGTCTCACCTGAAGTTCCACAGCAGGGTTGCTGTAGCCTTCCTTTTCTCTCTGTTCCCATATCAGAAAGTCACGTGGACTTTCTGCTCCAACCCACCACACCAATCATCCTGCTGTCCCAGCCCCCAACTCCAGCAAGTGTCCCTGGGAACCACCAAACAAGCCTGCCAGAGAAACAAGCCAGCCAGTGAAGCAAGTAGGTAAGCTTCAGCCCTCCCTCCTCCTCCCTCCACATCAAAGGCCCAGTCTGATCCCTAGCTCTACAGCACATGACCTGTTTTGTGGCCTCTCCTGTTTTGTGGTAATCTCCTCTAAGATTACTAACCAGATCTTTGTGGAACAGCCTGTTTTCCCTCCTCCTGAAGATTCCTTCAGCCCATTGCCATTTCTAAGTGTTAGCTCTCAATACCTAAAACACATTTTTACCAGGAATCCACAGAAGCCAGACCTATCAGTATCCCAGAACTATCTACCAGGCAACATGCAGCCACTATGCTCTCCTCAGAACCAGAGAGGGCAATAGGAACCAAAGAAAAAACAAATATTCACTAACAGCTGGTTGTGGTGGGGCATGTCTGTACTTCCAGCACTCTTGGAGGCAGAGGCAGGTGGATCTCTGTGAGTTCAAGACCACCCTGGTCTACAAAGCAGGTTCAGGACAGCCAAGGCTACACAGAGAGAAACAGCCTCAAAAAACCAAACCAACCAACCAAACAAACAAACAAAAAAACAGAGTCACCTAACAAACACAAGAACAGATATTAGCACATATAAATCTCCATTAGAGCTTAGCAAAGTACCATTGTAGGCCCTGACATATGCAACAAAGCTGAAGCATAAGACAAAGATCATGTAAAAGCCTTTATAGATATGATAGAAGTTCTTAAAGAGGAAATGAATAAATTTTTCTCAAAGAAATCTTTGGCCTAGCAAGGCTGCTCCATGATGGAGGGAGGGTGGGATTGGGAGTGAATGAGGGAGCGGGCTACAGCTGGGATACAAAGTTAATAAACTATAACTAATATTTAAAAATACAATTTTAATTAAAAAAATAACCAGGTAAGCAAAAAAAAAAAAAAATCTGTGACTATATGAACAAGCAGGAGAAGGAAATAAACAAAATAGTTCAAGACCTGAAAGTGAAATATAATTAACAAGTAAAGCCCAAACTGATCTGGAAATGAAAAATGTAGGAACTCAGGAACTTCAGAGACAATCTTAAACAATAGAATAAAAGAGAGGGAAAAAATAATCTCTAGAATTGAAGACAAGATATAAGAAATGGATACCTCTATCAAAGAAAACATTCAGCAAATCTGAGAGACCATGAAAAGACCAAATCTAAGAACTGTAGGAATAGAAGAAGAAGAAACTGGGGTCAAAGAAACAGAAACATTTTTTTAAAGTTATGTAAGAAAAGATTCTTAACTCAAATAAGGAAATGCCTATCAAGGTACAAGAGACATAGAGAAGACTAAGTAGACTGGATCCAAAAGGAAATCCATCTTTTCAAAACATTAAATATACATAATAAAGAATAATAAAAGCTTCAAGGGAAAAAGACCTATTAGACATATAAAGACAGACCTATTAGAATAATACATGACTTCTCAGTAGAAACTCTAAATGCCAGAAGGGCCTACAACAGGGGTTCTCAACCTGTGGGTCATGACCCTTTGGCAAAGCCCTACTTATAAAAATATTTACATTATGATTCATAACAATAGCAAAATTATAGTTTTGAAGTAGCAACGAAAATAACTTTATGTTTTGGGGTCACCACAATATGAGAAGCTATTAAGTATTAAAGGGTGCCAGCATTAGAAATGTTGAAAACTATTGGCTTAGACAGATGTTCTACAGACTCTAAGAGACCACAGATGCCTGCCCACGCTATTATAACCAACCAAATTTTCAATTGTCATACTTGGATAAAATAAGACATTTTATGATACAAATAATTTCAAGCAATATCTATCTACACATAAAGAAGGCACTATAATGAAAACTCCAACTTAAATAGGTTAACCATATGTAAGGAAAAGGGGGGAATAAATAACCCTAGGCCAGCAAATAAAAAGAAGGGAAACACATACACAACAGCAAAATAATAAGAATCAGCAAACACTGCTCACTGATATTCCTCAATATCAGTGGCCTTAATTCTTCAATAAAAAGACGCAGACTAACAGAATAGATGTGAGAATAGGATACATTTTTCAGCTGCATCAAATAAACATACCTCAACATCAAGGGTAGATTATCTGCTTGGGATAAAGGGTTGGAAAAAGATAATCCAAGCAGATTGACTTAAGAAACAAATTGGTGTAGCCCTTTTAATATCTTACAAAATATATTTCAAACCAAAATTAATCAGAAGAGATGAAGAAGGACACTACATACTCAAAGGAAAATCCACTGGGAGAACTTAGTAATTCTTAATAACTATGCATCAAACACAAGGCCACTCAAGCACGTAGAAGAAACCACTGCAGCCTAAATAAAATATTGACTCTCACACAAATGGTGAGAGATGTCAATATCTATCCAATTGACAGGTCATCTAAATAAATGATCAAACAAAACACAAACTGGAAATTCTGTCGTTCACCGACAATATAAACCAAAAGCACCTAACAGAAATTTACAGAATGTTTCATCCAAACACAAAAGAATATACCTTCTTTCCAGCACCTCAAGAAACTTCCTCCAAAATTGACCACTTACTTAGACACAAAACAAACTTAACAAATAGGAGAAAATTGAAATAACCTATCTGATCACTGCAGAAAAAAGAGCGACATCAGTAGAGAAACAGAACGCCTATGAACTTGTGGAAATTGAACAACTCCATACTGAATGGAAAATTGGCCAAGACGCAAATCAAGAAAGGAAAAAAAAAAACTTTCTAGAATTAAATAAAATGAATATACAAGATATTCAAACTTATGGGGTACAATGATGGTGGTTCTATGAGTTAAAGGTCATAACACTAAGTGCCTACACTTAAAAAAAAAATGGAGAGGTCTTATACTAGCAACTTAACAGGACACTTGAACAGAAAGAAGAAATCATACCCAAAACTTTAGAACAGAAATAAGAAATCATACCCAAAAAGAGCAGATGGCAGAAAATAATCAAACACAGAAGTGATATTAATAAAATAGAAAGAAAAAATCAATTAAACTAATAGTTGATTCTTTGAGAAAACCAATTGACAAATACTCATCCAAGTTAACTAAAAAAGAGATAGAAAATGAGAGAGAGAATCTGAACTAACAAAATTAAAAATCAAAAGGGTATCATTAAAAACAGAAATTGTGGAAATCTAGAGAACCGTAAGGACATATTTTTTAAAATTATGCTCTACAAAGTAGAAAATTTAAGACAGATGAAATATATATATATATATATATATATATATATATATATATATATATCACATACCAAAGTTAAAGCAAGATCAGAGAAGCAATTCAAACATACGTAGTGAAATAGACGTAGTAATTTTAAGTCTCCCAACTTTAAAAAAAAGCCCATGCCAAGATGGTTTTAGTATAGAATTCTACCAGACTTTCAAAGAAGAATTAATGCCAAAGCTCTTCAAATTATTCCACAAAATAGAAACAAAGGGAAATTGTCAAATTTGAGTCCACAGTTACCCTGATACCCAAACCACATAAAAACACAGAAAAGAAATAGAATTATAGACCCTTGTGACCATAGATGCAGAGTTCTCCCATGCTCATGGATCTGAAGGAAAACATAACATAGGAAAAAAAAAAAAAAAGCCATCTTACCAGAAGCAATTGACAGAGTCAATGCAATTCCCATCAAATTCCAACACAATTCCTTACAGACCTTGAAAGAAAATCCTGAACTTTGTATGAAAATTAACAAAAATTTCAGGATAGCCAAAAGAAATCCTGTACAATAAAAGAACTAGGGGTATCACCATCCTGGGAATTCGAGTTTTACTACAGAGCCATGGTAACAAAAACCACATATATTGTCGTAAAAACAGACAATGAAATTAAATCAAAGACCAAGATGTAAATCCACACACCCATTGCCACTTGATTTTTTATAAAGCCAGAAATACACAATGGCAAAAGAAAGCAACTCCCCTGGTAGGACTGCCTTGACAGGCCACAGGGGAAGAGGATGCAACTTGAGCTGGGGTGGATGGGAAAGAGAGCACCCCTTTTCTGAGGAAAAGGGAAGAGGGCAAGGGAGGGAGAAAGGATGAGACTTGGAGGGGAGGAGGGAAAAGGCTACAAGGATGTAAAGTAAATAAAATAAATGAATGAGAAAAAAAAGAAAAAAGAAAGCAGCTTCAATAGATGGTGCTGGTCTAACTGGATGTTCCTATTTAGAAGAACGTAAGTAGATCCCTATCTATCATCCTGCACAAAATTCAAGTCCAAGCTGACCAAAGATCTCAACATAAAACCAGATATGCTGAACCTGATAGAAGAGAAAGTGGGAAGTAGCTTTGAATGCATTCGCACAACTTCCTGAACAGAACATCACTAGCACAGGGACTAAGATCAACAATTAATAAATGGGACCTCATGAAACCGAAAGGCTTCTGTAAGGCAACAGATACTATCAATAGGAAAAAACGGCAGCCTACAGAATGCGAAAATATCTCATTAACTCCACATATGAAAGAATGTATTAACATTCAAAATACATAAATAACTCAAACTAGACATCAACAAACTAAATAATCCAGTCGAAAATGGGATACAGAATGAAGAATTCTCAAGAGAGGAATCTCAAATGGCCAAGAAGCACATAAAGAGAAGTTCAACATCCCTAGCCATCAGGAAAATGCGAAACAAATCTGAGATTCTATCTTACACCTGCCAGAATGACTAAAATCAAAAACTCAAGTGACAGCTCCTGGTGGTGAGGATGTGGAGCAAGGGAAATACTCCTCCATTGCTGCTAGGAGTGCGAACTTGTATGGCCACTTTGGAAATCACTATGGTGATTTTTCAGAAAATTGTGGATTGATCTACCTGAAGACTCAATTATACCACTCTTGAGCCTGTACATAAATGATGCTTCATCCTTTCACATGACATTTGCTCAACTATGTGCATAGCAGCTTTATCTGTAATAGCCAAAAAATGGAAACAACCTAGATGACCTTCAACTGAAGAATAGATTTAAAATGTGCATTTATGCAATGGACTATTACTCAGCTGTTAAAAACATGTTACAGTTATTTTTATAAAACTGTCTTTGTTTCTCAGTTTCTCCCTTAACCCAAGTATCACAGAAATAATTGAGACTCTTTAATATTTATTTAATAATAAGGTTCACAACACAATGACTGAACAGTTCTTACTCTATTCTTAACCCTGCTAAACTAAGCTGGTTTTCTCCAGCATACATACCAGAAATAATTGTACTTTGTAGCTTTTATGCTCCAGCTCCTTCTCCTGATGTCTTTTGGACCTCTGCCTGTGGCTGCATCCCCTATTCCTCCTCTAACTCCTTCTTCCCTGTCTGGCAGGAAGTCTAGCCCTATTCTCTTCCCTGCTCAGTGATTGGCTTTATTGGCATATTAGGGAGGACAATTGGGGACCGGCATTCACACAACATTGAGACAGGATATTCTCAGAATAAGTCTTGCAACCAGATATGGGGGAGAAGGTACAGAAATCAGCATTTAAATTATGCAATAATCTTATGCCTACAATAACATTCTAAAATTTGCAGGCAAATGGATGGAACAAGAAAAAAATAAAGTCTAGTGGAGGGAATCACCAAATTTTATTACCTGTCCTGTTTGGTCTTCTTAATTTTTTTCCTTCTGACTGGAGCCAAGTTCTTTAGGAGGTCTTCCCCTTCTGCCTCCATCAAATTTGATCTTCAACAGTTTGGATGGAATACATAACTTTTTGTTTCCTATTGAGACAAGAACATATTCTCCTCCCCAATGCAACGTGATTTTTTCTTATTTTATTTATTTGTTATAATTTATTCACTTTGTATCTCTGTAGCACACTCCCTCATCATCTCCTAGTCCCACCCACCTTTCCTCTTTTCCCCCTATTCCCTTTCCCTAGTCCCCTGATATGGGAGGACCTTCTACCCTTCTATCTGATCCTATTCTATCAGGACTGGCTGCATTGTCTTCCTCTGTGACCTGGCAAGGCTGCTCCCCCTTAGGGGGAGATGATCAGAGAGCCTGTCATTGAGTTCATGTCAGAGACACCCCCTGTTCTCCTTACTAGGAAACCCACTTGGAAACTGAGCAGCCTATGGGCTTCCTCTGAGCAGGGGGTCTAGGTCTCCTTGCATGGTCTTTTGTTGAAGTACCAGTCTCTTCAGGCCCAGCTGGGCCCAGGTTTTTAGCAATATGTTTCTTCTCTTCCATTTTGGAATTAGGATTTTTATATGCTGATTTAATTCAACAGTCCGTTCTAAAATTCAGTGTATTTTAGCAGGTGTGCTATTTGCCTTCTTTAAAAAAGTTAAAATCAATAAATAATTATTGAACCTATTTTTTGGAAGATATTATATTCCCCTTTTATTTTATGACCTTTAAAATTATTGTTAGATTTTTCTATAAATGTTTAATGACCTATAGTATTATAACTTATATCTGTGACAGATTTCAGGTCATAATGTTTAAAAAATTGTTGTATTCCAATGGATATACATGCTGAAGCACCATCATCCTCAGTTTACAAAGGCATCTTTAAGACAGTTTCCATCTCTAACAAATGTGAATGTCAAGTCAGAGCTTTTATTTTTTATTTTATTTTATCTTTTACTTTTGTTTTATTTTACTATACATACTATATGTCTACTATATGATGCATATATATCTATGTATATGTATAATTCCTCTCTATTTTTTGCCTTACAGATCCTTTTTATACATATTTTGACTTTCAGTTTTGGTGTCTTCATGAGATTCTTGAGTGTTGGAATGAGTTTTCTGTACCCTTTCTTGGGATATTTTTCTTATATTTGTTTGCTATTTCGATTCCAATGTATTAATTTTGTTTTTTTGTACTGTATTTTATTTTTATTATTATTATCTAGAATCCTGTTTGTTTTTTAAGGGGCAGAAAAATGTATGGATCCAGATGGGAGTAGCGGCAGGGAGGAACTAGGACTAGCGGAAGGCGAGCTGCAATTAGGATATGTGATGGGAGGGAAAATATTTTCAACAAAAAGGAAAAGGAGAAAACTGGATTAAGCATTAAGAGAAGTCAATATTTGTTATGTAATTTTCAAATATTTTAAAATGGAGAGAATAATGTAATCAGAAACTTTTGACACCTAAAACCTTTGTACAAATCTGAGGTTATAGATATGTTAAATTGCCCTGATTTGACTACCTTGAAAGCTGTATTAAAGCATAATTTTGTACTCAATTAAAAATAAGACAAATAAGAAAAAAAAAACATTCTAACCCTTTATAAAAACTTGTTTTAATTTTGGTCTCAAATTATTTTGAATAAAAGTATCTTAACCACAGACAGTTCTGTGTTTTTTTTATTATAAAATGGTCATTTTCCAAAGCACAATCAGAAAACTCTTTTTCACAACAAGCAATTTCACAGCAGCAATCTTTTGATGTGGTCACATTCTATTCAATGCAAAAATTTCCATTACTGGGAACTTTTATGTTTAAGTCAGAATCTAAATCACATATATAAACAAATTTAGCTTTCCTTTAATTTAGTCTTTTGAAAAATTAGCTAATTTAGTTTCTTTTCACCTAGTCATTCATTCCTTCTCTCTCTTTCCCTAGCAACTCTTTCTTGCAAATGGAAGTAAGTCTATTTCTGAAGAGAGACCTGAACTTCATACCCCTGAGGTCACCACTTGACATAAATAATTACTGAGGGTTTTGCCCGAGTTCAACATTTCACTTTACAATAACAATCATGGGATGCTGAGTTTTCTTATAGTTTCTTCATTTGTGAGGCATAGTATGGTTATAGAGACAGACTGTCGCTTACAAATTATTTTGCTCTCCAGAAGTACTGGTTATACAGCATATGTAGGATGACTGACATATTCTTTTGTTATATTCATATACCTGTGTGTGTGTGTGTGTGTGTGTGTGTGTGTGTGTGTGTGTGGTGCGTTTATACATTTGTGTTCATTCATGCAGGTACATGCACGCCATATGTACATATAGAAGTCAAAGGACAATCTCAGAACCTCAGGTGTCAGTCAAATTGCTTTCCACTTTGTTCTTGTTGTTTTGTTTTGTTTTGTTTTTTGGTTTTTCAAGACAGGCTTTCTCTGCGTAGACTTGGCTGTCTTGAACTCACTTTATAGGCCAGGCTGGTCTTGAAGTCTCAGAGATCTGCCTGTCTCTGCCTGCCAAGTCCCGGTATTACAGGCATGCGCCACTGTACGTGGCCACTTTTCACCATGTTTGAGACACAATTATCTTATTGTTCTGTTTTGCTTTTTCACTGAATATGGCAGACTAGCAGGCCCATGAGTTTCTGAGGACTCCACCTCCCATATCTTTGTAGGAGTACTGGGATTACAGACACATATGCCACTGTTTCTTACTGTATGTGGTTTATGGAGAATTGAACTCAGATTTTCACACTTACTCGGCTAACACTTTACTCACTGAGATATCTTGTTAGTACCCTAAATGTGTTAAAAAGGATGGATTTCATTTCTGGGCCTTGGGAGATATTAATTAAATGACACAAATTTTCAGTTGAGTACAAAGACTACACTGAA
Organism: Psammomys obesus; assembly: GCF_907164565.1. Classification (NCBI taxonomy): domain Eukaryota; kingdom Metazoa; phylum Chordata; class Mammalia; order Rodentia; family Muridae; genus Psammomys; species Psammomys obesus. Next base: position 18,492,419 of record NW_026596109.1, on the reverse strand, counting down.
AATGTGTATTTTTCAGCATAGTGTAGTGTTCTTAATTTGAAACAGTGAGTGCTACTCTTGAAACTTAAAGAACTATATTCTCTTAACAGGAAAGTCACGTAAATATGTAAAATATATTATTGTAAATTAGCTGGATTAGTCATATGAAAATTTGTCAGTGATTAGTTTCTTTAGAATAATTTAAAGATGATGTCTGTTTTCTTTTAAATGGGTATCTCATAGGATATGTCTTAGGGTTTCTATTGCTGCAACAGAATACCCTGAACAAAAAGCAAGTTGGGGAAGAAAGGGCTTATTGGACTTACATTTCTACATTGTAGTCGGTCATGAAAGGAAACCAGGACAGGAACTCAAATAGCACAGGAACCTGGAGGCAGGAGCTGTTGCAGAGGTCATGGAGAGATGCTGCTTACTGACTTGCTCCACATGACTTGCTTAGCCTGCTTTCTTATAGAACCAAGGACCACCAGCCCATGATGGCACCACTTACAATGGGCTGGGCCTTATCCCACCTCCCAAACCATCACTAATTAAGAAAATGCCTTACAGCTGGATCTGATTGAGGGATTTTTATCAATTGAGGTTCCCTCCTTTCAGATAACTCCAGCGTTTGTCAGGTTGACATAAGATAGACAGCACAACTGACCCTTGTGAACATGATACACAACCACATAAATATTAAATGGAAACCTTTCATTTCTTAGTCATCGCCAAGATCTCACATTAAAATTATAAATCACTTTAAAAATCCAACAGTCAACACATTGAACACATTAAAATTTTATTTCCTTTAAAGTAGCCCAATATCTTTAAAAACCCAAAGCCTTTTAAAATTCAAAGTCTCTTAACTGTGTGGGCTCTAGTAAAATAAAAAACACATTAAATCCTTTCTTCAAGTCACTACAAATCCTTTTTTTTACTACAGTCACAATCTGAACAAAGCAAAACCGAACTCTGCAACTGTGTAAATAACAGAATGCCCTATGTTTGCCATACACTTACTCACTATTTTCTGGGCTCCTCCAAAGAGCTTGGGTCCCTTCTCCAGCCCCACCCTTTGCAGCACACACAGCTTGTCTTCTAGGCTCTGCCTGGCTCCATTGCTGTTCTTGGTTGGCATTCCATGGTACTGGCATCTCCAAAATGCTGGTCTCTTCTGTTGCAACTGGCCCGCACTTTTACTAATAGCCTCTCATAAGCTCTCTTCATGGTGCCATGCCTCAACTTCTCTACTTGACCCCTTCAGTCGTGGGCCTTTTCTGGTCTTTCATAATGCCAAGATTCAGCTGCTTTTCATGACCCCATCATGCCTTAAACCAGTACCACCTGTGTGACTATTGTAGAGTTCAGCTGGCCCCCACCCCAACACACAGGCACAGAGAGAGAGAGAGAGAGAGAGAGAGAGAGAGAGAGAGAGAGAGAAAGGGAGAGAGACAGAGAGAGACATCTTCTCTGTGCTCTCAGGAAACACTTCCCAAATATTTCACCTCAATGATGCTGGTCTCTTCTTAATCACTGCTAATAGCTCAGCTCCAGACAAGCACTGAGTGCCCAACAAAGTAAGGGTTTTACTTTAGTAGTTATGGTGTCTTGTAAATCACAGCTGATTCTTCAGCTCCAGATAACTAGAACCACAGATTATTCACACAATAAGCCTTTTAAAGTCTTTGCTTCCCTCTGAAATTATACAAGCCAGGTATCAATCATCTGCCCTGCTCTCAACATTTTCCTATCCCAAAGTTCCAACTTTTCCCTCCCCAAAAGTCCTCCCCCAAAACAACATGGTTAGGTCCCTCACAGCAATACTCCATTATCCTTATACCAACTTATCTTAGTTTCTATTAGTGTGAAAAAATACCCTGACCAAAAAGCAAGCTGGTGAGAAAAGGGTTTATTTCACATTCTAATCTGTCACTGAAGGAAACCAGGACAGGAACTCAAACAGGGCAGGAATCTGGAGGCAGGAGCTGATGTAGAGGCCACGGAGGGTGCGGCTTACTGGCTTGCTCCTCATGGCTTGCTCAGCCTACTTTCTGCCACCTCCAGACCAGGGATGGTAGCACCTGCCATGGCCTATGACATCCGTAATCCATTCACTAATTAAGAAAATGCCTTACAGCTGGATCTTATGGAGGCATTTCCTCAGTTCCTTCCTTTCAGATAACTCTAGTTTGTGTCAAGTTGACATAAGACCAGCCAGCACAGGTATAATAAAAAAATATTAGTTAATGTTTTTATTTTTGTTTAAATTATTTAATCTTTGTACAGTAGAAACATCTTCACAATGCCTGACCTACTGATTTACTACTAATAATTTTATTATTTGACTAACTCTCTACTAGGATAAGATCTATAGATCCATCTTAATGAAATGGGTTCATCTTAAAAATTTCAAAGGTTATATTTTCATATTTTCATACAGAAAGAAAATTTTCCTTTTGGTGAAATATATTCAGAGACCATAAACATTAGGATTACTCATTAGTTGGTTTTAATTTAAAGAAATTGAAGGCCTAAGTAACAATTACTTCTTATGTAAAGATAAAACATATTATTAACATATTCTCACTTTATTAATTAATAATTTAAATTATAACATAATTAATTCAAATTCAGAACTGTTGTTTCCACTGAACTTCCTTATCTTGCTTGCTCTGTGTTTCAATGTTTCGGAAAGAATTACTTATTTACCCTATTCCACAACATACACAGAGCAGTCAGTAGAATAATATCAACATTGTCACCAGCACTGTAATCACTGAGATCAGTTTGGACTTTGATTTGCATTTATTTCAGCTGTAAGAGTACTAATTGGAAGTTGTGGTTTACAAGTCACCTGGAATTATCCTCTCTGTGTGGTTACATAGCCAAAACCCTTGGAAGCTTCTTATAAGGTTGGTTTTCTTCCCGCTTCTGGAGACCTAGAAAATACTTTCTTTAAATTTTATATTATGTTTCCATAAAAAAAAAAGTTATGTAGTTTAATGTAAGTGGAATCTATCATACATTCAGAAAGGCAATTCTTCCCTCCCCCCCTTTTCTTTACCTCCCCAATGCAATCCCTTTCTCTCCTTAAATGTAAATATACTACACATATACAAGGTTACATGTGGTTAGTCTTTTTGGATCAACATGCATAACCATTCCCTCTCCACACACACATAATCAATCAACTTTTAGCAATGCTTAAAAAGAGCTGATTAGAAAGTTACTATGAGTTGGGAAATGAGAGCTAATTGTAATGGTCTGTAGTTTTTAAGTCCACTTGAGGATGAAGTTTTGATTAAGATGGTATTGACCAAGTACATGACTTTAAGACTTTTTAAAATGAAAATACAAGCACTTAAAGCACTTAACCATTTTTGAATCTTTACTGAGCCTGAACTTCAGACATTTGGCCCCCTGTGAACAGTGGTAGAAAAGGATACTAGGCATTAATCAATAGTTTTTATGTACATAGTTTCTCAGCCTGAAGGCAGCCATGTTTTTCTTTTCTTTTTTAATCAATCAATTCAATTTACATCTCGATCATAGGCCGCCCCTTCTCCTTTCCTCCAGTCCTATCACCCCTCCTGCTTCTCCTCTCCCATATTCTTCAGACTACGGAAGCCCCCAAGTTGTAGACACTTTTTCTTTTGGGTTTTTCTTTGTGTCTTTGATTTTTTTATTTGTTTGTTTGTTTTGAGAAAGGGTTTTTCTGTGTAGCCTTGGCTGTCCTGGACTCACTTTGTAGATTAGGCTGGTCTTGAACTCCACCAGCCTCTGCCTCCAGCACTCTGCTTGGCAACCATGTTTAATAAGTATTTGTTTTATCAACATTAGCTTAATGCTTCAATCAACATACATGCTCAAACTTTCCAAGTTTTATCCCAGTGCTCTCTTAGAAACCCCATTGTGTTAGTTGCTAACTATGTTTGGCTGCAGGTAAAAGCAGCTGAATTACAATGGCTTAAGTAAATGGAGGTTAATTTTCTCACAGTATAAAAATCAAGAAATAATCAAAGTTAATATGACTATTTAGAAAAGGACCAATAGCCTCTTAAAATAATTTTTACATTTTATTTATCATCTATCTATCTATCTATCTATCTATCTATCTATCTATCTATCTATGTATCTATCTATCTAGTGTGTGTGTGTGTGTGTATCTGAGATTGAACTCATGTCACATTGTTTTGTAGCAAGTATCTTTACCCACTATGTCATCTTCAACCCTCAAGAACATTGTAATTTTCTGTCTATTTATATGCCATTCATTTATTCATGTTTTCAGAATGACTTATTTACATTCATTCTGCTTTTATTAGACAGAAAGAAGAAAAAAATGAAGAAAATATACTTGCCAGAAGATCCTCTCTTATGTGTGTAAAATCCTGCAGCCATACTCTCAGAAGATACAAAAAAATTTAGGAGTCACTTAAGTAAATATTCTTCCAGAGTGATATTTGTGCAAACACTTCAGAAAGGAATCATGACAACCTTTAAGTCTTTGGCTTGGATACATGGCAAAATGAAGATGGTAGAAGACAGGGAAGATAGGGTGGAATAAAGGTTAGGTATCTAATTTTGTACATATCAAACTTAAGATGGCCAGGTGGTGTTGCATGCCTTTAATACTAGCACTGGGTTGCAGAAGCAGGTGGATCTCTGTGAGCTCAAGGCCAGCCTGGTCTATGGAGCTAGTTCCAGGACAGTCAAGGCTACACAGAGAAACCTGTAGAATTTTAATTCAGAAAATGGCTGCTCTGGACAAGAGGTCACAACCAAAGAACTTCTAGGTCTGTGTGATTAGGCTGGAATACAGACATGCCTTTAAGCCCAGGAAACAGAGGCAAGCAGATCTTTGAGTTTAAGGCTAGCCAGTCACAGAGCATATTTCAGGTAAAGAAAAGCATAGATCCACACCTGTAGACAGAGGTATGCTGATCTCTGAATTCTAGTCAGTTCTGTTCAGATAGTTCAGTTGAGTCAGTGAGTTGAGAGGCAGTGCAGTGAGTTGAGTTTGTGGCAATCTGGTTTGTGGAATTTAGAGGCAGTTTTCCTGGGAGAGTTTTACAGAGACAGGTCGAAGAGAGAATAAGCTAGACACAGGTGAAGGCAGAATGAGCCAGAGAAATAAAAGGAATCAAAAGATTAGAACAGATTGCTAGAGTTAGCTTGAGGCCAAGCAAAGCAATTCAGTTTGAAGCTAAAAGAAGCCAGGAGAGTAGGTTTGAGCCAGAACAGCTGAGTTAAACCAGCCAGCCAGAGTTCAGAAAGAGCTAAAAAGGGTCATGAGCTAATTCAACAGTAGGTCTCAGAGGCTGAAAGCATTCTAGGCCTATATTAGATTTTATGGAGGCTGGAAGCTTCCAGGACTAGGCCTAGGTTAGCAGATGGAGGCAGTAAGCCTCCAAGATGACAATTGCAGCAGACAAAGAATAATTTTGCAGAACCCTGGTCTTGAAAAACCAAACCAAACCAAACCAAACCAAACTTGAGATGTTTATCGAGAATGCAAACGAAGTTCTGAGCAAATGATTATGGAGTTTCTGAACAATATAAATTTCAGAAAAACTGACATAGAGATACTATTTAAAGACAAGAGATGGATTGAGACACCTTGGAAGTACCAAAGACAGAGAGAAAAGAGAAAAAAACATCAAAGAAGAACATTAAAAAATATTCACCACAGAACACCTATGATACAAGATAAAGGTAAGAAACACTATTTCCTGTTCATGAAATAACTAATATTATTAAAATGTGTGGTAAGAAGTGCTGCTCATCAGTCACAGAAATGGGTGCTCCAACATTCTTTGTTGTTCATTGTAATAAAAAAAACTCAGCTCATTAATTTACTTACATGAATTTGCCAAGTAGAAATAGATAAATAAATATAAAGATTCATAAATGCAGAGACACATGTACACATTTATATTTGCCCGAATCCATTGAAAATTACATTACACAGTATTGAGAAAACCTTAATGGCATTTAATAGAGTATACACATTCCAAAAATTTCTACTTGTATGTGATCAATTTACCTAACATATATTCATTTTACAACTTAAAAGTCAAAACTTTATAATGTATAAAATAAGAAATACAGTTTTAAAAATAGGTTTTGTACTATTTAGAGTAATTTGAATGTGTTTACTTAGTCCAAGAAGGATTTAGGAAGCAGAAGACAAAATGTTCCCACGTGTAGAGCCTAGCACATGAGAGGGTCCATCAGCTAAAGTAGGAAATAGAAGAAAAGTACATTGGTTTTTGGCTTCTTATAGCTAAGATATTTTTAAAAGTTTTTGTTAGAAAGATCTAGAGAACAGTTTGAAAGAGAAATCAAGAGTCTGCAAAGGTGGTTCTGATATTCAGGAAGTAATCTTTTGGAGGAATTGTGGGGAATAAATATCATTAATCTACTTAGAGACAAGCAGTCTGGGGAGAGTGAATTGGTGAATGTCTGAATTTAAAGTTGAAAAAAAAGTGATAGTTCTAGATAGAAAAGGGCTCAAAGGTGCATTTCATTTTACTCCTAAGATTGGGACTTAATATACTTTTCAATTCTATCAATTTTCCTGAAAATGTCATGGCTTTGTTTTCCCTTGTCTTTTAGTAATTTTTTATTCTGTAATTTTATGTGTATGGTTATTTTTCCTGTATGTCTGTGTAGCACAGGCGTGTGGTGCCTAAAGAGGTCAGGAGGGAGTGTCACAGGACCCCTTGAGACTATAGTTGCAGATAATTATCCACCATGTGGGTGCTGGAAATCAAACTCAGGCTCTTAGGAAGAGCAGCCATTGCTCTTACCTGCCAATCCAGCTCTCCTTCTCCAAGTAATTTTTTGAAGGTAAAATTGGAGATATAGAAATGCATTTGATACTGAGACAGCCCCTGTCCCCCTTTACCACATGAGAAAAGTGACACCAATAGACTGTCCTCTGCTGTACAACTTCCCCATCCATCAGTTCTGACTTGATTTATAGCACCAGATGTTAATTCTCTCCTGTCCTTACGCCTCATAAGCAACCTTGCCTGGCGTGGCAGCTTATGCCTATACATTTAAACACTTAGGAGATACAGGCAGTAGGATGATCAAGTGCTAGAAATTCTAGGGAGTTCTTAGCTACACTGTGAGTTTGAGGCCAGCCTGGGCTACACGCCGTTCTGACTCAAACAACCAAAAAAGGAAAATGAGCAAACAAAGATGAAATGACAAAAGTATGTTTACTGTTATTTGTCTAGATAATTGGCTATGACTGGAATTTTATTCCCTGTTTCTTTTATTTTTTTAATAGAACACTGAAGAAGCAGGGTTCTGTTATCTTTATGTATCTCTGGATTCACAGGCCAGAATGATGCTTCAGTAAGAACATCTGATCTCACCAGGTAGGGTCTTCATGCCTGTGCTTTCTCACTGCACATGACTGAAACTCCTCCAGTGTGTAGTGACTTGAGAACTGGCTTTACACTAAGAGTCCTCATTAAGTGGTGCTTGGTCCTGTTTAAGGGAATATATGAGCAATTTGCAGAGTGTGTATAATTATCTTGATCAGGGTGTGCTAATGTAGATGCCATCACATTTCCACAGCACTGTTAACATTTATAGAATTTTTGACCTTAGATTATTAACCACAGGATGTGGTCAGCCCTACAGTTCTTAAGAAACCTAGAAGCTGAGGAGAAACATCTATTTCCTTAAAGCTGGTTTGTTTCTTCGTACAAAAGAAAAATATAACACAGGTATGAATGGATGGTTTTTATTTCTTTGAGAAACCAGAGTTATACTCTAGGAATTATTCCTGGGAGAAGAGTCAAATACTTAAAACATAAATGAGAATCAGAAATCCCCCAAATTCACCCTCCTGCCCTGTAGAAAGGTCCTTCTAAATTAAGAAGACATAGTGTCAGAACCAAAGAAATGTTGACGGGCACAACAGATTTTATATGGAAAAGGTTTATTGGATGGAGATGAAGTGAGAGAGAGAGAGAGAGAGAGAGAAAGAGAGAGAGAACGAGAAAGCGAGACATGGTAGGAAGAAGGGAGGGGGTGCCTTGACAGAGAAAGAGGAGAGAGCAGGAAAGTGAGAGAGTAAGAGGGCAAAAAGCCAAGACAACAACAAAGTAGTCGATTTTAAGGAGCAACTTAATCACACCTGCCATATGTGGCTACATGGCATGTGACACATGATGTCATAGGTTGCTAGGCAACCCAGAAGCAGGCTGCCTAAATACTAACATCCCTCCCTTTTTCTATAATTAAAAAATGAGGAGCTTGGGCTGCTTCTCATGTAAGGCAAGTTAAAGTATATATTTAAGTTCATTGGAAACAGCTCTTGGTTGCTATGCAAGAGGGTAAGAGAGAGAGAAAAAAATTACTAGCAACAAAATGTCCAGATTACATGGTCAAAAGGAGGAGGAGAAGCCCCTGCCTGGAAAGTTCAGGATGGAGGGTTGTCAGTAGATAGTTGCCAGCTACGCAAGGCAGCAGGTAGGGACTGAGGCATGCTGGGAGAACCTGGAGCTGCTTGTCCTGGGCCTGAAGCTCACCATTCAGCCTCTGGTTAATAGTAAGTGAAAGCAGACATAGATTCTCTTCTGGCTACTTCCTGCTGACACTGGGCCCACTGTAGGGAGGTCAAAAGGCTGAAATGCTGGCCAAGTCCAGGAAGAACAGGCTGTTTTGATGCTGTCCAGGGTCTATGAGAACATCCATGGCTGGGAGGGAAAGTGCAGGTCCAGCTTGACAGAAGTCTGTGATATCAGACTGGAACACCTGTGGTAGCTGCTTTGGCACTGTCGTGGATGTAGGAAACATGTGAGTCTGGCAGGATACTGGAACATCTCTGAAACATCTGTCTATCTATCTATCTATCTATCTATCTATCTATCTATCTATCTATCTATCTATCTATGCAGAAGACAAAGTTTAAATAGGTTATGGAGAAAATTCCTTTAGGTGTACATTTAAAGCTTTTGGGAGAGCAAACAGAGGTGGAAGGTTTGGCTCAAAGAGTCTTGAACATGGGAACCTCCATTTACCTGAAGGAATCTCCATTTACCCAATCACTGTCACTGGCAGTAATTAAAAAGACTTTGCTTCAGATCTGTTGCCTCAGGAAACTGAGGCCAGGTTTGGTTACAGAGGTGTGTAAGATTTGAGGCCCTTAAAGTGGCACTAGGTATAGAAATCTGAAATTCTCCAGATGACATCCAAGAGGACAGTGAATGTATAGCACAATGATCAAGTTTTAACATAAATAAATGCCTCTAAAATTAATAGATCTTAATTTAGAGTTTTGATAAAAACATACATGTAGTAACCCCTGAGTTATGAGTTGTTTTTTGTTTGTTTGTTTGTTTTTTGTGGAGATGGCAGTGAAGCCATGGCTCCACCCTCCTTATCCCAAAGTCAACATGGCAGCTAGCCATGTGCAGTGCATAGCCATACTGGCATAGGGAGACCAGTTGCTTGGTGGTGGGATGGCTGTCCAGGCCAGGTTTGAAACTCTCTGCATACATGGCACATCTGATCAGAAGTCTTTGAGACTGAAAACTCTCCTCTGCAAGCCAGCCTCTCCCTGCAGGCGCTCTGTGGGAGATTTAAAACCTAGCCCGTGGTCCTTGAGGCAGCAGTGCAAATTAAAGCCATCTGAGTGTGCACAGGGTCCCCAGCAATTGCTTACGTAAGAGCAATGGTTTAGAAGCAGGCTGTGTCTGTGTACGAAGAGGCAGTTTCAGTGTCTGGCCTGAGCATTTTAGTTTCTCCAAGCTGATTCTGGTGCAGCATGAGTGTCTGCCTTGCCCTCCTGCTCAGAGCACATGGCAATATGCCAAGAGTGAGTGGCCTTGAGCAGAGGAACAGACGTGTGTGATAAGGTCAGGGAAGCTGAGAGAAAGTATGGATTTTGAGGCATATATGGTTGAGTGGTGGTTAGGGATAGGTAGAGCAGAAGAAAAACTGTTGCAAGCATCATGGTCTGATTAAGGGGTCCTGGTATGACCAGACCGTGTGCTACCAGGAGAGCCCTTCCCGGCCCAATGCACCAACGCTAGGACCAATGAAATAATGATAGGCATAAAAGATATTTCATGAAAGTGGTTTATTGGATGGAGATGAAGAGAGAGAGAAGGAGAGAAGGAGACATGATGGGCGAAGGGAGAGGGTACCCCAACAGAGAAAGGGGAGAGAGAAGAAGAGCGAGAGAGTAAGAGGGCAAGAGGGTAAGACAGTGGTGGGTTGATTCTTTTAAGGAGTAACTTAACCATGCCTGCCAGGTGTGGCTACCTGGTGGATACACATGATGACATCATAGGTTGCTAGGCAACCCAGAAGCAGGCTGCCTAATTACTAAGGCATAGACTTTCTTTAACTTTTATTAATTACACTTTATTCATTTTCTATCCCCCCATAAGCCCCTCCCTCCTCCCCTCCCGATTCCACCCACCCTCCCCTTTCTGCATGCATGATCCTCCCCAAGTCTACTGATAGGGGAGGTCCTCCTCTCCTTTCTGATCTTAGTCTATCAGTTCTCATCAGAAGTGGCTGCATTGTCATCTTCTGTGGCCTGGTAAGGCTGCTCCCCCCCCCCCTCAGGGGGAGGTGATCAACGAGCAGGCCAATCAGATTATGTCAGAGGCAGTCCCTCTTTCCATTATTATGTAACCCACTTGGACACTGAACTGCCATGGGCTACATCTGTTCAGGGGTTCTAGGTTATCTCCATGAATAGTCCTTGGTTGGAGTATGAGTCTCTGGGAAGTTCCCTGTGTTCAATTTTTCTTATTCTGTTGTTCTCCTTGTGGAGTTCCTGTCCTCTCCAGCTCTTGCTATTTCCCACTTCTTACCTAAAATTCCATTCACTCTGCCCAACAGTTGGCCATCAGGCTCAGTATCTGCTTTGATAGTCTGCAGGGCAGAGGCTTTCAGAGGCCCTCTGTGGCAGGTCCTAGGTTGTTTCCTGTTTTCTTCTGGATTTCAGAGGCCCTCTATAGCAGGTTCCTAGGTTGTTTCCTGTTTTCTTCTTATTCTGATGTCCATCCTCTTTGCCTTTCAGGATGGGGATTGAGCATTTTAGTTAGGGTCCTCTCTTTTGCTTAGTTTGTTTAGATGTACATATTTTAGCGGGTTTATCCTATGTTGTATGTTTATATGAGTGAGTATATACCGTGTGTATCTATTTGCTTCTGGGACAACTCACTCAGGATGATCCTTTCCAGGTCCCACCATTTACCTGCAAATTTCATGATTTCCTTATTTTTCATTGCTGAGTAATACTCCATTGTATAGATGTATCACAATTTCTGCATCCATTCTTCAGTTGAGGGGCATCTGGGCTGTTTCCAGCTTCTGGCTATTACAAATAAAGCTGCTATAAACATGGTTGAGCAAATGTCCTTTTTGTGTACTTGTGCCTCTTTTGGGTATATGCCTAGGAGTGGTATGGCTGGATCTTGAGGAAGCGCTATTCCTAGTTGTCTGAGAAAGCGCCAGATTGATTTCCAGAGTGGTTGGAAAAGTTTACATTCCCACCAGCAGTGGAGAAGGGTTCCCCTTTCTCCACATCCTCTCCAGCATGTGTTGTCACTTGAGATTTTCATCTTGGCCATTCTGATGGGTGTGAGGTGAAATCTCAGGGTTCTTTTGATTTGCATTTCCCTAATGGCTAATAAGGTTGAACATTTCTTTAAATGCTTCTCTGCCATTCGATATTCCTCTACAGAGAGTTCTCTGTTTAGCCCTGTTCCCCATTTTTTAAGTGGATTACTTGGCTTTTCAGCTTCTTTAGTTCTTTATATATACTGGATATGAGTCCTCTGTCAGATAAAGGGTTGGTGAAGATTCTTTCCCAATCTGTAGGCAGTCACTTTGTTTTGATGACGGTGTCCTTTGCTTTACAGAAGCTTTTCAGTTTCATGAGGTCCCATTTATTGATTGTTGCTCTTAGAGCCTGTACTGTTGGTGTTCTGTTCAGGAAGTTTTCTCCTGTACCAATGAGTCCTAGGGTATTCCCCACTTTTTTTTCTAGCCGATTTAATGTGTCTGGTTTTATGTTGAGGTCTTTGATCCACTTGGACTTCAGTTCTGTGCAGGGTGATAAGAATGGATCTATTTTCATTTTTCTACATGTAGACATCCAGTTGGACCAGCACCATTTGTTGAAGATGCTATTTTTTTCCATTGTATGGTTTTGGCATCTTTGTCAAAAATCAGGTGTCCATAAGTGTGTGGGTTTATTTCTGGGTCTTCTGTTTGGTTCCATTGATCCACCATTCTGTTTCTATGCCAGTACCATGCAGTTTTCATAACAGTTGCTCTATAGTACAGCTTGAGATCAGGGATGGAGATACCTCCAGAAGATCTTTTATTGTAGAGGATTGTTTTAGCAATTCTCGGTTTCTTGTTATTCCATACGAAGTTGAGAATTTTTCTTTCCATGTCTGTAAAGAATTGTGTTGGCAATTTGATGGGAATAGCATTGAATCTGTAGATTGCTTTTGGTAAGATGGCCATTTTTACTATGTTAATCCTGCCAAGCCATGAGCATGGGAGATCTTTCCATCTTCTCTGGTGTTTTTGTACCCACTGATCAGCCTGGGAAAGTGATCAGGACACGCAGGCCTGTGGCTCTGGTCTGGGGACCTAGTGCCTGTGTGACCCAGGATCTCTTCCGGGTTCTGGCTGGGGGACCTGAGAGTGGTAGAGACCGATTCCCACACCGTGGGGGTTTCCTCTCACCTGAAAAACATGATCACTGTTGTTTTAGGGCCCAGGGGTCAGTCTCTTGGTTGCTGTACAGGAAATGTTTTCTGGCTCCTCAGACGCCCTGTTCTCCTGGCGCAGCCATCTTGTCCCCTCAGGCATAGACTTTTAAGTATTACATAATTTAATTAAAGCAAGGAACAAGGATTTTTTTTTTTTTTTTACGGGCATCCTTTTCACTTTGGAGGAGTGCTGCACTCTATTTGATAGTGGGAGGGGAAAGCAGGAAGCTTGTCTCCACTGTTAAGATGAAGGGACAGAGTCTTCCTCCTTCTGTCTCTTAACCTCAAGAATGTGACAGTGGCTTTGCTGGACTAATGCTCTAGTCAGTGTTCAAGCCCTGGAAAGAAGGAAGGGGAAAGTAAGGCACAGACTGCTCTGCAGCATCCTCAAAAGTGTGCATCCACATGAGGCCTGGTATGTGGTCTTGGCTTTAAGTGGACAGCGACAGCTGCATTTGTCAGGGTATATGGGAAACAGCATGGAACTCATCACACTTGCTGTCTTACCTGTACTATGGGCATTCCAAGCTTGTTCTCCCAGATTGTTATTATCAGCCACCAAATACTCATTTCTTTTGTGTTACAAAGAAGTTTGGCTGTTACTCGTAGCTAAACCTTGGATCATGAGTCATTGTCCTAAAAGCAGATAAGTATCTTCTAGCGATTCCATTAAATGATATTTTTTTACATCACTTTTCTGTAATTGTAGCCTCTAAGTCCTGGAATTAGCCCCAGGATATATTTTAAATAGTCTTCTAAATGCTGTGTGATGCTTTCTGTAGCCCTCCAGAAAGGTGGCTACCTGCCTGCCTTCCCGGGGGTTATGGCTTCTCAAAGATAACTATCCTGTTGTAAGGTGACTTTAGCTTTCACTGATGTTTCTCTGAGCCATCTTTCTTTAACAGTGAGACTGGGCAGAGCTATCTATCTATCTATCTATCTATCTATCTATCTATCTATCTATCTACATATGTATGTGTATTGTATGTGTGTTTTGAAATTTTAGAGGCTGATTTAGTTTTACTAAATATTATGAAACTTAAAAGATTTAAAGACATTAACATGATTTACATATATGCTCTAAAGTCCTCCCTTTGGAGAAGATTAATTTCAGGATGTAGACATTTCTATAAACTCTGCTCCCTCAATCCAGGGTGAGTCTCCTGACTATATTCTCTCTGCAACAGGGCTTCAGAATTACCATCTTCCCCACACTCACTCACTGAGTCAAAATTGGGCTCATGACAAGTGGAAGAAAATCATTAGATTGACATGAATGTTGGACAGGCTTAAACTTACTTTGACAAAGAGAAAGAAAAGTGTTCATAAAGATTATTACAATGAATGTTTTCTAAGAAATAACCTCTCAAACCCAGTAATATGTTGAGGCCTGCTTCACCGCTCTGTTGAGACCTACTTTAGTTTTTAGCATAACTGTAGTTCCTCTGTTAATACCTGCTTTTGCCTTTAGCATAACTGAAGCCATTTTATCTTTAGTCTCCATTTTGATCATAAGGTGAAATTGAGTTCAAATACTCAGGCTCTGCCTGTCTGACACAGAATAGCCTTTACTTACCATTCAATACTTGTGTAAAACTCGGGGAAGTTGTACATTACCAAGGAAGGCCCTTGAGTGAGACCAGGATCAATACAAATGGCAAGAGGTTTATTGAAACCAGCACAGGTTGGGGCCACCCTGCATCTAAGCAGGAGATGCCCAGAGGAACAAAGGCTTTGGATTTTTAAAGGAAAAAACAAAAAACAACAACAACAACACAAAACCCCGAGCTGGGAGTTACATGCCTTGGTGTTACAGGATTGGGTAAAAGGGTCTATAGGGAAGTTGACTTTTAAAATGATTGGTCTACTTTAGGCGTCAAGACTGGTCGGTCCTGGCTGGGCCATCTGGAGGATATCTGATCATGACCAATGCCTGGAATGTCCTGGGGAGGGGAAGCGATTAGCACATCTTGTGGTTTTTCTTGGAACTATTTCTGAGTCTGTTCTTCCTGGTAAGGAACCCTTCTGCTTTCTGGAAAAATACTGAGTGAACTTAGCCTATCCTGGGGCCTAGAAATTCAAAATGGAGTTTATGAGGTTAGCCTGACTCCTTCACTTGCTGCTTACAATAAAGCAACAGATAATAACTGCATATTCTGCTTGAATTAAAGATAAATGTATGTTCTGTTAGAGTTAAATTGAAACATCCTCATATATCCCTTTCTCTCAAAAAAAAAATTGTTTCCTAAAAATTCCCCTACCTTAAATCCCTTCCATTCATTTTAAAATGCTTTGTCTATCTACCTAGATACAATGAACCTGTAACAGAATTGATTCTTCTTGCTTGGCTTGACATGATATATCTGGAATAAAATTGGTTCTTCCTGCTTGGTTATGGTCTTTTACACTTAGAAACTTACTTTGAGAATGGCTCAGCCTCACAGTTTGGCTCCCAAGTCCGCTGTGTCCCAGACCATGGTCAGTCTTGGGTGTTGTGTTCAATAAACCATCCATATCTGACTGAGATTGCTGTTTGAGCAGTTTGTACAGCTATTCTTGTACTACAACATAATATATAAATAATTCAAGACTCAAGATCTCCTAGAATCCCCACTTGGCCTGAGGTATGCAACTAATTGCTGTTTATTAGAATACAGGTTCCTTCTCTGTGATGGCTAGGATAATCAGCTGTGGAACTCCTGGCTTTCATGGACCAGAGCCAGTGTTTTCATTCTGCTGCTATAAGAGCTGTAAAGTACTCAGCAAAACATCTCTCCTATTATTACAATTTCACATGTGAGAATACACATTTATTTATAGAAAATTTGAAATTTATAACAGGAATAGAGACCCAAAGAAATATTTACTAGAAAAAAGATATGTAACTAAAGCAATCTCTCAAAACCCAACAGGCTGCATTAGAAATTGAGAAAAGTATGGAAACAATTTCATGACATACATTGTCGTTAGATGAACTTTTAACTTAAAACAAATCTATTTATTTTGTATTTTTTGAAAATGCCGCTCAAGTATCCTGTAGTTTGCTAATGATGACTAGAGATAGCCCACAAAGTTAATGTGTGTAGAATGTAATATGCACAGCAGTTCTGTCCTTTAAAAGGTTTACATCAGTGAATGACATACGCTCAGTGGACAAAGTCACTTGCTGCCAAGTCTTCGGACCTAGGTGAGAGCCTAGAATTCAGATGGCGGAAGAGAAACCCAGCTTCTTCTAGTTCCCCTCTGACCTCCAAAAGACAATTAGATACCCTTCACACACAAATAAATAAACGTAATTTAAAACCATAAAAGGAATTTCCCAGAGGGTTGGAGATACGGCTCAGTCAATGAAGCGCTTCCCTCAGAAATGTAAGGACCTGAGTTCAGATACTCCAAAATGACAGAAAATACTAGATTAAATGGCACACAGTTGTAATCATTACTTTTTCTCCCTGATTGTGAGTCTGACCTTTTTGTTTGTGTGTTTGTTTCATTTTCTTTCTTTCTTTCTTTTTTTTTTCTTTTTCTTGTTTCTTGTATTAGATTTCTGTTTGGTTTTTTTTTTTTTTTTTTTTGGAAAGAGAAGCTGAAGCTGGAGAGGTAGGGATTGGAAGAGGATCTAGACGGATTTAGGGGAGGGAAAGAATATGATCAAAATATCAAGTTAAAAATTTTTCAGCCAATTCTGATGAGACCTGATAGGCTAGGGTCAGATGGAAGGAGAGGAGGACCTCCCCTATCAGTGGACTTGGAGAGGGGCAGGGAGGAGATAAGGGAGGGAAGGTAGGATTGGGAGGGAATGTGGAAGGGGGCTACAGCTGTGATACAGAGTGAATAAACTGTAATTAATTAAAATTGTTTTACATAAAAATATAGTAAAAAAATTAGTATACATTTCTTCCTTCTATACTCCTTACTATTACTGTTATGCTTATAAACTTTTCATTTTTTTACCAAAATTCTTACCAAAAATCTCTGAAGTGGTTTTACTTGTTTCCATTTTCAGAATCCTTGCCAGCGAGGTTTTCCTAGCATATAAATGGGCTACATTGTTGTAGTGTTTAACATTGTTCACTGGTTCCCTGGCAGAGTCATGTCACTGTTAGCTCTCTTAACTTGCTTTAGGCCTCCTGTGCCTGGCATGCTCTTACTTCCTGCTTCTGGTTCAGACCTCTTTCCAATTCCACATTTCATTCCTAAGCATCTGTTTTCCAACATCCCCAAGGAACCCTATTCTCTCTCACATCAAATTATTGCCTGTTTCTATTTTCTTTGATCTCTCCAGTATAATTAAGGGGTCTTTGTTTGAAGAAATGATTCCAAGAATACATTTAGCACATATTTGATTATTTAGAGAATACACTAAAGAATCTTCACCACATACACTCTTTTGCAGCATTTTTCCCCGTTTTTACACCAGAGTAGATTTATGATGCGGGGAGTGGGTAATATGATTCAATTTATGGCCAGAAATCACATTGAAAAAATTACATAAAGATGATAGCACCTCTTTTCATTTCCTCTACTTTCTAATTTTACTCAGTTTAGTAACCCATCTCTTTTTTTTCTCTCTGCCTGGGGGAAAGCCACACCATTTTATTCTTGCTTCTGTAGGATTAAATGTGGTATTCTCCAGAAATTTTCCCTTGAATTGATCATGGCCCCTTCTTACTTTTCTTTTTCTTCTGTATCTCCAGTAAGACAGAGGGTATTCTGAACATGGGGAAACACAGCTACCTTTATCTTCTCATCTTAAAGATCAACCACTCACACCAACTTGTCTTTCCAGCTTTCATCCCTAGCTCAAAAAGATGACTCTGGGCTTTGTGTCATTGTTATTATAGTCTCCAACGCCCTGCTGGAGAGTTCTTCCACACAGACTCCACCACTCCCAACCCATCCTTCACTCGGGTCTCTGTGATATTTTAAAAATGTAAAACTGACCACCCCTGCCTGTGGCTTGGGGCAATTTTCCACCCACAGAGAATAAAAGCTGGGCAACTTCCCAGGCTTAAAGAAGCTTTGCTATGAGAGCTTCTCCCGTGAGCTTCTCCTCTGCTCACAGATCTTGCTCTGGCCACACTGGCTTTCCTGCAGCAGAGGCTATGCTGAACCTCCTCTACTGTTGCAGGCTTCACATGTGGTTTTTCATGGCTGGACTCCCTCTCCTCCTGTTGGTAGTATTATTTTCTGGCTACTCTTGAACTTCTTCTGGGTCTCACCTTCTTTATGAATCCCGTATCAGCGTTCTGCTTCCAATTCAATCACAAGCACATTGTCTTAACATACCTCACAGAACTTTCATAATTCATCAGTATAATCTATCTCCTCCATTTTTCTATGAGCTCTGTGATTTTGAAGACTGGGGATGCCTTACTCATCTGTGTAGACTCTGCCAGGCATCTTCAGGATCTCAGAAGCTTGTGTTGAGCTTGCAATGAGTTTTAATGCTTTAGAACCAGCCTGCAATATACTTACATTTGCACCTGGAGAATGTGGGGTGGAGGACATAGGGTGGAGGAGGCTGGTGCTGATAGCTACCAAGCTTATACAGGGTCTCAACACCTAATCCCAAGGCTTTTCCACCCTCAATTCTTTTGGATTACTGAACCCGTTGTCACCTTTCAGTTCTAACAAAAACCTGATTCTCCTGTTAAGGTGACAGTTCTGACATTAGAGATGTCCTTGGGCCTGACTGTCCAGAGATTTATAACCCCTGTGGGTAACCATGTCTATATTTAAGTAAAGATAGATAGATTTCCAACTCCCCTGTCCTTTGTCCTTAATTCTATGTAGAAATAAGGCAGAGGCACTCTGTATGAAACTTTAATTCCAAACCCTGATCCCCCCTTTACCCTTGCTTTTCCCACTTCTGTCTTCCTCCCTCCCTCCCTTCCTCCCTCCCTCCCTCCCTCCCTCCCTCCCTTCCTTCCTTCCTTCCTTCCTTCCTTCCTTCCTTCCTTCCTTCCTTCTTTTTTTTTTTCTTTTCCAAAATAAATCACCTTCACAAGGATCATGACTGGGATTCTATTAATGTGAGATTCCACCTCAGATATCAGTTCCACAGGAGGGGTTTGTAAATTCCTTTCATGTCCTTAGAATACAGTGTTGACCAGGTTGTCAGTCAAATTCTGAATGTATGATTGTTTAAACAGACATCTATGCAGGATGTTTCGCAAAGGCCTGAGTGATGTGTGCTTCAAATGGCCTTGTTTTATTGATGAGGGACTGTGCTGCCGAAGGCCATGTTCTCTGTTCAAGGTCACAGTCCTACTGAGAAGCAGGTGGCAACCTGGACTAGAATCCTGACATTCCCCCACCCAGACATCAGGAAGTTTTCATAAATTTAAATAGGGTGATTTAAAATGGATGAAGTAAAATTAAACACTATTAAAACAGAACATGTTGGCCTGAAGATAAAAATAACTCAGACACATTAAAAATCATTAAAACACAACCTGAGAATAAACTGAGCTGACAGAAAATTAGTGTCCTTCACTATATGTTATTCTTTATTTCTGTTAATTGTCCATAGCTGTGGGATCTAGTTTCTGTAAGTGCTCTGAGAGAGAGATAGATAGATAGATAGAGAGAGAGAGAGAGAGAGAGAGAGAATGAGTTAGTGACATTTTATAAGTAAAACCTGAGGCTATGAAAATGACTTATTTCCCATTCAATCATGAGGGCCTAAGTTTGACTCCTAAAATGCATGTAAAAATCCTGTATGTGGTGGCATGTGCTTGTCACCAAAATACCTGGAAAGCAGACTGAGTGGAACCCTTGGGCTCACTGGGCAGCCAGGCTAGCCTGTTTCGTGAGCTCTAGGCCAAGGTGAGGCTCTGCCTCAAAAAATGTGGACAGTGTCCTCGAGGATGACAAAGAGGTTGTCTTTTGCTCCCACATGCACCCACATGCATGTAGACACACCTGTACACTCACACACACATACATGCATAAAATAATTAAGCTTATTCTCAAATCATAATCATATGTCTTACTTGTGAGATCTTAGATATATTCTATTTATGACATTTGAGAACACCAGGCAAAATGTGAATCTTAAATTTTCTTTAGTCACTGCTGGTCGAGATGATGTGCTCATTCTAGAGTGGGATTGATATATTAAAGTTTTTATCCATATGATGAAGTAAGTATATGATGAGGTTCTCTGATCAATGAAAAGGTTCTGATGGAAAGAGTCACAAATGTTCACAGTTTGCAATCAAAGGAATTTATGTGATGTTGTATGTACGATTGAATAAGCCCACCTAATGTTTCCTGCATATGTGTGTGTGTGCGTGCGTGCAAATGTCTGATGGGAGGCCTGTCAAGCCTTTCACAGATAGGATCCTTTTCTGGTATCTATGTTCCATTATTGGGAAATGTTAGAATTTTATGATGATTTTGCTAGAAGGAAGGGACTGGGAATTTGATTACTTGCCTTGAGGTAGATTTCGAGCCACATACCACAATTTTCGTTTATTTTGCAGTTTTTGGGAGAACATCTCTCTGCTGCCTGGGCTGTCCTTGAACTCCCAGCAGTCTTGCCTCAGGCTTCCAGGGGTTGGAAGTTACACTGGTCTTCAGTGCCATCTCTGAAACTCAGTGTGTAACTCCAGTGATGGAGACCTTATTGTGTACAGTTTTAACTCACAGTGTTTAACAGACTGACTCCACACAGCCAACCTAACTCCTGATGCACACATTAGTCCTATCTTTATTCTACAGAAAGCTTTCCTTAGCTAGCATACACTGGGGCCTCCTAAGTGTCCTAGATAGAAAACTATACCCATCTTGATCTTGAAGGTATATGAGCTGTCATTGTCTAATTAGTGATGTTCTCTTTTCAAATGAGGTATTTTCTTTAAAAAAAAAATTACAGAGATTCTCTTGGTTATTACTTATTTAAAAAAATCATTTCATTTATAATTAGTTTCTGTGTGTGTGTGTGTGTGCATGTGTGTGCATGTGTGTGCATGTGAACGCATGTATGATATGTGTGAGTTCAG